>NC_139969.1:7183163-7783163 GCF_963993115.1 Abramis brama
CCTTGACACAGCAGAGGCTTTCAACAAATAACATTTTTATAGTTTAGACTTTAAAATATGAATTATTATAACTGGATATTTTTTATATTGCATCTATTAGATATTATGGTAACACTTAATAATAAGGTTCCATTTTTTAACATTAGTTAACATGAACTAACAATGACAAATGCTTCTAAAGCATATTAATCTTAGTTCATGTTATTTAAACATTTGCATTATCAAAATCAAAAGTTGATTCTGTTAATATAATTAATATAATTTTTTTTTCTTTTTTTGTATTAGCTAACATTAACAAGGATTAATACATACGGTAACAAATGTAGCCGATTGCTCATAGTTCATGTTAGCCTAATCTAATGCATTAGTAGTCTAACGAAAACTAATGGGAACTTATTGTAAAGTGTTGCCGATATCAAACTATGTTTAACCTACATTGAAATAGATGGTTCCAAAGCTAACACAAAATGTAAATTTAGTTTGTGTACAGTGTTGGTCACCGTGACTGACGTTTATTTTGAGTCTGTGAAATGGGGGGAAAAACATTGGATGTAAAAAAAAAGAAAAAAAGAGTACTTTTGTTTACCTTAGCCTTGGCGGACCACCAAAGAACATAGTTAGAATAATTTGTAGTAACTTTGCAAAAATGTGAAGGACTTAGTCGGTTATTTGAATCATTTCGCATATCGGCTCGTTGGTCTAGGGGTATGATTCTCGCTTAGGGTGCGAGAGGTCCCGGGTTCAAATCCCGGACGAGCCCTACTTTTTCCTCTTTACTTTGACGACACGTTCCAGTCAGTTCCAGTATTGAAATGTGGACTCTTTCTCTGACTTTTCTAAAACAAAATATGACAACGAGATTTAATAACAAGCTGACGCTCCTTCAGCGTTCATTTCAACACCCTCGCTAAAAAAACATGCAACGTCCATCTTGGACTTTTTAAATAACTTTGTTTTGTAGACCTTACGTTTCATTTGTATGAACCACTTGTTTTGTACCATTCTTTTCCATTTCGAAGATTAAAAAAAACTGACCCCGACGTGATTTGAACACGCAACCTTCTGATCTGGAGTCAGACGCGCTACCGTTGCGCCACGAGGTCGGTAACAACATAAAGAGCTTAACCAGACTATGTTTTTAAATAAAACACAGTATATATGTTTTGGGATATAAATAATAAAGACATACAATACGTGGGAATCATTCCAGGTTGCTTTTGGTTTCGCGGGTTGTTTACGCATTCAACTCATGGCCATGAGAAATAGATTTCGTTACCTCAACATATGAAGTCGTGGCCACGAGAAAAAAAATATAGTTCTATCAACATAACGTTAGGATCTCGAGGCCACGAAATAAGGATGTCGTTACCTCGACATTTTTTTCTCGTGGACACGACTTATTATCACGCTCCCACGAGTTTATATGTCGTGGCCACGACAAACCTAACTAAGTGAACCGAATGTCTCCTCCCGGTCACCGTAATTTACAAATTACCCACTAACATGTTTGCTTGGACAATGTTCACTATGAATAATAGAAGTATGGATAAATAATGCGAATATGGCCGGTTAGCTCAGTTGGTTAGAGCGTGGTGCTAATAACGCCAAGGTCGCGGGTTCGATCCCCGTACTGGCCAAGTATGTTTTCTTACTTTTCCAATGTTTGTTCACTTATATTATTTACTAAAGAGCGAAAAATACGTCAAAATGAGCCTATATGCATGTCAAATGTGAAATGAGTGAATATGTTTATTTAAAAAAAGTTATTTTTCACTTCTTGTGTACTGCATGTTGCAAGATCTAAATGTAAAACTGTTTTTTATTTGAAACTGATACATTTCTTAAAAATGTCTTGCGTAATATAAATTAAATGGCATAGAGCTAATTATTGCTGCTTGTTGGTTCACTTTTTGTATTTTGGAATTTGTATAGGAAATAAATCTGAAGATATTTCAACCTGTGCAAAGAAAGTGTTCTGCAGCAGACTGCAGAACTGGCCCTGTTTACCAGTATTACTCTGATCATTCGCACTGCCTGACCCGCAGCAACTGTCAGGCATGTCATGCTGCACTTGCTCTTGCTCTTTTCTCATTATCTTAGTGCTTTGTGTGCTGGTCAGTCCTGTGTTTCAGATAGACGTCCCACCCTTAGGCAGACTGAGAAGCAGAGAGAGATAAGGATAAAAACAGAATGCACACACACTCACTCACTCTTTTTTCATGAACAAGCCCTATTCTCTTTTTTCAAATATTTAAAATGCTTACTAAATTATGGAATGGGAAAGAGGCATCAGACTGTCAGGGCCTCCAAAAGAGCATCAGGTTGTGAGGTCAGGGACTGTCAAAAGAAGCTGAACAACGGGACCCTTGTCACATAGTGCATGTGAACTGGGGCCCCCAGTTTCTATTTATAGTCATGTAATCTTAATCTACCAAAACATGCCTTTTCTATTTATTTTAATTTTAATTAAACAACCTCTGTGTCCAGTTTCATGCCTTCCTGCTTCGGTCTCTCCAGCACTGGAAAGCTTTTCTAATATTAACGCGGGTCCTAAGGTTATTGCCTGATCATATCCCTTCTTTTTCTAGTTATATTCCTCTGAGCTTTTCTCTTTTGTAATGTCTCTCAGCCATCTCTCCTTCTACAGTTTTTCTTCAAATCTCCCTCTCGCTCACTCTCTCCTCCCCCATCGTGAGTGGACACACCCCCTACTGCTGATTGGCTACAAGTGTGTTGTGCTGCTCGATCAGATCCACTTTCAACAGCATTCTCAGAAATCGCTTACTGTACCTTTAAACGTACAGTATGGGATTTTTTCTCCACTAGGGGTCGCTAACCTATTTACAATAACAAAGGCGTAGTTTGATGACGCAACATTTGCTAAGAATTATGGATCTTGTCGTCAACGTCAAGCCGACCGATCTAATAATGTTTATGGATGACTGAATACATCAATGTTTTTGTCATGACTATGATATGAAGCAGTTCGGGATTGCTAAGAGACAGCTATCAGCTCCAAACCGCTCCAAACGCGACGCGAGTCCCTCGGATATAAAAGGAATATGGACATTTCATTCTACCGAACTACACGCAGAATCACTACTCACAGGTCAGTTTATTAGACAAATTAAACTTGTGAGGTAACGCAGCGCTGTTTCACTTGGTCTAACATTACACTATCACACTAAACTGCATTTGAATGTGTTGAAATGTAACTTATGTGTTAGTTTGTCTGTATGAGACTAACGTTAGCAGTAACGTTAAGCTAGATCAACATTAGAATAACATACAGATCATATTCTGACATTTTATCATTGTTGAACTAACGTTATATAACATTGATTAGTTTTATGTAAATGTGCTCACCTGTTTAATAAAGTACATGTAGGAGTGGTCGAAGTCTCGGACGTGAAGCTCTCGTTTGTATACTGTCTATGGGAGCTCTCGGCATCTCGAAAACACCGCGCTGATATTGATTCTCGTTTTAGTTCTCCTTTTTTATCCAAAGTCTGCTTGCCATGGTCCATAATGTTTGAACGAAACAACAACAGCGTGCAGATAGACATTGCGAACTACAGTGGTCCACGTCTGTCGTCTTGGTTACTATCAGAGGGCTAGACGTTCTACCAGAAACGTCATACTATGCTGGTTCATAGCTCTGGTTACCATGGCAGCACGAGCGGAAACCAGGGACAACGCGGATATGACGCCATTGACTGCGACATAACGGAAATAAAGACACGGTCCGTGTCTTCGAATTAAAATATTAATTTCTCTGGATTTAGAAGTTAATTGGAACTGTCGGGATAATGTAAATACACAACTTTAAAAAATATATAACATAGATATAGTGATTTTTTATATTTTTAAAGCAAAAAAAATACATATTGTGCCTTTAAGACACGTGCTTTCTATTTCAGAATGAATGGTTGTAAAAGTTGAGTAATCAAACAAGTGGCTTAACCGGAATATCATTGTTTCCAGTTGAACTCAGTTGCGCAATGCTTGTGCGCTCTTTTTAAAGAACAGTTGATGCCATTACTTGACCCATTTAAAAAAAAAAAAAAAATTTGAACATATAAAGACGTTAATTTATGTAAAAAAAATCTCTAATTTTAAAATCTATAGGCTATTGACCTCTATATATTAGTTTGTTTAACTTTGTGCAAAGTGTGTCACTGTCAACACAGGTCACCCTTTTAGTCTTCACACACCCATTTGTCGCTCTCTCTCTCTCTCTCTCTCTCTCTCTCTCTCTCTCTCTCTCTCTCTCTCTCTCTCTCTCTCTCTCTCACACACACACACACACACACACACACAGAGAAATTCTCTCCCTGAGTGAATATGTCAAGGTCACACAATGTGTAAGTGGGTTCTGGAACAATTTCACTGTCATTTATACATGCTCACAGTTGACAGGTTCACCAAATGGAACAGGTGTTCCATAGATCGTATTCTATTACTAGAACACAAATGTATAGGCCTAAATAATAATATGTTTTTGTCTTCATTAAACGAGTGCGTACTTCCTTAATGACTGTAACATGATCTGTTTTTATGTGCAGCAAGAACAATGGAAGAGCATCGCGTTCCATTTAGAGTAGGCTGGATCTTCACAGGGCTAGCCTATGTAATCTGTTTTACAATAACTCTAGACTTGAAAGCAAAGTAGGACTTCCTTGTCACTTCTTTAATCCTAACATAACATCGGGAGGCAATTGGTGTAAGCCCGTCCAGATGAGACGTGATCCGCAGGTCTATTGCCTGACGCTGCTGTCAATCCCGTACGGGGCGGTGATGTTCAGCCTACCGGAGCGCGCGAGTTGCCGAAGCGCACGTCCGACACCGGAGGAGAAGTTGAGCAGCGGAGCCTTTTATCCTCTCCAGGTTGCTTTGCATTGCTCTTACTTCAACCAGGAATTAAAGGTATTACTCTGGTCGCAAAGACATCCGTGAAATAATGGCGGACAGTAGAAAGTTCATCGAGAACCTCTCTGGAGCAGGGAAGTCCATCGGCGTCTTGACGAGCGGTGGAGATGCTCAAGGTATTTCTTTTCTTTAACAAACCGAATAGGATGTATAGGGTGCTTGTTTGGTCGACATCAAGGCAGATTGACTTCTTTGCTGATCTGATCATTACACATCAGTGCAACAGATGATAACAGAAAGGCGCGGCAGTTCCGGGCTTTAAAATGACGCTAAAATTACTTTATCAATACTTTTATAGCGATTGCGAAGCATGTTTTCAGTCGTTAATGAGCCTTCTAAAAAAACGGATTTTTAAAATATGATTGGAATATGTTTATAAATAGATAGTTTAGGGTTAAATACATAGTTTATAGATAATTTAATTAAAATAATGAACTGGCATCGCTGATGACAGCTCGAGCGTCATGACAACGCGTAAACTGCTCGTGCGACTTTCATCGCAACTGGAATATAATATTTATGACGCAGCATTTAACGTTACGTTATGTCATACGTTTTATGCTGACATTGGCTTTGCTATACAGTCAGCCTAAATCTTGAATGAATGAAAATTCATTAAAATTCGTTAATATGCCTATCTTTTGCTTTTTGTCCGTCTATGTGTTTCCTGTGCATCTTTGTGCGCATCGCGTGTAATATTTGTTAATGTGTCATCGTAATACATATATAATGGTAAGGATGAGTGCGCGTCTACGTGATGGCAGGCAAGTATTAGAGCGAGACTCCCATGATTCCGTGATCACGTGGGAAAAAACGACGGCATCCCAAGTGCGCGCGGGTTAAAACAAGCCTCGGATAATCATTTCCGCTCAATGCATGCATGAAACGTTCATTGTTTTACGGCATGTTTAAGAGAGAAATAAAGAGGTCACGAAGCGTTGTTTTGCTCAGTGATGCAATGTCTGACTCCCTTTATTAGCTGCATCTCAGTTAGAAGAGACAATTGTATTCTCCACAGAAACATGTCCTGTTACTGTTGAATGTGTGTGTGCACATTTCCTGCACCAGCCTAAAACAATAGTTTTATATTTACAGTATACAAGAATGAATTATATAATGGGAGTTCATAGGAAAAGGGTGTATTGCTGTATTGCACTGCTACTCCTAGAGTTTCCACTTTTCACCCTTTTGACCTTGGTTCATATAGTGATGGCACTATGTTTCCTAGCAACGGTTTCCTGACAGCAGCCCTCCCATCACTATGGGTTAGGCTGGACATTGCCTCAGGGGAATAGATGCTTAATTTAACTTGTCAGATCACAGCACTTTGGGGAACATACTGAGCAGAGCCTCCACCTTTCATCCCTCTATTGTGCCACAAATGGTCTGGAGATCTTTGTTGATGGTTTAAAATGACCGTTTTGATGCATCAGAATTTGTGAATGACCAGTCTTTTCTGTATTTCTTCATGTAGGTATGAATGCAGCTGTGAGGGCAGTGGTCAGAATGGGAATCTACGTAGGAGCAAAAGTTTATTTCGTCCATGAGGTGATTTTTCTTTTGATTCCTAAGATCTAAACTACTATGAACCTATATATTCCTATGTATTCTCTGTGAAATTTATATAGGACATTAACTGTTTAAAGACAGCATGAAACGGAAGTTGAGATAGTCTTTACTTCCCTACTGTGACGTATATCTGAGTGAAACGGTGTCATGACAAATCGGGTCCTCCCTTGAAATCGGTTCTCTATCAGCAGTTAATGGTTATACTAAATACATTAAAACGATGTTAATTTAAAATATATATCTTACTATACAGTGCATAAAACAAATTGAACACAATTTCTTTCACTTGATAAACTGTTAATTAATTAATTAATTATTAATAATAGCCTATTAAGTGAATAATTGAACATCATTACATTCTTTTTATAACGGAAATATTTGGATATTTAACATGTAATGATGATTGTGAATACATGAAGGGTAAGTTCAAATGCATGTATAAACTAAGCTATCAGGCTAATCAGGTAACTGCTGTAGTACATAAGCTAACTAATACAGACATAAATTGTCATTATTAACATGATTTTGTAGTAATTGTAATCAGGCGCTATTGAGAGTATCTATTCAAATCAATTTGAGCCAATGGGATAGCTTGGGGTCCTAACAGAGACCCGATTTCGAGGGAGGATCTGATTTGTCACTGCAATGGCTTTTCGAACAAGAAAAAATGTAGGCCGGGACTTGATTTTGTCCATAGGGAATTGATTGGATCGTTGCATGGTTGTGGTTTTCTATTGGTCGATCTCATGTGAGTGACAAGTTGTCACGCCCTCGCACCAGTAAACACATTAGAGAAGACAAGAGATGTTGCTACAAGAGGGAGGGAAGTTATTTTGATTAAAGATTACGAGGCCACATTAATATAAAAAAATGATGTGCATGAATAAATAATTTATAATAAATTCTACAATATTCCATTAATAAAGCTGTCCATTTTGATTTCATGGTGACTTTAACTATGCTGCGATGTAGTGGTTAAGGGTGAGGACGGGTAGCCAGAAGGTTGCACTATGTGCTCCGATCACGACACTAGCAACCCTATGTAACCCCCTGTAGTCATTTCATGTTGGTATCTATGACCTTTACTGTGCAGTGATAAATAAAGAATCTAGGATTACAGCAAGCAGCATTGTTTATGTGGACCACAAAGGACATACATGAAAGCTTGTCACAGATAAAAGGTGGTGTCCATAAATAAATGTTTTTTTTCCCTCAGGGCTACCAGGGCATGGTGGATGGAGGTGACAACATCAAAGAGGCATCATGGGAAAGTGTTTCCAGTATGTTACAAGTGGTAAGCAAACTTCCATATTATATTAAAAGCTAAAAAAACACACAAAATTGAGCAAGCACACAAAAATAGAGAAGATACAGTGCAGGGGTGTTGTTGGAGCTGCAGATTTTTTTTAATTTTTTTTTAATTATAATTAAAAATAATTAATATAATTATATAATAATTAATATTATTATATTCTATGTAAAACATACAAATGTAATACATGTTATAATATATATATATATATATATATATATATATATATATATATATAATGTTTATATAACAATATATATATAATCATATAATATTATAATATATATACAGTATATATATATATAATAATGTAAATATGTTATATAAAGTTATATGTATATATGTTATGTAATGTAAAACATTTTCTGTCCAGATTTTCTGTATGCATCAAATACTGCTTGCAAGCAACACCTTCATTACCTTCAACTTCTAATGTGATGGATGATCCATAAGTAATATTATCTGTGATTTTTGTGTGACAACACTACAGTGTAGCCTATTTTCTTAATGTCACTGTATGTGTGCAGGGTGGCACTGTGATTGGCAGCGCCCGTTGTAAGGATTTTCGTACCCACGAGGGACGTTTGCGTGCTGCTCTAAACCTGGTGCAGCGTGGCATCACTAACTTGTGTGTGATTGGTGGAGATGGCAGTTTGACCGGAGCTAATCTCTTCAGGGAGGAGTGGAGCGGACTGTTGGATGAGCTTGTCCAGTCAGGTAGCAGAGTAGGAGGGGCTTATACATGGGATGAAGATTTGTAATTTCTTACTGTATTAATATAAAACCTGTATATTTTTCTATGTATCTATGATTTGTTTCTCTCTCCCAGGTCAAATCACTGAAGAGGCTTCCCAAACCCATTCTACGTTGCATATTGTTGGGATGGTTGGCTCGATAGACAATGATTTCTGTGGGACAGATATGACCATTGGCACTGACTCAGCACTGCACAGGATCATAGAAGTGGTGGACGCCATTATGACCACCGCACAAAGGTATATGCTAACAATTACATTACAAAAAAATCCCAGTTATTCCAATCAATTTAAATTTGCAAACATTTTTGTTGCCCAACAGTAGGGCATGGCGCTAACCAGGGCCCCAATACCCCTCACCCCCACCCCTGACCCCTGACCCCAGTAGCTTACACACATACTTAACTGTATATCGTCGCCGTTGGGCGGAAACCTCATGTCCAAAATCGATACTATCAAGAAATGGGGGAAAAAAAACATTGTATTTTTTAAATAATTAAACAGTGTTGTCAAATTTCATATTGTGGCTTATCAGAAACTTGCATGTGTCATTATATTATTAACATTCTACCACAATCAAGCTCAGATGGAGTTTGACCAGTGGATGTCGGACAGATGTTTTGTCCATCATTAGAACAGCTGCATCTGAGGCAGCAAGTGCTTTGCGTTACGTTTTCATCAACTTACAAGTTATAAAGTTTACTCCTCAAATACATAAAACATTAGCCTTTATATATGTAGTGTTTCTTGAATAGAAAACACTACAAAAGAAAATGCTGTACTTAATCAAACAAACAGTTCTTTATTTACCTTTTTGCAAACAAGCAAAGACGGTCCAAACTGCATTTGGCACTTCATTCAGAGGCAGGTTTGAATGACAGTTTGAGGATCCAGTGGAGTTGCGAGGTTTAGTTACAAGCTCTTTTTAATACGTTTCATTGGTTAAATATTTGCAAAACCCACAGATAGACGTAAAGGGTGACCAATAGTAATGAATGGATTTTTTTTTTTTAAATGATGAAATATGGAGATACGAGTTTTCTGAACGATATGTGTTAAAGTGTTTTACTATTAGAGTGAAATAATAATAATAAATCATTATTTCTCCTTAATGTAATTGCCCCCTCCTTATTGTAATTTATTTTTTTATATTGTGTGTCTTTTAGCCATCAGAGGACCTTTGTGCTGGAGGTCATGGGTAGACACTGCGGGTAAGACCATAGACTTGAAACACTCAAAAAGAAACATGTGTTTATAATCAGCATTAAACCATGTGTGTATGTGTGTTAGGTATCTAGCATTAGTCAGTGCTCTTGCGTGTGGAGCTGACTGGGTGCTGATTCCAGAAATGCCTCCCAAAGATGGCTGGGAGGAACAGATGTGTCACAAACTATCAGAGGTAACACTCCATACACAGAAACATGCACACAGAAACATACAGCCACGCTCAAACCAACTAAAGCAGAGAGACTACTAACCTAACTACGTTGTTCAGTAGCGCAAGTAGCTAACAAGCTACCGTTTACAGCAGTTGCAGTGTAGCCTGACCAAACATTGCATCACTGTTTTTTAATGTTGCATTATATTGTGCATGGAGCTTTGCAATCGAGCAAGCTGAAGTAATTTACATTTATTCATTTAGCATGTGCTTTTATTCAAAGCGACTTACAAATGAGGAACATCACACGCAATTTGTCATCAGAGCCAACAGTATTTGTGGAGATTTCAAGTGTGAGCTAGATTAGCACACAAGCTAGAGCTAAAGTGAAATGCAGAAATGTAGAGAAAGAGAGAACTATATATTATTTTGAATTAAGAGAATTATATTAGAGATAATAATATGAGAATGAGTATATATTATATATTATTTTTTATGTATCCTTTTAAAAATATAAATGTTTAAAAAAATTATTTGAATAATTTATTTGAATCTATTCTTTAATTGTAATAAATAATGATATATATATATATATATATATATATATATATATATATTACCATTAGAATAAATGTTAGAAGCAGCTTTCATTATCTAATATTAATTGAGTAACACTGAATCCATTGAATCATCACTCAGTTGTGTTCCTGGAACTCTTTCATTGTTTTATGTTGTCTTTTTGTAGAAAAAAGAAACATGTAATTAAATACTGTAATAAATATAATAAAAATAAGTGTTTTCTTATTAGTTTAGTATAAAAAATATTTGTATTAATAGATTAAGTTTGATGCTGTCACTAATTGATCTATTGTTTTTGTGCCAGAAAAATGCTTCTCTTTTTTAACTGAATCATATAATCTCAACTGATATTTAGATTATTTAATATCTTATAGCTTTAATGTACTTAGCCATTTGTTTTAGTAGCTTGTAGTGTAGGAAGACACTTTTTCTATAGAATAACTTGACAGTACTAGCTTGTGGTTTAGCTTGCTACAGTTTCCCAAGCAGCTGAACACATTCACACAACACACTCATGCATACATGCCAATTCACACACACACACACACACACACACACACACACACACACACACACACACACACACACACACACACACACACACACACAGCATGTTTCAGTCCTCCAGTGTTTGTCCTGCAGAGCCGTTTGCGAGGTTCTCGTCTTAATATAATCATAGTGGCTGAGGGAGCCAGAGACAGAAATGGAAACCCCATCAGCTCTAATGAAGTGAAGGACGTGAGTATCTTCTCCCTCTTCTCACCAGTGTGTATGTATGTACGAATGTGTGTGTGCGTGCTTTTTTTCCCTTGTAGAATCGTGCTGATAAGAAACGGCTTAATATCATCATAGTAGCTGAAGGTGCAATAGACCATAACAACAAGCCCATAACCACAGACCTTATAAAGGACGTGAGTAATGCACAGCTACAGCACATTTATCAGCCTATAAATGACAGCTTTCCTTCTCAACAAAATACTTCAGAATTTATTTATTTTTTACTTTCTATGTCCTTATTTTGTTGTTGTAATAACAAATGCATGTTTTGGATTTGAGTTTTATCTTTTTGTGTAAGTATCAACTGTGCGTGTTTCCATGTGATACTTCTCTTCATTTAGTACACTGATTGTAACAGTTTTGATCTGTGTGTTACTTACATCTATGCCTTTAAGTCACACACATTTCTCTTTCATCATGCATGTCTGTGGTTATGTTTGCTGCGCTTGCCTTCAGAATAAACCCCTTTAGAAATATTGCTATGTTCATGCATGCATGTTTTAATTCATGTTGGAGTTTTGAGCTTGGTTTCCAAGTTCAGTCTGACATTATTAATAAATCCATCTACACTACTGTTCAAAAGATTTTTTTTTTCAAATAAATTAATACTTTTAATCAACAAGGATGGATTAAATTGTTCAAAAAATTGTGAAAAAACACTAAACCACAATTTTTTTGTTCTTTTGAACTTTCTTATCCTCAAAGAATCCTTAAAAAAAAAATCAGGTTCCACAAAAATATTAAGCAGCACAAACATATTAAGTTTTCAATATTAATAATAATAATAATAATAAGTAATGTTCCTTGAGCAGCAAATTTGCATATTAGAATGATTTCTGAAGGATCATGTGACTCTGACGACTGGAGTAATGATGCTGAAAATAGAGCTTTGCATCACAGGAATAAATTACATTTTAAAGTATATTAAGTCAGAAAACAGTTATTTTAAATTTTATTCATATTTCGCTATATTACATTTTTTATGAGTTTTTGATCCACTAAATGGTGATCAAAAGAGACTTACAGTAAGAGACTTGTTTAAAAAAAAAAAAATCTTTTGAACAGTAGTCTTCATGATCATGCTGGATCTGTTTGAGGAACATCTGTATTTGAGTTGAAGTGAATATTGTGTGACTCTCTACTGCAGCTGGTTGTACGCTGTTTGGGGTTTGACACGCGGGTCACCATTCTGGGTCACGTCCAGCGAGGAGGAACACCCTCTGCCTTTGACCGCATTTTGGTATGGTCCTGACTGTATTTTATTGAATTAGACAAAACACACTTTAGCATGTTGTATTTACTCTCTATCACACAGTTCTCTATCTCTCCTCTGGTCCTCTGTAGGCGAGTCGTATGGGAGTGGAAGCCGTGCTGGCCCTGTTAGAAGCGTCTCCTGGCACTCCGGCGTGTGTGGTGTCTCTGTGTGGGAACCAGGCTGTCAGGGTGCCTCTGATGGAGTGCGTTCAGATGGTGAGAAAGGAACTTAACTAATCACAGACTTTTGGGTTTTAAAGTTTATGGTAACGTTTATTAAATCTGGGAGCTTTGGTCTAGCAGTTAGAGCAAGTTCCTGTTTCCTGTCGTCTTTCCACATCTGTATCAGTAAAATTGGTTAGATTTAATTGAGATTTTTTTTATTACAGAGTTATACTTTATATTGCTGCATATAGACAACGTGGTCCATACAAACTTAAAATTAACAGCCAATCCTGAATCTCAGTTTAGTTCAATCAAAATAGTATTTGCTTGTAGTTTGATGCTCTGTTTGGGAGTTTTGGAGTTGTCAGTTTGATAGTTTGTCATACTACAGACGCAGGAGGTCCAGAAGGCCATGGATGAGAAGAGATTTGAAGAAGCTGTAAAGCTGCGTGGCAGGTAACACACAAAAATCATAATTTTACTCTACAGAGCAGATGTCAATGGAAAAAATATTCATAATATCCGTTTATGCACTTTTTATCACAACAAGAAATGTCTGAATGGCTTTTAAATCCTTTTACTCTTTTTTTTGTATTTTAGAAGTTTTGAAAACAACCTGAATACCTACAAACTCCTGTCTCACCGCAAGTTTGATACTGAATTTCCAAATGTAAGTCAGTCATAATGCGAACAAGACATAATGTATATTTTGTACAACATGTTTGGTCTGATTGAGCCACTTTCTGTGATATTGAAAGCTCAATGTTTATTTATTTTCTTGTGTGGATGAGGATGGAATGCTGGAAGGCCATTGTCATGTATGTACTGTACATGGAATATAGAATAGAATAGAATAGAATAGAATAGAATAGAATAGAATAGAATAGAATAGAATAGAATAGAATAGAATATAGAATAGAGAATAGTCAATGCTTTGTCTCCTGATTAGGTTTCTGAACTTTTCCATATATTTTTAAGTCTAAAATACACTATATACAGGAGTGCACATAACTGGTGTGCATGCGTGGTAAAAATAAACGATGCACAGCAGAAAACGTGGAGGGAAGTGCTTTTGAGTACCAACATTTTTGGGGACAGGGACAGGGAGTAGGATTTTTCTCCATCTCTGGTAAGATTAGCAATCATAATGATCCATGAGTTGATCCGTGATCCGTACAGACCAGGCCCCACGATTCGGCACACATGTGATTCGCAGATTAACTGCTAAATTTAACCATTATAGAGTGTGTTTTTTTTAATTATTATTATTTATTTATTTTTACTATTCTCTGAATCTGAATATAATTTAAAATGTAATGTATTCTTGTGATGGCAAAGCTGAATTTTCAGCATCATTACTCCAGTCTTCAGAGTCACATTATCCTTCAGAAACCATTCTAATAGGCTGATTTAATGCTCAAGAAACATTTATTATTATTATCAGTGTTGAAACATACAATTTCAAGATTCTTGATTGAATATAAAGTTCAAAAGAACAACATTTATTTGAAATCACATTGACATGAGGCTTCCACAGATCACTTAACAAAACATGCACTCTATAGAATACAGTAGATTCAAAGGTAGTTGCATAGACAATAAAAATAGAACATTTTATCCTGAACGTGAAGAAAGTTAAAATCAGAGGCACATGACCACAGACCACATGTACATGATTACAGTGCTTTTTTGAGTGATTTACTCACAAATGCAGCTTAATCCAGGATTTTGTTCTGTTGTTTTGGTTGTGTATCAAATAAGACTTAACAGTGTATTGTTCTATAAACATTTCTGCATGTCTTATGCAGTCTATGTAATAGCAGGGAGCAGATACTTTGAGCTCACTTTGAGGCCTGACTTCTGATTGGTTATATAAACCTTCCTTTTAAATGGTTTTGTGTTTCATTATGTGTATGGTGTGTGATATGCTCTCTTCTCTTCACTAGAGTTCATTTAATGTGGCCGTATTGAATGTCGGCGCTCCTGCAGCTGGCATGAACGCAGCCGTGCGTTCGGCCATCAGGGTCGGGATCACAGAAGGCCACACTATGTTTGCTGTTAGTGACGGATTCGAGGGCTTCTATAAGGGACAGGTAACGCAACACAAACTAACAGACCTTTATGTATAATTGGTGTTTCTTTAAATATGGACACTTTTTTATGTTGATGATCTTAGGAACTTTTCAAAAGCTTTTTATATAGATATTTCATTGTTTTACTCTTCTCCCAGAGCCAGACTTCAAAAGATTTTAAAATAGGAAAATACATTTTAAAAACATTCAAAGAATTTTTGATAAAAGAAAGTTTGATAATCTAAACAAACAGTGAAGTAAATGTAAAAAAATTCAAAAGGTAAATTATTTATAATTGTTTTTTTGTTTTGTTTTTACAAATATTACATTGTTGTGGCATTATTTTCATCACAACCAACAATTTTACCTTTAAGAAAGATTTTTGAAACGTACAATGTTACTGGTAAAGATAATATATTATTATTAGTCTGTGAAACACTGTGAGATATATAGACGTAGCATATAGACGTGTGTATATAAATCAGTCCCTTGCCGAATGAGATAAACAGTCATGATTACAGTAAGCCCATTATTCCCTCCCACAATCCCCTGCTGCATTGTGCTCAGTGCCATATTTAACCTAGTATAGCATTACAGATCCACTTTATACTACTTGCCTCATTCAGAGGAAATGGTGCTAATGCTCTGTGTATTCTAATTAAATGCAAGTTTGAGGAGTTTTCTTGATTGTTTTTTGCCCAAATATCCCTTAAATGTGATTGTATGTTTCCAGTGGTTTCACAAGGTTTCTCTTTGTAAGAAATGAATGCTTAATATCTGGGATGTATATTATGAGAAAGAAAAACAACATTAAACTCTTATTGACAGTATTAAGTATCAGTGATCATACTTTTCAGCATAGCAGTTTATAAAGAGTTAACAATTCAAAACTCAAGCAAAGGTCCATGATCCCATATTTACTTAGATTTGTTCTGCAGATAAAAGAAATAAAGTGGGGTGATGTTGGGGGCTGGACAGGCCAGGGCGGGTCCCTGCTAGGCACAAAAAGGTAAGATTATATTTCTGAGGGCCGTTTTCAGTGAAAAAGACACTGATATGCTTTTATGCACTGAATAAGATGCTTTCTAATATCCTGAAATATATTTTTTCAGAACTCTCCCAGCAAAACACATTGATAAAATTGCAGAACAAATGAGCATTCACAACATCAATGCTTTACTGGTTATCGGAGGATTTGAGGTATGTAATGTAATATTTACAGTATTTGTCTACATTTATGTACATATGTGTATTAATAAGTAAAATAAGATTATGATTCTATAACTTTCTTGCTATTCATTATGATCATGTGCAATTGTGTCTCTTTTTTGTCATAAAGGTGCAGTACAGGATTTCTGAGAAACGCTGTTAATATTTGAAATCACAAAAACAAACACACTCCTACCCAAAAGGATCACACCCCTATCTTGATAGCCCCACCCCCAAATTCACCAACACCGTATGCAACACAGGCATTTCCTCCCCAATGAGTGGACACGCCCCTTACTGCTGATTGGCTACACGTGCGTTTTGGTGCTCGGTCCGAAACAACGTTTCGTTTCTCAGAATTCGCTTACTGCACCTTTAAATGAAGCCATGATGATATGTTTTATAGTATTTATTACAAATTGTTATTTACAGACGAGAAACAGTAATTTACAGTGTTTTTATTTTCTATTGCTACCAGATATTAATTAGTTTGTAACAAAATAATATTTAATTTAATAACTGAGGCACAACATTTATTTGTTTTGAAATTATCTTATTTCAACAAAACATATCTTACAGTATAATAAATAGATTAAAATCATTACATTATACACTACAGTTCAACATTTTTGGGGTCAGTGAGATTTTTCAGTAGGAAAGAAATTAAAATGCATAATATATTTATAATATTTTTATTTGTAATTATTATAATATAAAACTTTTTTTTTTTAAATAATATCTTAATATCACTGTTTTTACTGTTTGTAAGTCAACTGTTTATGCATCCTTAGTGAGCATGAGAGACTTCTCTTAAAAACATAAAAAAAATCTCACCAATCCCAAACTTTTGAACAAAAGATATGCAATAGTCAATGCAATAAATTACTGAAGATACTGAACTATTTACTGACGAAAATCTGATAACATGCAGTATTGTTGCAAAAAGGCTCTTCATCAATATGGTGACACATTTTGTATTTTTTCCTGATCTTTATAATATCATGTCGAAAAGACAGTAAGAGTTTCAATTGTTTTGTGTTTCATCTGTCATTTCACAATCGTACTGTAAAACTTCTACATAAATACTTCCAGTCTCTTCCTACCTTCATAATAAAAGTGGGCATGGCTCCCTTCCGCTTCTTAATATTACCCATAATTCTAGCCAGTGACCCGTAAGTCTTGCTCTGACCGCAGGCATATTTGGGGTTGATGGAGCTGCAAGCAGCTCGTTCCAAACACACAGAGCTTTGTGTTCCCATGGTGATGGTCCCGGCCACTGTGTCCAACAATATCCCCGGCTCAGATCTGAGCATCGGGGCAGACACGGCCCTCAACGCCATCACGGATGTAAGATGTCACACACTCGTGTCAAAGAGTGTGTGTGTGTGGGGGGGTGGGCATGTATATCTGTTTGTCAAGAGCACTGTCAGTAAGATACGCTGAAAGGTCATGGCTGATGATGACCAACCTCCCTGTCAGGAAACACACAGGTCATACGCGAAATACTTGAAGGATAAATTACATTTTGTGAATATCGTAACAGTAAGCCTAGATCATTTTGGATTTTAGATGCAAATGTAGAACTTATGCAGAAAATATAAAGTGTGATAGAGCTATATTTGGTGGAATAAGGTATATTTATATGCATTAGGGTGAGGGAAAGTTATGTCTTTTTCAGTTTAGGTAGAGCTATTTAACAGGGTGTTTGGTAGAATTATTGATAGAGGATGATGTAGGATTAAGTATGTTTACATGTACAGTTACAATCAAGCTTTTGTGGGTTTTGGGTAGTCAAGCTACAGTTTTATCTGACTTAGTACACACGCTTAAAAATAAAGGTTCTTTATTGGCATCTATGGTTCCATGAAGAACCTTTAACATCCATGGAACCTTTTCATTGCACAAAAGGTTCTTTATACTGGAAAAAAGATTTGTTACATTATTAAATATTCTTCACACTAAGAAAACAAAATAGTTTTTTTTAAAGAACTGTTTACTGAAACGTTCTTTGGGGAACCAAAAATGTATCTTCTATATGGCATCACTGCAAAAACTTTTGGAACCTTAATTAAGAGTGCATGACACAATATGTAATCTTATACAGGGCCGTAACAACCATAGACATTTAAGGGGATGAGATGTTGCCAAACTGTCCCCCAAATATTCTTGATGCTAATCTGCTGCACTTCATTATGTTTTAAAAGTTTTAAAAGTTGCATTTTAGGCTGCTCTGTCTCTGTGGTCTAACAGTGCTTATCAATGCTAAAAAGATTGAGATGGCCAATCAAATCAAAGAATGCAGGCCTTACTGTTCACAGGAGCCCAACGCTTCAGTTTTAACTGTGAACGAGTGTAAATAGCTAAGCAAAACTGTTTTATGATAGAAATGTTTAATGATCAATGGTAATATTCAGTGATGGGAACCACTCAACTTTTTAAATTAATTCATAACTGAATGTGATGAGACAAGAAACATTAACAGAGGCCTTAAATTTACATACTTTAAGGACATACTTTATTTGCCATAAGAGTTAATGTATGTATTCAAATAAAAATACTATTTGCAAATAGTACAAATTAATTAACAATCCTTTAATTATTTAATTCATTTAAATAAAAAGATTATTACTACTTTGGTTTGGTCCCCCCAATGTTTGAGACATGATTATGGCCTTGATCACCTCTGTCTTTCAGAGCCTGCACACAACCGTTCAGGCAAACTGTAGTCCAATTAACATGCATACATACTACAACTACACTGAAAACAAAATTGGTGTAGAAACTATTTTTACTCAGAAATTGCTTGTAAATTTCACAAATAATGACAGAGAATCTGCAAGTAACACATTTAATTAAATGTGAAATTTCAAAGACTGAAATAGTATTTTATTGTAAAACGTACTTCGATAATCATGTTTGTATTTACAACTTTGAAAAATATTTTTTTACAGTGTAGTTTAATCTCACTCTATAAGTGACATTTAAAACAAATTACCTTTGTCCGACTGAAATCGAACTTTTAAAGTGCATGTAAACATACTTACAGTGCTCTCTGGATAGAGCTTTGATTTGTAGCATGAAGTAAAGCTGCATTTGTTGGGGTGGGATATCGCCGTGTGTGATGATGGGCTGAGGTTGGTCACTGCGGCCTGACTGAATCAGCGTGTCTGGAGACGAACGCATGTGGTCACAGCACAATCTGTCACCCAGTCCTGCATCTGACTGTATAACTGTGTGTTTGTACCCGTGGTGTGTGTTTATATTGCAGGCCTGGTCCAACAAAGTAGCACAATCATAATGAGATCCAAATTGCAATTTTTTTTGCATTTTATGTTTGATTATAATGCATGTGCTGCCAAAATGATCTAAAAGTTTTCCATTCTGTTTCATTTATCAATATACCTTTAGTTATATACACTGTGAGATGAAGATTAATATACTTATTAATCTTGTACCTTTGAGCTCAGTTCTGCTGTATAAGAAAAAAAAAATATATATATATATAAATACTTCTGAACAAATTAACACATGAATTAATGTCCTGAGACTAAGTATTAGGAATTGAGTTCAAAAGCATTTGACCGTGAATAACATCACTAACAAATAAAACCATTTGGTCAATACAGAATTTTTCATTAATTTTAATGGGAAAACTTTAATGTATATCCTATTTATGTCGTGGAATAAGCTTTTATTTTGTGTTTCAGCAATAACAAATAATTACATGCTCCTAAAATACTCTTAATCACTGATGCTAATGGATTAATGAAATATTTCTTATAAGTTAAAACTGAATGATTATGGACACCATTCCCTGCTAACAAAAATATCTTCTAAGAACATTTTGCTAATGTTCCCATTTAGTTAAGAAAACTTTATTTCTGAATGTTCTCTGAACTTTCAAAACATTTTATGTCAATGGTAAGAAATAATTCATTTTATCATTCTTCACACGTTACTCTTGAATGTTCTCCGAACATTCTGAAACTAGTAACAATAAGTTTGAACCAATATTATATTAACGTTACTGGAAGAATATTGTCAGAACGTTAGCTAAAGTTCTCAGTCTTTGTTAGCTGGGTTTTGTGGCACACTGCCAATTTCATGCATTATTTTTTTCAGTTTAAATTCATACTGCATATGCTGTCCATAGACATTAAGTTGTACAAATCAAATCAAATGTAAGTGCGACTAACTGCATGCTGTTTTGGGCCTGGCCTGATGTCTTGTGTGTTTCTGTCTGCACGTGTGTGTTTTGTTGTGCTGTTTAAGGTCTGGTTGTGCTGCTGTTTGGTGTGGTTGTGCAGTCGGTCACACTTTGGTTATTGTGAGGTTTCCTGCTTTCTAAATAACTTGCCTCAGTCACCATTTAGCCAATGCCATGCCCACGTCACGAGGATCTGGTGGTCAACTTTCGACTTAGTCGTCTTGAGCAGACAGGAAACACTTTTTCCCTCTCAAAACAGTCAGAAAGGACGTCCTGTTTTGTGTACACTAGTAAGAGAGTAAGTGAGCAATCGTCCTAATGCATGTGCACTGCTGCAGGCCTTTGAGAGTTTGCTGCAGCTGGTGGATGCCCGCAGCAGTTATGAGGAGTTCTGTGTGCCCATGTGCATGCTGCCCGCCACCATCAGTAATAATGTAGCCGGCACTGACTTCAGCATTGGCGCTGACACTTCCCTCAATGCCATAGTGGAGGTAAGACACACCACCCTCACCCGGAAAGCCAGATGTCGATTAGTACAGTGGAAATAAAAAGAATTTGTCAGACTGTATCTTTAAAGGTGCACTAAGTCATTCTAGGTAATCTAAGACTGAGACAAAAAAACAAATCACAGCATTCTTGGATTTTATACTGACACCTACTGTGTGGATTCAGCATCACACGCAAGAAAATGTTTTTGGTTATCAGTACCATTGTAGAACTTCCCCTTTCGCATGAATGATTCATTTATTCCAAGAGGAAGTGTACAGTAATGGGGGTTTACCAAGATAACAGGTGTGTTCGACTTCATGTGGCGCTGCGCAGACCGATCGGCATCTGACTTGAAGCACTGCATGCGGAATTGCGGATTAGAAATTTTGTCCGACTTGAGACAGCTTCATTGTGACATATGGCATCAAAGTACCGCGAGAGTGATTCGAAAGCAGCGTGTCCAGAGCGGCTGCATAAGCTCTGATGACCACACAGCAAGTTGACACACAAACCCGCCTCCCCTCACTCACTTGTTTCATTTTCTCTGGATGAATATTGTTGCTGTTACAGGGCTTGAATTTCAGCATGATTGTGCGTATTGGGCATAATTTCACTCATTCCCGCAGATTTTGTGCTTAAACCCAAATTGCGCATATAAGCCACCTCACATTAAATTGAGTTATTTTTTGCTGCTTAAACAGTCAAATACACACAAAATAATGTCAAAATGCCGGTCTTGGCGAGTATTCATGTAAACACAGTCATTTATGTTTTAAGATAACGTAAACAGTTGAGAAAGAAAACACATCTGTAACAGAATAAGGGATCTGTGTGTCGGGTCTTAAAGTGACAGCAAATTATTATTATCAAATTATTAGATAATATTAAAAATATCTAGACGGCGGTATTTCCTCATGGTATCGATATCAAAATTGTGGCTAGTAACTTTGGAAAACCACTATAGCCACAGTGGCTGGTGAGCAAAAAAAGTTAATGTCATAACCTTAATGTTATATTGTGTCATGTTTATCAAAATAACATAGATAAAAATATATAGACCCACTTTATTGGTATTTAAATAGTATAGGCTTATGTTGAACTTTATTCTTGTACAGATGGCGCTGTATTAAGCAGTACATGAAAAGTGTTTCTGTTGCTTCATGAACTCTCGCCGGTCGGTCTGCGCAGCGCCACATGAAGTCGAACACACCCTAAGTGAGTATACTGTAGTATTCGGCTGGTCATGTGATCTCAATATTGCTTTTGGGTAAAATAAAAAAAAACACTAAATGTATTTGACAAAAAACATTTTAAATGGATTTGTCAAATGTACTATATATATATATATATATATATATAAAAAAAAATTTTATATATATTTTTCAAGTGGAAAACATTTAGTGCACCTGTATGAATTTATGATTATGCCTGGGAGATATAAGAAATTAATTAATAAGAAAAGAAACTAATAAGAATATAATTGCATGCGAGTTATAAGAAATATATATTTTGTATATTTTTACAATTTATTATAAAAATATAATTTTTCAAGTGGAAAAAACTATTTAGTGCCCTTTTACAATTTTACGATCATGTCTGGAAGTCACGAGAAACGGTCACGAGAAACGCATACAGAATGTTTTTCCAGGTTTCATTTAATTGTTTAGATATCTGCCCGTGAGATATTAGGCTTTAGATGTGAGATACATTATCCGTGGTTATATAACATAACCAAACTGTGTTTGTCCACTACAGGAACAGATTTATATGCTGATCTGAAAGTTTGTATATTTTCCCAAGTTGCATGGTAAACATGGATCCTCACAAAAATCACTTATTTTATGAGTTGGAACCACATGTATGTTCTCTATTGTTGTGAACTATATTGTGTCTCGTGCTTGCATGCGATGTCTTGCGTACAGGTCCAAAATTAACACTCAACAAGTGCCAACTGTGAGCATAAAATTGGTTGGAAGTGCAACTTTATACATGGACAAAGTGTATATGGAGAACATGTATAATTCAAAAACTTAACTCTGATAAAGAACTAAATAATTTAATTGTAATATGCACAAAATATTTGTTTTTAATGAAAAATAATGCACGGAACAATTTTATGAAATGTTATTTAAAAATAAATGTTATTGATATATTATATAATATATGAAATAATATTATTTTTTCAATAATTATTTAAAATATATAAATAAATTACCCACTGTTGGCCAGTTCATTTTGGACCATGCTTCAGTACTTGTGTTATACTTGAATGCATCTTTAATATCCCGTATGTCTGAGGTTGTGTGTCAGAACGGCAGTCTGAACTCTGTCCGTTAATGAAGTGTGTGTGCATGAGTAACGGATAGGCTTCATTCTTAAACCATTACAATGTGTGTGTTAGACGTGTGATCGGATAAAGCAGTCCGCCAGCGGGACCAAGCGGCGCGTGTTCATCATTGAGACGATGGGCGGATACTGTGGTTATCTGGCGACGGTGGGGGGGCTGGCGGCCGGAGCCGATGCAGCCTACATCTATGAAGAGCCGTTTGACATCCGAGACCTACAGGTGAGAGACATGCACTTCTGTCCATATTCACTGCAATGTATTATCTGAATATAATATTTCAAATATACACCTATGTTACACCTGCAGTGTAACTATAGAATGGATAAGGTGATTACAGTGTTCTCTCCTTCCCCGTCCTCTGTCTGCTCTGTCCCATGCGCAGGGAAGAATATATAGCAGTGTGTACTATTTAAAGAAACAGAGAGAGAGAGAGCGTCATGCTGAGTTTTTATGAGTGCTCTATTTTTCAGTCTAACGTCGAACATTTAACTGAGAAGATGAAGACTAGCATCCAGAGGGGTTTAGTGCTCAGGTATGATCTATATATGGTACATACAGCATTTATACACCACACTGATTTCATTCAGCTGTATCATGTAGATCTGTATGTGTAGAAGGAGTGAGGCGTGATTGTATGTGTGTGTGTGTGTTTTACAGGAATGAGAACTGCAGTGAGAACTACACAACTGACTTTATCTACCAGCTGTACACTGAAGAGGGCAAAGGAGTCTTTGACTGCAGGAAGAACGTCCTGGGACACATGCAGCAGGTACACACACACACACACACACACACACACAGGAAAACAATTGAACATGATCAGAATATTGTTCATTTGTCACGTTATGATGTCCTGTAGGGTGGTGCTCCTTCGCCGTTCGACAGGAACTTTGGCACCAAGATCGCTGCTAAAGCCATGCAGTGGATCTCCAAGAAGCTCAAAGAGTTTTACAGAGAAGGTAAAGAGAAATCAAATCACTCCTGTAAAGATGCATTCTGGGATTGTGTGAACTCAGACTCTGTCCTTGCTAAAGCAGCAACAGCAAACTTACACTTTCACACAGCTCCAGGAAATGACATGCTGATAGTCTCAGATCATTTCTGCACCAGATACATTTATGTAATTATACAGAATTATCTTGATTAACTAAGAGGTTAATGTCATTTTAATGAGCACAATTACATACGTTTAGTAAATTAACATCAGTGCCATGTGTTTGTCATACTTCTGGGTTGCACAGATTTGGATGTAAAATGTAATAGAAATGTTGTTAATTTTTCAATTTACAAATGTAGTTAAAGGGGTAGTTCATCTAAAATCATAATTTACTCACCCTCAAAGTTGTTCCAAACTCTAAGACTTTCGTTCATCTTCGGAACACAAATGAAGATATTTTGAATGAAATCTGAGAGCCTATTGTCCCTCAGTTGACAGCTACACAACTACCACTTTGACGCTTCAAAAAGTTCATAAAGAGATTGTAAAACGCGATTGCTTTATATGATGAACAGATTGAATTTAGGCTTTTATTCACATAGAAACATTCATCAACTCATATCAGTTGTGGTAATCGGAAGCTCAAGAATGTACGCTTGACATGCGAGAACCAATGAGGTTCATTCTCGTGTTACGCAGCACGTTTGAGCTTCTGTTTATGTTCACTGATCAATGTCTATATGTAAATAAAAGCCCAAATTCAATCTGTTTATCATATAAAGCGATTGTGTCTCTTATGAAAATTTGGACAAAATTCATATGGATTAGTTTTACGATCTCTATGAACTTTTTGGAGCGTCAAAGTGGTAGTTGCATAGACTGTCAGTGGAGGGACAGAAAGCTCAGATTTCATCAAAATTATCTTCGTTTGTGTTCTGAGATGAACCAAAGTCTTACGGGTTTGAAACGACATGAGGGTGAGTAATTAATGATAGAATTTTCATTTTTGGGTGAACATATACCCTTTAACTAATGTTAACAAATTAAAACTATTTTAAAGTGTTACAGAATATATTATGTTCAGTCTTGACCGTATAGATTTTCATGAAATGTCATAGTGTTGAGTTATTTTCTTTTGCTCTTTTTTGCTTTCCTTGGTTGGCTCAGATGAAGGTAAATGATTTGCATCTCAAAAATGTATTGTTTTAATTCACTTCAAAGTGCAATGTTATTATGCTTGTAACTTTCGCTGGTGATTTTGAACTGCTTGTGGACTGTGTGCAATACCATATTTTTGTGTATTCGGCAGGACGTGTGTTTGCGAACACAGAGGATTCTGCGTGTCTGTTGGGGATGCGGCGCAGAGCTCTGGTTTTCCAGCCCGTCGTACAACTGAAGGATGAGACTGATTTCGTGTAAGACAACAAACACACTTAACAAAGCTGATATCCTAGTATCCTAGTAATGATGGCATAATATTTGTTTCCAAGGCAACTCTTAAAAGATTTTATTATGTAGCATTTTACCTTTTCCTCAAGTCCATGTGTAATGTAATGTTCTTGCTCCAAAAAAATTATCATAATTTAGTCTGACTTGACATTATCTCGCTGACCTTTAGAATTAAAAAGGCTTGATACTGTGCCTTTAAGACTTCCAAATACTGAACAGCCATGAACATGTAAATAGGGCAATGATATGTTAATATTTTCTGCTTGATTTTAATAAATGATCTGGGGGGACTTTAGAGTAGTGGTGGGAGAAACTAAGCCAGTTTTAAACCAGTTTCTTCACAAAATGATTCACTGTTTCATTAACTAAGAATAGCATGTGCTGTTTAATGTTTGATGATAGCGTTATTGTACATGTGCGTTAGCAATCTTCATCACATGTTTCTGCTCCTTGTTTTTGGATACGGAGATTCTGTACTCTTTCAGAAGAGGCGTAATAGCGCCCCCTACCATATAATAGTTAAAACATTGATTGCTGGAAAATTCCGTCAATGGCGTGGAAAGAGTTCATTCTTTTTAAAGGGGTCATGACATGGATTTTTATGAGCGAACCTCAAGGAACTTAAATAAATAATAAAACAAATAAAGTATAGATGTATATGTGTGTGTGTAAAAATTTCAACCCTCATTCTGACCCTGTCTCAAACGATCTGTTTTAAGATGGAATTTTCCAGCTTTCCTATTCCTATAGCAACTGAAAGAGTACTGATCAAAACATCAGAAAAAGAAGCAGAAACAAGCGGTATCATATGTAAGCAGATGCATATGTAAAATAATGCGATCATCAACATTATCAAACAGCTTATAAATCAAAACCACCTAATGTTACTGAATGAAATGTCGACCCAGGACGAGGTATAGGACTGTGAAGTTTTGGGGTGTTGATGGACTCGATCTACTCCATATGTGATTTGGTCATCGTTCTGAATCCGATCCAGATGAAACATTTGACTAAAATGTGATTTTCTCAGCTTTTTGCTCAAAATGTTGCTTTTTTTATGAACTTACCCACACATTCAAGTGTTGATAAAAAAGAATGCGTGAAGCTAGAATAAAACAGTTTTTTTGCTTTAAAGCAGAGGTTCTGTTCTTTCTTTTGATATATTGCATGTTGAGATATTCATACAACAAAATATTCTGGGGGCCATGAAACTTTTGTAAAAAAAAAAAAATGCTGGCACGGACTGGCAACTTTTTTCAAAAACGCTAGCGGGGAAAGAGTTAAAGTGGTGGCTCTTTTAAGGCTTGTCAGAAAACAGCCACTGTTATGATTGCCTAACAGAATTGCAAAAGAAACACTATCAATGCACACTCGCTATTGCATGCGAGCAAGTGTTTTGAAAACGTTATCCATATAAAACCAGACTTTTGGACTTGATTTAAAACATGCTTTGTTTATAGGAAGGACATTTATAGTCTGAAACTTGCAGGATGTTTTAATGGTACAAAGACCTTTTATATGTCAAAAGATCAAGGCAACTTTGATTTCTCACGTCATGACTCATTTAACTCAGAAGAGCAAGGAGAAAACAATCCTGTTTTACATGATATGCTCCCTTTAACATTTCAAAAACATTTTAAAATGATACAGACTTGGCTTTTGACCTGATACTTTTTATTCCCAGTCACAGGATCCCGAAGGAACAGTGGTGGCTCAGACTGCGTCCACTCATGAAGATTCTGGCCAAGTACAAAACCAGCTACGACGTGTCCGATGCGGGCCAGCTTGAACACATCGTCCGTCCGAGAGCTAAAGACAGCTCTGCTATTTAAAATCAGCCCAAGTAAAACCTAGTTGTCTTGCAAGTATAAATGTGATTCCATAGCAGATCTGTAGCAATCTGTCTTGACCTGAACACATCCATGTAAAGCAGTTCACATTAAAGCGTGACCATAGACATGCAGCCACAAAATCCTTAAATGTTCTAGATCAGTGTTTGACAATCCATATGCTTATCCCTTTAATGGGGCCAAGTGGTATATTTTGTTAATATGCAAGATTTCCATATTTATATTTATTTTAATAGAGCTTATTTTCATTGATTGAATAAACTATCCAGCGCCACTGGCTTGTAGTATAGCTCGTAATCCCACAACTGCACCTTGTTTTAGTTGAAATGGAGTCTGAATGAAGTCTTCCTAATGAAGCTGCATATGCTATGGCACTTTGTACCAAAGCAGATACTGTGTTAATGTGTTCGTCACGACGTATATGTATATACATCTAATGCTGCATAAACTCCCTTTAGAATGTGGCTTGTCATTTAATTTATTTGAGCAGTTGTTCACAGTCCATTTTAAAACATTTAAACCTCTGGTGCTGCGTGGTGCTCAGAAATGATTTTTATTTTATTTCAATAAAATGAATATACTATATTTTAGTTTGATAATGTTCTTAAATATTTGTTTATTTTTAGGGGATTTTATGGTACTAAATTATATTTCTGCAATAGTTATGATCCATTTATTACCTGTTTGCCACTTTTTCAGCGTAGACCTAAAAATTAAATTTCCCAACTTAAACTCGCATATAATTCTTGAATGCTTTGGAGAACAGACTTAAATTTGTTCTCTTTTTAAAGAAGACACTTGGCTGATTATTGCTGAAGTGAAAAAAGGTGAAACTAAAAAGTTATAGAAGTTTAAGTCTATTATGAAAAATGCATAAAAATACTTATTTTTAAATTTGATACGAAATATATATTTTCAAAAACATGTTTTATTCCAAATTTGAGCTTAATATTGCAAAAAAATTATTTCAGGACATTTTAACCCATGTTTAATGTCCATGATTTTTTTGTGCGTTCACATACAAGTGCCAGAACCTTTACCAAGTTTCGGACCATTACGATGAAAAAATGGATAAGGATTTAGTATTACAAAAAAGGATTCAAATTTTTTTTACTTTTTTTTTAATAGAAAAAGTTTTCCATTCTAGTTAAACATGGGTCACATTTATTATAATTCAATACATCTCATAAATAATCTTTTTCTATTTTATGTCTCAAACTACACTTTTATCATACGAGTCATAAAACATGACCTCCACCATAAACAAGCAATGTGCAGTGTAAACAAAACTAGTTTTGCTGGAATAATAAGTGGTACATTATTCAGGTACCTTCAGCGCACTTGACTGTTTAGGAGCACTTCAGTTCATCAAAATAACTCCTGTAATGAGGAAAACACTGTAAATTTGTGCGTGATCCAGGAGTGTGTGTGTTTCTTTCACAATCCTAATAATAAGAACAGAGGAAAAAACGTCTATTTGACCACCCAGGACGGGTCTTTTCTGATGCTTTCATTTTCCGGGCCTAAAATAGCCACTCCACAAGTCTGCTGGCCGATACCTAGATACCTGTAAAAATAAATAAAAATATGTTAAAAATAGGTAAATATGATATTATACAATATAAATAAATATCACACCAGCACTCAAGCATAAATACTATTTTTATTAATTTATTATTTCAAGTTTAGTGTTTTTCCCTTGTATTTTATATATATATATATATATATATATATATATATATATATATATATATATATATATATATATACACACACACACACACACACATTTTCCACGCATTTTGATGGGTCATAAAAACAAACATCCCCCCTGACATCACTTTTGGACACTACTGTACATTAATGTCTCATTACCTGCCAGCAACGTCAATTAGATTTTTGTCGGTCACAGCGAACAGTCTCTCTCTGTATCTTTGCTTCATTTCATCAGTAATGCCGTTTAAAAAACGCCCCAAACCTGCAGCACAAATACAAGGTCCTTGTGAACCAGAAAACAAATATCCCAAAACACCAACTCAAACAGCAAACACAAAAACATTCCTACACATCTGAACAGTCACACAAAATATCCGCAGATTCAAGAATGCAAATTAAATCCAACTACAGCAAAATTACACAGAAAGAGACTAAACATCATTCAGCATCAAAATACACTCGTCAGATCATTTAGGATGTGCTCTAAACAACTGACCCTTATCTGAGGGGGCAACAGGTGCATCAACGGCAGAGAAAACTGAGAGCTTGGCCTCGTCGATATCCTGCTGGGTAAACCTTCCCTCTCGTGCCCACTCTACTCCGCCACGGAAAGCCGACAACGTCTGGGTGGAGTTTGGATCTCTGAGAGATTGCCATGACAACCACATAATAAACCATGAATCAACTTGGTACACACACACACACACACACACATATAGATAGATATACACACACCAGTATATTTAAAGCATACACACTAAACAGAACATTGTGTAAGATCTAATGAAATGCATCATACAAACCTATAGGAATAAAATGAGAACAGGCCGCCTCCTCCCATTCTGGCCCCGCCTCCATAAGCCCCGCCCTTTTCTCGGATCTCTCCATGGAGGAACTTAGCAGTCATCATCCTTCCTAAAATACACAGACTGAGAGACAGACAGAAGGCAAACTGTAAATGAGTGCATGATCAATCAAATTAAAACTGTAATAGCGATTTGACAGTCTAATTATATAATCACAAATGCTGTCATTTAATTAAATGTATATATACACTGCGTGCACTTATGAATGGCTCTGGTTTTTTGCCAAAATAAAAGCTTGATGGATTATCATTTGAAAATGAACAAATGTAGACAGCCATAAATACTAATATTGTAATTTTACATTTTTTTTAAAATAATAATAATTATTATTATTATTATTATATTTTATTTTACAGTGAAAAATATTATTAGTATTATTTATTTTGTTTAATATTTTTATTAATAATAAAAATCATAATAAAAATTATAAACAAATTATTAGAATTATAATAATAGTACTTATTATTATTATATTCATATTGCTATCTAAAAGCACAACATTTTTGGCCCTACCAAACCAGGAGCATTTAAAAAAAAGTGCATTTTAAAAATTGCTAATTTTATCAGGCAAAAAAAAAATTGAGATGATATTTTTCTTATTACAGAAGTGCATGAGTGTTTGTTGTACCTGGCGTAATCGGCGTGTGTGAACGGGACCGTGCGCACACACTCACTGACAAAGTTCACAGTAAACGGGAGCTGGAAGTACGTCTTCATCTGACAGGGTTTAAAATGAGGCTCCTGGTAGGATGAAGGGAGATCAGTGAGAATGCAACCTATGAATGACATATGAATGTTGCTGTAATGTTGTACAAATGCACTTACTGAGATGAGTTTACGACTCACAGCTGATCCAGCAGTAGGGTCTAATGCTCTCTATGAGGGGATAAACAACCAATCAAAACGGTCAGATTTACTCTTCATCTAAACACAACAAATTCATGATATCAGATTCATGAATGAATGAATTGTTCTTTTGAGTCAAATCCTTTTTGATTCAGTTTTGTGGGGTAAAAAACCCTCTTATTTATTAAAATGCTCATCCCTCTGTCTTTGCAATGTACAAGATTTCAAGGATAGCTAAAACCCTTCACCTTTAACTCGTTCACTGGGTGTTTAAGACACTATTCTCTATAAAGCTGATATAGAAATATATATCATTTTTAAATTTTTGGATTATCCAAAGTGTACATTTATCAGTTCACATATTCCCTGGGAATTGAACCCACAACCTTGATGTTGCTAGCGCTACACTCTACTATATTACATTTACATCTATGCATATGGCAGACGCTTTTACCTTAAGTGACTTGCATTTAAAGCACATTTTTATGAGTTCATGAATTTCCTGGGATTTGAACCCATGACCATTGCTAGTGCCATACTCCACCATTTGAGTTACAGGAATATAAAGCTTATTTAATTGTGAAAGCCTGTGCTTCTCACCTCCACAATGGTTGGTCTGACAGGTTTGCGCTCCTTCCTGTTGGCTGCTATATTCCCTATAAACCTCTCCACTTCCACACCTGCATCGGACATTTTCTGGGGCGTGGCGTTCACGGCACACCTGAAATCATGACATTATAATCACATTTAAATTCAAATTTGTAAATCAGTCAATTGTATAAATAAATTTATAGTAAATCATAATTAATTGTATTTCTACTGTTCATTTTATATGAATACACTTTATTTCTACATTGTCTAAATTCATTTTAATGAAGATTTTCTTGTTTAAACAGACTTGATGTCTTGTGTCTTGTCTTGATGCTTACCTCATGTTCTCAGGGTTAAAAAGGTGTCTCTTTATCCGGGGAAGTTTCCTCAAAACTGAAGTCAGATCAGTCATCTCAGCGATTCTTTTCATAAACTTGACCTAAAATTAAAACATCAAACACAAATTTATGAAACAATTCATTCTTCTTGAATCCCTCAAAGGCTGGAGAACAACATCAGGATGTCTCATCATCACTCACCTGGTCCATCCCGCTGAAGGTCTCCTGCAGGTCTGCTGTGGGCGTGAGGGATCGAGCCGCCCGTGTCATCGCGTACATGTGACCAGAGTACGAGATGCCATTGGACAGCTCTTGAGCTGACATCATGACCAGCACACGCAGACGCTCCTCGTCATCAAAACGAGGGCTAGACATGTGCAGGGCAAATTCAGTTTAAAATAAGTATACTTGCACAGAGATTTAAAGATTGATTTTTCTGTCTCTATAAACAAGACTAACCAGTTAAATATGTCACTCCACAGCTGAAGCATGTCCGGTAGATTCCGTTCCAGACAGGAAGACGACAGGATAATACCCTAAAAAACACAAATAAAGACATGAGCATTGATTGCACACTCACTCCAATGCAAGTTCAAATATCAGCAAAAAGAAAATAGCCAGAAAAATGTGGTTTCAAACCTTCAAGCTTCTGGTTACCAGTTCTGAGCTTTTAGCTCTACCTCAATGTACTTGCAAACAAAAGAGCATCATATTTATATCAATTCACACATGATAGACGAGGAAGAAAGAGTGATACCTGCTCGTACAGATCAAGATCATCAGTGTCTGGAATGATCTGTGGAGATACAGACATGCCTCCGGTCTTCAGCTCAATACGCTGGGCCTGCTGACGATAATTCAGCTCCCCACTGCCTAACCTGAGATTACACCAGCATGGCATTAGTTATTTACACAACTGTCTAAAAGTTTGGGGTCAGCAAGATTTTTTTTTTTTTTTTTTTAAATAAGAAATTAATACTTTTATTCAGCAAGGATGCATTAAACTGATCAAAAGTGACAAAGAAATGTCTAACGTTACAATAGATTTCCATTTCAAATAAATGCTGTTCTTTTGAACTTTCTATTCATCAAAAAAATAAATCAACATTGATAAGAAATTTTTTTCTTTGTTTCATTCAAAAATCTTTGTTTTTTGAGCAGTCATGTCATGTGACACTGAAGACTATTAAAGTATATTTCAAACAGAAAACAGTTTATTTAAATTGTAATAATATTTCACAATATTAGTGTTGTTACTGCATTTTTGATCAAATAAATGCAGCCTCGGTGAGCATAAGAGACTTCTTTAAAAAAAATCTTCTTTAAAAATCTTACTGACCCCAAACTTTTGATCTTTATATATAGCATATTTTCACATTTTCACAAAGACTGGTCTGATTGAATGTTGGATACTGTACACTCTATATTACAGTATGTATCAGTGATGAAGCAGCACAAAGGGTTTCATACTTGGTAATGACGCTGCAGAACAGAGGAACGTAGATCTTGAGGTCTTCAGGGAGGGAGTTGAGGTTGCACATGGCTCTGAAATAAACCATGCCATTGGTGGGCTGCTCACAGTACTGAACAGGTACGCCACCTACAGACACAGAAAGAGATAGTAAATGTAGTAAATGGCTTTTGCATCTATAATTTCAACTTTGAATGTGCTTGTTACATGTATGCATGTGCATTTTACCTGCGCTCTCCAGCTGTACAGATGTGTAGGGAATGATGGGCTCAATGTCAGACACCTTTAATGCAGGTAGACAGGAAGCGTCTTGAGTTGTGCTCTGAGCAGCTAACAGCTGCAAACCTGAAACAACAACATGGTTTAATCTCTGCAACAGAATGAGACTAATAATTCTCGTCCTTCCTGGTCTCGCAAGCGTACCTTTCTCATAGATGTCTTTGCGGTCTGCGTCGCTGAGGATCTGTATCTTCTGCTGTAGTTTCTGTTCCTCAGCTTCAGCCTGTTTCTCCAAGAATCTCTCATCAGGACTCATGGAAAGGGTCAATTGATGAGTGTTATTCTGAAACAAAAAAAAACCAGACAAATTTTTGCAGCAAATGAATGCAACAAACATGCATGAAAAAACTGCAATCATGAAAACAATCAATCATATTTTTCTATTATGACAATAATAATTTTACATTTAGTTTCGTACATAATAGTATTATAGTTTTATGGTACAAAGCAACATTCACTGCATCATCAATGGAGCAGCTTAAACAGACAGAGCTTCAGTCTGACTGACTGATTAAAAGAAAGACTATTACCTTAAAGTAGTGCTGGACTTTGTCCTGAAGGTAGCGAGGGTTCTCCTTCAAACACTGCCGGAATCTGGACACACTCTCACTGATCTTCAACAGCTGCACCGGATCGCCATCATGATTCCAGCAGGATGCAATATACTGACAGACAGAGACAGGGGGCTTTGCCATGCAAGTTTTTGAAAGTTGCCCTCAAATAGAAAAATATAGTAAAATTTCCTAAAAAAAATTTACTTGTAAAAAAAATTCATACTAGTAAACATTCATTAATTTATCATAAAAAAAAAATCTAAAGGTAAATCTATACTATTGAACTTTTTTGTATAAAATTAACCAAATTTAAATAATGAGTCAATCCATCATCCATCCTTCTTCCAAAATGTGTTTTTATAAATTGTCATATGTAGCTCTCTAACAGAGTTCTAAAACATTGTCTATTGTGAAGTGTCATTTCATTATAGTTGTTGTAGCGCTGTCTTTGTGCAAGGAAGTACCGTGTCTATTAATGGGTAGATCTCCAGCAACGTCTTCAGCTAGTCAGCTTGAGATACTTTCCATCTAAACTGATTATATCTCTTAAGAATTTTTAAACTTATTTCAGTTAGCTGCCTAGGCAACAAGATAGTTCTCCCAAAAATGAAAATTGTCATAATTTACTCTTCCTATCTTAGAGTCATTTTGTGTTTTGACATGTTAACAAATGTTGCTTAAGCAGAAAACATTCTGGTCCTTTTCTAGAACTATAAAAGTAGCACAAAAAAAATATACAAGTACACGTGTGTGTGTGTGACAGAGTTTACTCACTGAAGTGAGAGCTAGGCCGAAGCTGGTGGACTGATGTTTCATCTGAATCTCAATTTTATGCAGCAGAGCTTCAATCTGCTCCTCTTCAAAACCAGTTCTGAAACAGCAATATAATTATATTTATTCATTTAGCAGGTGCTTTTCTCCAAAGTGAACATCACAAGCAAATTCAGATTCTCTCAAAGTCAAAACTGAATGAAGGTTCAGCAAAAGCTTGATTTCATTTAAAACTCTTTATTGTAGTAAGGCAATAAAACAGTCATCCACTCACGCAATGATGTCATCGATGGTTTGGGCAATGATGTGTTTGACCGGCTCAGCGTCAGCCTCTGCTATGCCTTGAAGACCGATGGTGAAAGACGCTTGTCTCGTGCTGCCGTCAAAGCTGCACGAATCACACATTTATAAAGCTCCACTCTCACTCATCAGAGAGAGGAAGTGATTTTGAAGTCTGGTCAAACAACGTACCCCACTGAAGAGGAGAAGTCTGAACCGATATTGGGCTCGATCAGGGCTTTGTAGAAGGGAGAGTTTGGACCAGAGATCATGAGAGAGGAGAGGAGGCTCAGAGTGAACGCCTCAAACGTGTCTGTGATGCTGGAACACACGTAGACATGAGGATAGAGAGGTAAACTACCAGTTTAAAAAAATGAAATGACTAGTGTTGTCAAAAGTCCCGGAACTACTACTTTGTTCGCTTTCAATACCCATTCATAATTTGAATACAAGTTTTATTTTTCATACCGCTAAGTACAAACTGCAAAGTTTTGGGAGTGATGACCATTTTAAAAAGCAGGACTGAATCTGAATTTACGATGTTTGACTTTGTGATAACCATGGCAATGGACGGGACATTAAGTCTTGCCGTCTAATTTCAATAGACCTGACTCTTGTTCTTTTATTGTGATTCTTTGTTTTCATTTTATTACTCATTTTTCATTGTGACAACACTAGAAGTGAAAAGAAAAAGAAACTGAATATTTGTGCACTCACTCTCCCAGCAGATAGCTCATGCAGAGTGTGTTTTGTTTCATGGGGTCAGGAACCAGTGCGTCAGGCCCGCAAGTCACATGATCCGCTCTCTGAGCAAAAACATTGAACAATCAACAAACCTCATAAACTTGAATTGAATGAGTTCATTTTACAGGTCATTCTCATGTGTATTGTGTAACGCACAGGTTTGTCCCAGAGCATTTGGGGAGGAACTGCAGTGTTGGGTTCTGTTCTCTCAAATTTAGACAGAGCCTCTTTCTCTATCTGCTGTAGGTGCTGCTCCAACGGTAGGTCCCCGTATGTGAAGAACCTGCAATAAACACGCAGAACAGACAATGAGTATTGTCTGCTTTTTGCACACATTCATTTAGTGAGTCCTAGAGTTTAATGTGTGTACCGTGCATTGCTGGGGTGGTAGTGTGTGGCGTGGAAGTGTCTGAGCTGTTCCCAGGTCAGGTCAGGGATGGCCAGCGGTTCCCCTCCGGACACAACAGAGTATGTGTGATCCGGCAGGAGTTTATTCTGCAGGTGCTGAGCGTATAGCTGAGCATTATCTGACTACACACACAACATACAGAAGAGTAACAGAAACATTTGTTAGTCTAAAATAATCATAACATCATACGAAACTCAAATAAATGTAAATGTGACATCCAGCAGTAACATTTGAACTCCTATGCTATTTGTAATTATGGCCAGACATATTCAGTATATGGATGTGTGCATTATGAAGCTTATTATGCATATTTAAGGATGCAATGATGACATCTACTGGCATATGCAGATATTTATCATTTACAAATATAATCATTTACTCACCCTCAAATTGTTCCAAACCTGTATGAATATCTTTTTTTAAAACCAAACATTTACTTCCATAGTAAGTCTACTCCTCCTACTATGGAAGTCAAATGATGACGGATTTTTCATTTTTAGGTGAACCATCCCTTTTAGGAAAATATAAATTGGCCGCTATACCTACACTACCATTCAAAAGTTTGGGGTTGGTACATTTATTTATGTTTTTAAAAGAAGTCTCTTATGTTCATTTTATGCTCAAGCTACATTTATTCAATCAAAAATACAGTAAAAACAGCAACATTGTGAAACATTATTATATTAAAAAAAACTATTTTTAATTTAATATATTTAAAAAACAAATAATTTATTCCTGATGCAAAGCTGAATTTTCAGCATCATTACTCCAGTCTTTAGTGTCACATGATCCTTCAGAAACCATTCTAATATGCCGATTTGCTGCTCAAGAAACATTTATTATTATTATCATTGTTGGAAACAGTTGTGCTGCTTCATATTTTTGTGAAAACCATGATAATTAGTTTTTTTGGATTCTCTGATGAAAAGAAAATTCAAAAGAACAGCATTTATTTGAAATAGAAATCTTTTGTAACAATATAAAATTACTTTACTGTCACTTTTGATTCATTTAATGCATCTGTAATGAATACCGTAAAAAAAGAAAGAAAAAGTACTGACCCCAAACTTTTGAAAGGTAGTGTAGGAGGTCACGGATCCATCATCAATGCATCTCTATAGATATTACTTCTATATATTACTGATATATATATATTTTTTTAAATCAGAAGAGCACGGAGGAGTTTTCTTACAAACACTCCCTTCATCTCGTTGAACACCACACCCTTGAACACCACACGACTCGTGGGGTCTGTGGGGGTCTCGTGCTCCAGCCTCCAGCCCTCCTGCCTGAAAAAAACCCCCATTAAATCCCTTTCAAAACCAATTTATGTGCCATTAATTACATTATCTGAGTTATGGCCTTTACCAGAAGTCCAGTTCTCTGAGACAAGGGAAAAAAACAGCATCCAGATAGACCGACAGAAGGTTCTGGAAGTCTTTGGCATTTTGAGTTGAGAACGGATACATTGTGTAATCACTCGCTGGGGAGAGAGATTGATATAATCAGACATAATCAAATCACACAATACACTCACTTAAACACAAACACGCATCGGGAAGTACCTGTGAAGGCGTTCATAAAGGTGGAGAGAGAGCGATTGAGCATCTTAAAGAAGGGGTCTCTACAGGGGAAGCGCTGAGAGCCACACAGAACCGTGTGCTCGAGAATGTGAGGAACACCGGTGCTGTCCATCGGTGTGGTGCGAAACTGCACACTACAATAACACACATGCAGAGGAACATCATCTGGGCATTTAATGGGGTTCAAATGGAAATCCTCAGATGTTTCAAAGCATTTCAGTCTCCATCAGACGCAGACAGACTGTACCTGAAGAGGTTGTTGGAATCGTCTCGGGCTGCGTGAAGATACTGAGCTCCTGTTGCATCATGGGAGAGTTTAACGGCCGTCAGAAACAAATCCGGCACAGCAGTAACCTAAAAAAAACACAATCGATGTTAGCACAAGGTCACCCTGACACCCATACAAAAAGTCCATCAATGCTGTGACAGTCAGGAGGTCACTGATCACGATCACTGATGATATTTGAGATTCCTCCCAGTTTGGCAGTTGTAGCATAATAGCTAATAAAAAGATAATTATCCCTATAAAATCTACTGTATCATATTTGATACATTGAATTTCTAAGGCTTCTAAATTATCAGCATGATTAAAACTTTCCTGATTAACCTCTTGTCCAAAATCTACTACATGCCTTCTGGCATATTATTGATAGGTCATAAAACATCCACCTGTGGGACACTGACATTTTTAATGTTTTATAAGATTAACTTTTATATTGTTAGTAATATTTCAAGATGAACAGATATGCATCAAATACAATCCATCAGGCTTTTTTTGTGTACATCTTTCAATCATCAATGTATTGAATTGCATTATGTTTTAATACTACACAGCATTTAAATATCATCTTACTAAGGCATTATTGAAACTGATTATTTGAACTGAAATGACAACTAATATTTATATGCATTATAATAGTCTGCAGCTACACGGTATTAAGGATCTCATTGATTTACATTACAAGCTATCAGAATTTCTGGCCATATAAACAACAAACTTTAAAATTTCTCTTTCATATTATGTCTAAACGGTTCTGTAAAAAAGAAGAAGATTTTTCTGACTATTATTTCATATGTGAGGCTTTACTAAACTAAAGCAAAGCACTAGAGATGTGCATTACAGCGATTTTAGTTTTAATGTCCACAATGCAATGGATCTTGGTTGAATCTTGTCTTAGTTTTTAGAAGCTGTCAGAATGAGAAGGTTTAAGAACCCCTGCTTCACTGTATGTGATGAAACAGAAACAATAAAAGCACATGTATTTTCATGATTTGTTTACTCTCTTTTTTACCTCTTGAACAGTGAATCCGTGGATCTTCTGTCCCACTGTGTACTGCAGTGCTCTCTCCACAGCAGAGCTGCCTCTGGTCCTCCATGAACCCTGCAAACTACAAACCACTCATTCATCAGACTAATCAGCATGACTGAGCTTTTCTCAGCGGCTTACATCATACACGTCAAAGTTAAACCTATAAACATGATGACAGTTAATAACAATGACCTGAAATGATAAATTAATGACAATTAAAATATGAATACCGGCCTAAATCAGATCACGCGGATGTCTGAAACCGAAGGACAGAATTTTAACGTTAAGTTAATTCAACCCAGACGTGTAGCATTTAACGTTACTCACCTCAAATTTTTGAGTCTCGTAATGATTGTCTTACTTTTACGAAACATTTTAGAAGCTTAAATCCACTGTCTCTAATAACTACTGTGATTATGAGTTAAGTTAAAACGCATTATATGTGAGTTCCTAGATTCATGTTTCCGTTACGATTAAAGCTCTGTCCTTCCATGTCCCATGGCATGCTGTACACAGCGCATGCGCACTAGACGCGACCTTTACCGGCGGCAACACGAAGAGCCACTGCTGCTGCAAAATAAAAGTATGGGCAATAATAATAAAAATATAAAATATAAATATGATTTTGAGCCTATAAAATGCAGTTTATATAACTTTTAAGGTAAAGGAGATGGAATGCATGATGCGTGTTTTTTAAATATTTTACCAGTTGACCATTTAACACTTCCTAAAATGACCAGCAGATGTCAGTAGAAACAGGGAAACAGGGGTCACGCCGTTTAAACACAGGGGTCAAGTACTTAGAAAAGGAGGGAGCTTCAAAATAATATTTTTGGGCATATAGGGAGTTAACCATTAGGGTTAAATATTTGAAAGTTTTAAACTGATATGGTTGTTGCTAGAGGTAATTTTCCATACAAAGAATTTTGTTTCTTCCCAAATTCCAGTCACTACAATCATTGTTCCCACTGTAACTAGAGCTACACGATTCTGGATAAATTGAGAATCACGATTGTTTTTTTCATTTTCAAAATAGTTTGTAATTTACTCTGACAATGTTAATTGCTGCAGTCTATTTTAAAAAATATTTCATTCATTTGAATTATTATTATTATTTTTTAAATCGGTTTAAATGAAAGACACATTTTTAATGTCGCCATGATGTAATTGATACAATCTTTATTTGAAAGGAGATTTACTTATATTTGTGTGTGTCAGAGTGTATCCTGCACACATCTTTATTACATCGCCTATTGGAAGATTAAGCACATTTAACCTGTAATGCATATATTATTTAATTACTGCAGATTTGTACTGAATTTAGCGTTTTCTGCAAATAAATAAATTAGAATCTGCGCTTGAAATCTTATAACAACGTACATAGCCTATTATATATGGAAGACAAAGTACATGTATAATTTAAGCATTGCAGATTTGTTTTGAATGAATGTTTTCTGCATATTAATAAAATTGAATATGTTTATGTTATAAAACATTTATTTTGTTTACTTTTCAGAACTAAAATGTTATTAAACTACAGAACTAAAGTCCTAATTAAGTCAGAATCTGAAAGTTTCTTTCCCAGTGTTTTTGTGTGAGTGGGTTTGTAGAGCATCTGTTTTAAGTTCATGTAGAGCAACAAGTCTGTAAAACACTCCCATGAACTTGCAGTACTGAACATTTATTGTAACATTGAACAAAGTGCATCATATTTTGTAGTACACAATGTTCCAGAAGAGTCTTTGTTTACTGTTTCCACAGTCCTGTGGATCTTTATTGTCGTCTCTGATACAGGATCCCTCTTTTATCTCTAATGCATGAAGTGCAGCAGTCCAGGCCTGTAAGAAGGAGAATCTAATCTGATTTTGCAGATTGTATAATAAAGAAACTACAAAACACAGCTTTATAAAAATCATTTATTATTGTTGTAGTATAAAATGTATTTACAAAGACAGAATAAAAATGTTACACTATATTGTTGCTACATATATATATCTGCTTTTAACAAAGAAAACAACAATAAAAAGCAAATAAAAAGTACAATTTTCATACTAAAAACAAAAGCATCACATCAGGCCCACTAGGCAGAGATATTAAAAGTTACAAATGTCATGTTAATGATCATGGTACAGGAAATTGTAGAAATTTTGAACTCAAATTGTTAAAATAACATGAACCAAACGTAGAATGTTTGTTAAATTGTTTAGCTCATAACCCTTAAAAATCTTAATATGCACAAAGTATTTTTGAAGGAGTAGTTCACTTTAAAATGAAAATTAGCCCATGATTTACTCCTGTGTATATGACTTTCTTCTTTCAGACGAATACAATCAGAGTTATATTAACAAACACCCTTTATGCTTCCGAGCTTTATAATGGCGGTGGATTGCAACCATCAGATTGAAGCTTAAAAAAAGTGCATCCATCCATCATAAAAGAACTCCACACGGCTCCGGGGGGTTAATAAAGGCCTTCACAAGCAAAACGATGTATTTAAAACTTTATAATGTAAAATAACTAGCTTCCGGCCAAACTAACAAACGGATCCGACTTAAAGTGCAACTTATGTTAAATCTGTTTGTTTGGCCGGAAGCTAGTTATTTTACTTCATAAAGTTTTAAATATAAATATTTTCTTACACAAACTCATCATTTTCTGTGTGGAGTTCTTTTATGATGGATGGATGCACTTTTTTGAGCTTCAAACTGATGGTTGCAATGAATCAACTGCCATTATAAAGCTCGGAAGCGTCAGGGTGTTTATTAATATAACTCTGATTGTATCCGTCTGAAAGAAGAAAGTCATATACACCTAGGATGGCTTGAGGGTAAGTCATGGGCAAATTTTCATTTTAAAGTGAACTACTTTAAGGAATGATATTGGAGTGTATATTAAATTCGCCTGAAGATATTGTGAATTCCAGTTAGACATGAACAGCTTTCATATTATTATTCCCTGTGAGATTCCCTTGTCTCTGTAACAACTGCAGGGCTTTAAACATCTGGACAACAAATGCTAGAGCTCCATCTGAGGAGCTCCGCCAACATCATGTCGATCTGTGCTCAGTAACCAGAAAACTGCCAGTGAAAGTTCCTGATGCTTCTTTTAAAACCACAACATTACAGCATACTACACAGTGGCAAATCCAGTCCTTCTCTCTAGGTAACAATCATTCAATAACACAATTCAGACATTCTAGTCTTTATGACACAAAATATCAATTCTAAGTCCTTAGCAATTCTGTTGCTTTGGTGGTTAAAAAGGTTTTATTACCAGTAATATCAGCACAATTAATGAACCTGTAACTGCTGTCATTCACAACGATAGATGTAATAAACAGCAATAAACACTTTTATTCATCTCAAATGTGTATTCTTATCTACTACATGGACACATAGCTGCTCTGGATAAAAACATCCGCTCCATGTCAGCTCCAAAATAAAGCAGAGAGTTTTCAGTGTTAATGCAAAGTGTTACTTAACTTTTAAAAGTTATACAAAATAAAGTTTATCTTATATATATATATATATACACACACTATAGTATGTATACTTAACGCCTTTGGTGCAGTTTCTTTCTCTTTTTTTTAATATAATTTTTAGTTTTTGTGGTGTGGATAATTTTTAGTGCAGAATGGAAAAGCAGGTGTGTGGACCAAGATTTTATTTTTTATAAAGCAGAGTGAAATGAATGTACTGCAATTTGCAAAGCCTGCAAATATATGGATACTTGTATTCAGCACCAGACTTTCAGCATTGTCAGTGCATTCATAGCTAAGCTATAACTTGAATCGACAAGTCAAATGTCACCAGCATGGGAACAAAATCTAGTTCCCTTTTGCTGAAAGCATATAATTGGCAAGAAGGTGCAACACTGACACTCAATGAATACATAGAAAACCAGTTGTGCTGGTCTGGTCCTTTCTTAGTTTTCTTAGAAAGATTCTTACGCACAAATTCTGTTCACTATTGTGCTGTACCAGTGTGTCTGTCCCTTACTCCTCTCGTTCAGATGTGTCGCTTCATGTGAAGAGCCAGATGATCAGAACGAGAGAAACACCTGAAAGAAGATAATGATTACATATATAGTTCAAAATCTGAGTTTGAAACACTGTTTGACCACACACACACACACACTCGCGGTCACCTGTCGCAGTGGCTGCATTTGAAGGGTTTTGCTCCAGTGTGTTTTCTGAAGTGCCTTGTCAGTTCATCACTTCGAGCGAAGCACCACTCGCAGCCGTCCCACGAACACCTGTACGGCTTCTCACCTGTAGGGGGCGAGCAAACACACGACAATACTCACTATTTCTATTTTAACACATCACACATAGGCTAATTCAGGGACTCGCAAAATGGTGTCAATGAGTTGATGAAACGCTAATAATTACTTAGTTCATAAAAATGTAAAAATAAAATTTGTAAAATAATACAAAGTAAAACATTTATGAAAAAAAAAATGAAACATATGTTTAACCTGCATGTCATGTGACGTGATGGAATAAATATACAAGTGGTATATTTACTGTAAGCAGCCCTATACATTTTGTCATTATCTTTGTTTCTAATTATGGTGTTGTTCTAGGTAGCTCAGCCCACACTGAAATCTCATTGGACCGTAGTACCGATCCTCATGTATATTAACTCTTTCCCCGCCATTGACAGAAATTCCATCATTTGTGAGAAAACGCTTCCCGCTACTGACGGAATTTTCCGGCTTTCCGTGTTTTCACTGTTATACGCTAGGGGGCGCTATAACACATCTTCTGAAAGAGTACCGAATCTCCTGATCAAACACATGCGAAGCTGATGCAGAAACAAGCAATCTCATATGTAATCATATGCATATTTAAAATAACGCAATCATCAACATTCAACAGCATATATATCAAAACTACCCAATGTTACCAAATGAAATGTTGACCCAGGAAGAGCTATAGGACTATGCAGGCATTAGGGGTGTTGATAGACTCGATTTACTCCTATGTTTGATCATAGTTCTGAATCCGATCTGAATGTAGTGTCTCTGACAAAAAATAATGTATGAAGCTAGAATAAAATGGATGTTCAGATAGAATTTTAAGAAAATGATCAAAAACGTTGGCGGTGGCTGGCAACTTAACTAAAAAGAAAGAAAGAAAGAGTTAACTATCAAATAGAGATGAGGAGATATTAGTTGTGAAGTTATTCTGACAAATACATCAAGTTTCATAAGAAAAACTATAAAAAGGTGTCTGGAGAAGCATCACTGAAGTCATGAAAATTCGAAGTATGTGTTCTTTATAGAGCTATAGTCGTTCTTTTCGTTCTTCACACTAATAAAAAAATGGGTCTTTTAAGAACTGTTCAGTGAAAGGTTCTTTGGGGAACGAAAAATTGTTCTTCTATGGCATCGTTGCGAAAAAAAGCCTTTTGGAACTGTTTTTGAAGATGTCTTAAACGTTGTGGTGTCACCGATTCTTTGAGGGTTTTATTTTTAGGCTTTTGTCAATTTGTGTATTTAGAGGACATCTGAAAACCAACAAAGGATAGAAAGAAAAGCACATACTTAACCACAAGCCCACGTCTACGTGCTGTTGTTTGATCTGGGTTTCTTTATGATCTTTATTAGTTTTTAGGGAAATCAGTCAATTTTGCAAACATTCTTTGAGATTGCATTCAAGATGAACCGTGTGGAAAGAGTGTTGTAATCTGTGTTCCTAGAAGCATCATTAAAAATGAGCATTCCAAGAATGTAGGGAGTCACCAAACCACATTCACACACACACTCTCTTCAAGCATTCGGCTCCAGAGGAGGAGGTCACGGAGCTCTGCGTACTAAATATTAAAAAAATGAACATTATGCAATGGCATCACCACATGGGAATCAACGGATACGGTGCATGCATGCACTGAAACTGTGAAGAGGAGACTTGGCAGACGTTTTTGTTCAATGCGACTTACAATGCATTCAGAGTGTACATTTGATCAGTTCATGCATTCCCTAAGCATCGCTGTAGTTCTGCCAGTACTCAGTCTGTTATCATTTTGTGAAGCTTTAACCCTGTAAAACCTGACATAAGAAATAACACTCCAAAAATATAGAATGTTTTGAAATGACTGTTCATCATTTCAGTGAACTGTTTGAACCTTCAGACAAAATATTAGAAACTTCAGCATGTGTTTTTTGTTGCGTATCATACTTGAAACATTAGGCTTTTAAGGCTCAAATAGCATAATATAGTGAGAATATGAAGCTCATACTTGAAAATAAATATGCAATTTGGTGCAGCTGCTGATATTTATATGACCAAAAAGTAAGATTAAATTAGCTTGTAATGTAAAACAATGAGATCTATATAACAGTAGAAGACTACTAACATAAACTGCATATACATATCTCTATATATTTTATGATCAAAGCCCTGTAGTTGTAGTCTGTTTTATTGTGGGGCAAAACATGATGTAATGCAATACAATGATAATTAAGAGATAAGATAAGTACAAATAAATGTTCCTCAAAAACCTGATGTTTGATACTCATATTTTAACATGATTTTTCTAGGAAATTATGTATGGATAATCTAGTATACCTAGGTTACTTCAGTCCAGTTAAAAAGTGTTAATATTAAACAATATTAATAACAATCTAAAAGTTATTCTTACATTTGCTTTATAAAAAATCATTAAAGATTTGATTTCACAGAGGGTGTGACCTGATGGTGGGCATTTTTCAAATTATACTAAAAGGCCTTTTTATTTGCCAAAAGAAAGTATAAAATATCAATCAGATGACAGAAGACGTAATGTGCAACAGGATTTTCAGCAAAGTTGTGATCATGTATGTGTGTATCAAATATGATACAGTGTGCTTTATTTGGAGTAAAACATTTTATTTCAAAAAGCATTTAAAAAATGCTTTGTATGGCAGATTTATCGGAGTGACATTTAAAACGATCCAAATGAGAGAATTTTTGTTTCCCAAAGCTGAGAAAATTGTTGTGGCAACAGTAAGTCAAAATACAGGTAGGATTATAGACCCTCACATAGAAACTGCTTACCGGTGTGTGTCCGTTGATGTGCTTTCAGGTGAGAGCTCTTGGTGTACACCTTCCTGCAACCGTTGAAGTAACATCGATGAGCTCTCCTTCGTCCTTCGGATAACCCCTCAACTTTGACCTCTTCCCCCCTCGCCTCCTCTGTCTCTTTTTTAACCTCCATAAGAGCGAGGGAGGGTGAGGAGGGCGGCGTCGGGGGTGTGTGTGTGGTGACATGCTGCTGACCCAGTGGGTGTGTGAGAACATCAGGAGAGGCAATGATCTTCTCACAGCTGCTGACTGACGAATGGGAAGCCGTAGACATCCCGTCCTGACTGGGTCCGGAATCTTCTGGAGGGGACGAGCTCGCTTCAGTCCCACAGCACCGCAGAAACTGGTTCCACAGATCGTCACACTCACACACTGATCTCAGATCAGCGGCAGAGACGTAGGGCTCGTTCTGCAGATAGCGCTCAAGCTCAAGACAAGTCTGTAAGAGAGAAACTGGCAATCAGTGACACAAACACCAACCAGAAAACATGCACTATATGCATGTAATAGCATAACAAACGGTGAACATTCTGAGTAAAAAATTCTAAAATGAAATGGAAATTTTTTCACCTTAATGCCATTAAAACCTGTATGACTTCTGTGGAACACTAAATGTGAGGTTTAGCAGAATTTCAGAGGTGCTCTTTTCTATACTAAGAGAGTATAAAAGCTCTAAAAATGACAAAGTTATCATAAGTAGCCCATACTCAAGTATCAGTCAATAATGTATTCAATTTCTGTTTATTCCTCACGTGATACTTTTTGGCAATTTTCTGAGTGTTTTGGAGAAGATCGGCTCTGAGATTCAGCAAAACTGAATATCTGGTCTGTAATTACATGAGCATGAGTAAATGATGACAGGTTTTTTGTTTGCATGCCACATTCTTTGTAGCCAAGACTTTAAGTTAGATGTCTGTATGTGAACTACATAAAAATAAATAAACCTACCTTGAGAAATCTTCACTAGAGTAAAAAGTATGACAACTAGGCTCTTATGTGTGTAATTTTATTCAATTATTTTATTATGTGTGTTATTTAATTCAAAGTTATTTACAGATCAACAGTTTGGGGTCAGTAAGATTTCATTTTAAAAAAGAAAAAAGAAACTGCATTAAACTGATCAAAAGTCGCAGTAAACACATTTATGATACAAAAAAAAATCCATTACAAATAAAAGCTGTTCTTTTTAAATTTACATTCATCAAAGTATTTTAAAATTAAAATGTTTCACGATTTCCACAAAAATATGAAGCAGCACAACTGTTTTCAACATTGATAGTAATAAGAAATGTTTCTTGAGCAGCAAATCAGCATATTAGAGTGATTTCTGAAGGATCATGTGACTCTGAAGACTGTAGTAATGATGCTGAAAATTCTTTACCATCAGAGGAATAAATTACATTTTAATATGTATTAAAATAGAACTGTTATTGTAAATTGTAATAATATTTCATGATACTACTGTTTTTTAAACCCCAAAGTTTTGAACGGTATGTGAGTATATATAGAGCACAATCACTCTCATCTTTCAAAATATACTCATACTGTAGAACGAGAAAATTTTATTTTATACTAGTGGTAAAAAGAAAAGTCATTCGGTTTGACTGCTAAATTAAAATCACTTATCAAAGTCGGATAGATAGCCTAATTATTTATTAGTAATTATTTTAATTTAATTGCGCTTGTCATGTCATGCATTTCAGTGTTGAAATGTGTTGCTTTTTATCCACTTTAAAACTAAACGTAAAATAAGCGTAGGAAATGTTATATACATATAAGTCCGATATTATATCGCTCCTTTGCTTTTATTACTCCTATGTTTGATCAAAGTATTCGATAAATAAAACAGGTTGTTTAAACTTTACAGTACCTGTTGCCAGTACTCCTCCAAAGATGGCAGTGCGGACAGGTATCCCGTGTCAAGGACACTCTGCAGCTCCTGGAAAATACTGCACATGGGAATAACATCCATATCCCTCCCACGCGCAGATCTGTCAAACCCAGCTGCGAGTCCTGGTAAAGTCGCTTTCCCGCCGTGTCTTCATGCGCGGAGGGAAGGCAACAGCTTGTTTCTCTTCAGCGGACGCTCGGATGCACAGAAGCGCTGCAAACTTTGCAAAGTTGCAAACATTCCCATTTCAAAACAAGCGAAACACGTTGAGCGTCGTCACCAGCAGTGAGCGGACCAATCAGAGGCTTCTGCTAGTGCCTCGCCCACCATATCGACTCCACCCACTGGGTGTGTCATTGGTTATCGGTGAGTCTCTCTGGGTGATGATTGGTGCGTTGTAGTTGGCGCTATTTCTGGGGAGGTATATAAACATACCCTTTTCATTTGAGGAAGTAATACTTGTGGTAGGCATTTCTACACTTGCTTTCATATTGAAACTGGTGCAACTTTTTTTTTTTTATTGTTAACCAAATTTAATTAGAGCTATCTTTCTGCTAAAGCATTTTCCTGATACGTATGGTTGAAGGAAGAGGTTTTGGAGGGCTGAGACTTAAAAAAATGATGCAAAAGCATTATTAAAATATTGTGTAAGTTGTTCATAGGACATGGTCTGAATGATCTTATGATCTGAAATCATGCTTTATCCTCTTAACTGATTTGAGCTTAGAAAATGCACTATCCAAACTTAAATGGTTGTAATTCAAGAATGATCCAGGCTACTCTATTACAGAATACTGTATTCCAAAGTGGAATACTCTTTTTAAAGGAGACAAGCAGGAGATTATTGCTGACGTGAAAGCACTTTTAAAAATTAAAGTTATTCCTGTAAAGCAAATGTACTGTACATTTTTATTTTATTTTATTCAAAAAATATATTTTACAAAATATTTTTTTCTCTCAAAAATGGCTATGACATCAAAGCCATATGTCTAACCAAGTTGAGTCCCAAATTTGAAGATGATATCACAAAAATTGAAGTTCCTATGAGATTTGAGGCGTAATACCAAATATAGCCACCGGGTGATACCCATCGTTGCATATTTTTTGATGCCTTACATGTACCGTTTCCATGGTAACACAATGTCCAATCTCATGGATTTTGAGTGTTTAAGCTTTCGAATGCAACCTAATGATACCTGATGATTACTTAACGTATGTGATAGGGAAAAAAAGTGGCAAGTGTCCTGCAGTGAATGGGTTAAATTTAAGTCTTTTGAAGTCTTATTTGTGAGAAGAAGGGATTGACATTTAAGTTGTTATTCATCTTTCCCTTCAAATGAGCAGGATCATTGAGTCACTGATTTCAACAATTCTCTGTCTTGTGAACTGGATCAGACTGATTCATAAACAAATCGCTGCAGGTCAAATTATTCCCTGAAAGGATCTGCTTTAAAGTCCCCATGAAACCAAAATATGAAGTTTTTTGCCTTTTAGTATGAATAGGTTAGCCTTACTGTTATCTATAAGCTAGTGTGGGATTATATTAGGAGGAGAAACGGTTAGAGGAGGAAACTGTGTCTTTACTGAGCTCAACGGCTGTGGTGGAGCTGTGATACTAAACGATATTGGCTATTTTTAAAAAGGTGAGGGGCTGTTTGATATGTCCCTCCTGTCTTCCTGTTTCAGTGGAAATTACGTCAACACATTGAATAATGCTGCTTCAGGGGACTGTATACAAAGCCACACACACTGCATTATTTCATGCATTGCATACTCTATTGGTGCTTTTCCACTGCGTGGTACGACTCGGCTCGGCTCGCTTTACTTTGGCTCGGTTTGCTTTTCCACTGCAGTTTAGTACCGCTTCAAAGTGGTCGCTGACTATTTAAATCTAGCGGGTTTGGTGTTTCGTGTTGCAAATCTAATGACGCTGGTTGTGACAATTCTATCTGACCAATCAGTGACCTGCAGTGTTTACACGTCATATTTTATTATCGGTACTGCTCGCTTAAAAACCTCAACCGAGGTGGTACTAAAAAAAGTACCAAGTTCTAGGCACTGTACACAGTGGAAAACCACCCAAAGTGAGCCGTACCATGCAGTGGAAAAACACCTTATATAAAAACATGTAATGAAAAACTGAGTAATTTTGACATTTCCTACCCGACTTTCACTTTCAAACTAGCTCAAACTAAAGACCCGTTCGCACCAAAAACAATAACTATAAAGTTTTAATAATTGTTCTAATTCTGAGAGTTTCCCACCACAACTATCAATAACAGCACAGAAGAATGATATCATTGGAATCACTTTCAGAGCGATTTTATTTTCCAGTTAATGAATGTTATGACAATTAACCATTCCTCCTTGTTATCTTGTTAACCTTGTTTTCCTTTGTGTATATATACCCAGTGTTTCTCTCAGTCCTTGTCTAGCATTGCCAATATATGATTGTATTGTGTGCTCGTTTGTTGTAGCTTCTTGTTAATGTGTTTGGATTTGTCTTGTTCCTTGTCTAGAGGTATTTCAGTTGTCCTGTTTTAATAAATGTTTACTGCACTTGGAGCCAACACCTCTTGTCTGCAGCAGCCACATTAGTTACATTCAGTTAATGTTCATCATCAGAGCTACTACAGCAGGGAACTAGACAGTCTGAGTAACAAGTGTATGGAGGGCATTTGAGGTGAGATTAGAATCAGTTTGTGATGTCTGCTATTGTGCTTTGCACATCCATAAAAGCCTTTAGAGGACTACTGAAAGTAAATAACTGAAAGCATGTACACAAACCTGAACCCATATATTTTTTTTCCTCATAAAACCACTGAGGCATGTCAGTCTGTTTACAATCCTTTTTTTCCCCTCCTTATCAAAGCTCTTTGAATGGATAATGCACCATTTACACACACACATGCACCAACATGCAGAAACACACAGGGAAGGGAGTGTGTACAGTTGTGGTGACTCATATTTTCTGTGATTACACTCACACTGTTTGTGTACAGACACACACACACACACACACACACACACACACACACGCTTTCAGAGATATAGTCATTTACAGCATACTCAAAATTCACAGAGATTGTTTTTATGGTAAATCATGACTAGTAACGGGAAGACATCCAATATCTCAATAAGTACATACCCACAACACAATAAATGCACTATATGAACAAATAATTGCAAAATAAAATGCAAAATCAACAACATTGACAAAAAATTATTTAAAAACTGGTAAAATTCCAAAACAAATCAATGAGTTATTCACACAAATTGCACTATACAAAACAACAGTGTGCGACGGAAGAGCTGCTGCTTTTGCATAGTTTGCATTATTTGAAATGTATCAAACTGGCAGCTCCAGTAGTAAGAAGAAAAGATTTATCTTGAACTCTGTCATGGAAATTATGTATAAACCATAACTTATTAATCAATTAAAAAGGAATTTATACCTGTATTACACTGTACCCACACTGGACCAGCAGTATGGAAAATGGATGATTTAGCTGGTCAGACGTGGGAAAACATTTGGCACGCGACTCACACAGTGCATTATGGGTATTCTCTAGAGTTGAGCGTACATCGGTTGTACACTCGTTAATGCGTTACATGTTGGGATTGAATGAGTGCACTGGATAACGTCCACTATGGTTTCGGACACCACTACAAATGGCTGTCCCCTCAAATTGTGCCCTATTTAAGGTTATAGGGGGCGATTTCGGACACAACCTAAGCCTACTTTTGTTTCGCTGTTTATGTTTATTTTATGAATAAAGTTATGTTTAACGTTTGCCGGTTCGCACCTCCTCCTTCCCTGAACTTGAACTTTTAACAGTAAAGAACTTTTCGTGGGTTGTGCCTCGGCACGGCATAGCACGGATGAATCCAAAGTTTTGAGGAGAGTTTGCAGCTGTCAGTCACTGTGCCGGTGTGGATACTGTCATTCGCAATCACAGATTCTACTTTTTGGAAGTATGACCAATATAAGAATTTCCACCGGAAAATGTCATCTGAACAAGTTAGTAACATCTACTTTTGTTCTGACCAACTAAGGGAAAAAAGCATTGCAGTAAATCGTGCTGATTAAATTTAACGATTGCTTATCATATCACGTCAAACCACTTTGTTCTCATATTGTTAACATTAACAACATCAGCATTGCGTGACTACATTTAACACCTTCTTTATGTGTACAGATGTGATGTAATGACGCAAAGACATGCTTGAATTTCCCGCGGAAATCCACCAGTACCACTGGAATTAAAAACATTATTACAAGCTAACTGTTATGAATCGAGCTACGGCAAGCAGATAGTTTTGAACACTGTATGGTTATGTACTTGCGCAAAAATTTATTTTGGATAATTTTTAACCCAAAAAAGTTACGGACTGCAGCTTTAAATTCACTTTAAAAGTGCTGAATTATACAGGTCTCTTTATTTGACAAATTAAAATAATGGGGAAACGCAGCGCAATTTTACTTGGTCAAAACAATCATACTAAATTACATTTGAGTGTTGAAAGTTATGTTGTAACATAATATATAATATATAACAATAATATATATATATATATATATATATATATATTATATAACAATTATTCATTTTCTGTTGATAAAGGTATCCAAACAGTTGCTCACCTGTCTAATAAAACACATTATATATTAAAGCATCTGTGGTGTTTCCATGGATTCTACAGAAATCGAGGGTACCGCAGATATGATGTCATTGACAGGCGACGCAATGACACGGGCCGTTACACTGGTTAAAATTACTGATTTTTCTGGATTAAAACATTACTGGAAACATTTGGGATAATGTAGGTAGCCTAAATAAGTCGACAAAATATATAACTCTTCTAGTGGTTTTTCGATATTTTAATGCAAAAATCTTACATATTGTGTCTTTAACAAGAAGTCTCCTCAGAAACTTTGGGAAATGTAGTTTTATTGTGTTCGTGTGCTAATTTCCCATGATCCCTCATACCAAGCCTGACAAAACACATGGCTAATAAGATGGAATTTAATGGAATAAAAAAACCAAAACATACAAGACTACACAAGTTTGAATGCTCAGCCAAGGTGTGTGTGTGTGCCTGAACGTGAGAGCACATTGTTCTGTTATGAGACTGTCATACGTGATTGGGAAATGTTCTTTATAAGGGATTGACATTGTAAAATTGATGACATGAATTTTGCAACTTTATTGTATCTTGATGTATTGAGCTGGTATTATATTTCTTCTGTACTTTTGTAGTTCTGTTCCTATAAGGTGGGGTTCAGCAGATTGGGGATGTGTTTCTGTGTAGTCATAGGGATTACTAAAATACCATGAATGTGTGTATGTACATGTATGAGTGTGTGTGTCAGCTCTGTTCCAGCTTGCTAATGTAATACTATTTTTACATGCATAAACCAGGACACATACACAGGACACTAAGAAGGCTCGACACAACATGAAACTTTGATCGAAGTATCACCAGGGGCTCTACACATGAACTTGAGCATTGAAAACATTGTTTGTGTACACAGAGTTTACTGAAAAGAAAGATTTTGAACAAGAGTCAGAGTCAGTTCATTCACATTCGGAATAGGCGAGCAGACATATAAATAGAGTGATCGACAGACTGAACAATAGATTGACCAATAGAATGATAGAGATTGAAAGATAGACGGAACGATAGATAGACAGAAAGCCAATAGTCTTTCAATGAGTCTAACAGAAGTGTGAGAATCCCTCCAGGTTTGTACATCCATTATGGACACTGAGCGCAATTCTGCACAATCTTCAGATAATTGTGTTTAAGCAATAACCTTCTTGAGTGTTTGGATACATCCTTGAATCCGTTATACACACACATACAGCCACACACACTTGATCAGACTTGTTTAAAGGGGCGTTTTTGTTCTTAGAAACATTCCTTTTTTGTAGAAACTGCTTTGTTTTGTTGGTAATTTGGCTGTTCCTAGAAGTAGATTTAAGCAAGCATACTGTACATACCTAAAGCTTGAGACATTCTCTTGTTCTGTTATTATTCTAGACGTCTTTAGAACATCCACTGTGATAATAAATGTGGTTCCAGTCTGGGCTCGCCATCATACAAAACACCATGTTTGTTTTTTTTATGAGATCATTTATGATATGCTTGGTGCTTTGATGTTCTGTCATTCAATTCAAACGTTCTGCCTTTATGAACGAGACTTGTTTTATTTTCTCAGGAAAGCTAAACCATTACCAAGAATCACTTTGAACGACAACGACATGCTGTTGTGACAATGACAATGTTCTCCGTTAACGTCCTAAAATTCCTAGAATATAGGCCATATCTGCATCACTTTGTACAATTAACCTGCGCTGACTCGTTCACAGGCACGGGATACACATAAAAGTGCTGATGGGTGCACAACAGATTTAACAGGACTCACAATCCCACTTACACTGTGTTTCTCAGATGTGTCTGACTGTCTGTCTGTCTGTCTATCTATCTATCTATCTGTAGACCATAGTTTGTGTTATATTGTATACAAACTATTCTCTAAAATGATTTATAGAATTGGCCCTGCAGTCACTCTGCAACTCAGAAACATTAGGCCAGAACACTATCATGTTGATATGTCTGCCCTCACATCCATTTCATATTTCATCAGTGTTTGTTGAGTAAGCAGAAAGCTCAGTAACAAAGAGAGGACAGCATGTTCTTGCTCAGACGCATCACACATTACCCTAATGGAAGCAATATGGGCTATAATGCAGCCTGTGAGTGTGTGTGTTTGAGAGGGAGAGGGAGAACGAATCACAAGGGTGTATCCTCACTATAATCCATAAGACACACACAGGGCTTTCTGTCTGACAGAGATATATGTAATATTTATATTTGTAAATCTGCTACTGACAGCATGGAGACACACCCTGTAAACATACTGTACACACACACACACACACACACACACACACACACAATTTCAAAACACAAAATACTATTTAATTTTTTACTCCTATTTCCTTATACTTAATTCAATGTCACTTGCTGTTTCTTTCTGAAATTTCTGAGTGAAAATTGAGGTTTTTTTTCAGTGCACGAGTCATCAACAAAATGAGAAACTAAAGCTCTAACATAACTATGTAACTATAGCTATGTAAACTAATGTCTTTACTTAATATTAATATTTTTCACTTTAAATATGTTAATAAATGTATTTAATTAATAATGTAATTGAATTATATAAAAATATAAATTAGCTTATTTTTATTTATTATTTTGATTAATGTTTTCCCCCCAGCATTTCCAAGTCTGACTGGTGGCTTTTCAGGACTCTAGCGTTTGGGGCTTGCTTTTTATTGTTCATATATTTATTATTTAATATACAAGGTATTAATTTATAATTGTTATTACTGTCGCTCCACTAATAATAATCTGTCATAAACTTATGATTCTATACCTTGTTGTTTATCAATTGTAATTTTGATTGTTTTTTTCTCTCTCAGTCATTTATATTTACAGATCAATGTTTGAGTATCAGTGTTTTACAATGGATTAATTGCATGCATTTCATTTGTAGCTTTAAGGTCTATTTTAGTGGAACTGGCGCCCTCTAGTGGGCCAAAGTCTATCAACGCTTCAACCTTTTTTTTTACCCTACAGTGGATGGAGAATGAGCACTACTAATTATTAGCCCAAATGAACTATGTGCAAAATACCGCAAATGTACATTATTTGCTAATACTAACTTTTAACATTAAGATCAGAGGTACCTTATCTTCTCAAAAAAACGACCCCCTTTATTCAATGTATCTTCGAAAAATGCATGGTTTCTCTCAAGGTGTTTTTTTTTCAGCCTAGGCTCATTTGAAAAACGTATCTGTGGCAACATTCTCAAAACGCAAAATAAGTTGCGTCGTGCACGTTTCGCTACAGTTTCAGTGACATGTCCAGTGAGTGGCGCTAAAAGCGTGTTAAGTTCTTTTCCGGAACAGATGAACGTGAATATGGCAACGTTAATTACCCATGAGTGGCGCTAAAAGATTATGCTCCATCACGTTTTAAAATAACGTACACCTACACTATACCCTAAACCTACCCGACAGTGTTAATATAAGCCAATGCGACAAAAAAAGTAATCGTAACCACAGCATTTTAGCTTGTCTTTGACCTCTTTTACCTTGACTCGTCTTTCACGGGGTTTGGCTACCAGAGATCTCCTCATAGGCCTGCAATTCTGAACCAGCTGAGCAACTGAGCAAGTAGTAGTTTACTTGGTCAGTGGACCGCAGGTCACTTTAAGGAGGAATCATCGTCATCTTGTGCCCATGTCGGAAGGTAACTAACACAGGAGCACGCTGCAGGGGACAGGGGTTGACCTGTAGGCAGGGGCGTAGCACCAAATGTTGGGCCCCGGTCACAGAACCAAGGGATGGGCCCCTCACAACACCAATATATATCAATATATCTTTGTGGGCCCCCTCTTCGCCAAGGGCCCCTGTGGCATAACTTTGTTTTGAGGGGTGGGTGGGGCAGGTGGGCGCGGGGGGGGGGGAGGGGGGGAGGGGTTGTAACACAATGCTATTATGATTTAGCATTGTGTTACAATGAATGCTCTGCTAGTTAACTGGAGATGTTTTATTTATTTGTATTAGTAGCCTACATTCGTGCCGCAAGATGTTTCAAAAGTGGTGGGGACAATATCGACCTTAGAAAATAGTGGTGACATGTTCCACCCGTCCCACCCGCAAATTACGCCTATGCCTGTTACTCAGTTCCACTATTACCCCCTGTCTGACGCCCCTGCCTGTAGGATACTGCGACAGACACTGGTCAGGTGTCTCCAGAGGGGCATCAGTGAGCGCTGAGGAACACTGAGGTCTCATTGGCTGATCTGTGACAGATCTGTCCAATCACAGCATTGCCACACCCACCTCAGCTCTCTATAAAAGTGTATTACTCTAGTACAGCTTGCACACAGCAGCTGTACCTGAGAACTGGACGGGCTACAAAAACTACTGAAGAATCTAGAAGAAATAGGTATGTTTTTTTACAGAGTTCTGCAAAATTGTTGTTTTTTTCACACAATTTTTTCAAATTTCTATTGCAACTTCCACAGAATGTGGTAACAGTGTAATATAATCAGTAAGTCATCAACAACAATCTTACCTTACAGGACAGTAATCCAAATATGAAAATATATGACAGGTTATGAAAATACATGAAAGTTGACATTTCCATTTAAATATAAATTAATCGTGTGTGTGCCTGTGAATTATACACACGTTTTCATTGTCAGATACTAAAGAATATTAAGCCTATAACCAGTTTATTTTGCGTAACACATGCATTAATGTCTCATAAAGGATACAGAAGACAGAAACTGAGAAAAACCTGAGTAAAGAAACGCTCATCAGTAAACGGTACACTTTATTTTTCTCCATTATGATAAATGCTTAGCAATAAGTGGTTTGATTATGGTGTGATTACAGATATAAATGACCAGATCTTTTAAAAAATTCTAGGTTTCCATGACCAAATTTCATAATCGTTACGGAATTGTCATCATAGTAAATATTTTACTCTCTCTCTCTCTCTCTCTCTCTCTCTCTCTCTCTCTCTCTCTCTCTCTCTCTCTCTCTCTCTCTCTCTCTCTCTCTCTCTCTCTCTCTCTCTCTCTCTCTCTCTCTCTCTCTCTCTCTCTCTCTCTCTCTCTCTCTCTCTCTCTCTCTCTCTCTCTCTCTCTCTCTCTCTCTCTCTCTCTCTCTCTCTCTCTCTCTCTAACAGATTTCCATCTTCAAAACTTTGAAAATGGGAAATGATAACTCTGGTGAAGATAGGGAACGTAGAAGAGCTGAAGAAGCAGAGCAGCAACGCATCAGAGCTGAAGAGGAAAAATCGAGAATGGAGGCAGAACTTCACAGACTAAAACAAGAAAGTAAATTAGAGAGATTGAGAGAGGAGAGAAAATCAGCAGAGCAGCGCAACAGAAGTGAAGAAGAAAAACGAAAACTCCAGGAACAATATGATAAAATAGAAAATGAGAGAAACATGCAGAGATTGAGAGAAGAAGAGAAGAAGAAAATCGACAAGGAGAACAGATCTAAAGAAGAAGAAGAAAGGAAAAGAATTCACATAGAGAAGCAAAATGCATAAAAAGGCAATACTAAAAAGGTGTGACTGTTAAACGGTTTTATTAATGGAAACTGTAAATCTATTCATACAGAAAGATCATCTAGATGCACATCACCTAACACAATTTGTGAAGATTTTATTTTTCTTCTTCCTTACGTCTACTGTAAAGCACTTTGTAAACATTTTGTTTTAAAAGATGCTATATAAATAAAGTTTTACATCTCTAAACATGAGTATGCATAACTTTTAAAAACAATGCTTATCCTTCTTATCTTTTGAATTGTGCAAGACCAGCATAAAACTATTAGTTTTCCATATATAGACTTTAGGGATTGATCCTAATACATACACATAGATCATAAAAAACTGTATGTTTTATTCTGCATTTGGTGAATGCAATTTATTTGCTGCTATTTAATGGCCGAATGACAATACAATCCATTCACTGTAAAAAATTTCTAACCCTCCCAAATCAAAAATTCCAAGTGACCGATAACATCTAAATTTTTCAATTGGCCCAAGTGAAATTCTTGTTGCAATAGTCTGTTAACATTGGCTCAATGAGAAATAATACGTCAAACTAATTGAAAAATTTAGATGTTATCGGTCACTTGAAATTTTTGACTTGGGGATGTAATTTTTTTTACAGTGTTTATGATTTTCTTTTCCCCAACCTCTTCCCTTATTTCACTGGAGAACACTAGAAGTATAGTATGCATTTCTTCATTTACTAGTCTTTAGCATTGAACATGATTATTGTAGTGAAGCAAGTAAAGTCTGCATTAGAAGCTTAGTAACTAGCCTGTAACTAATTCTGTACTTTATTTGTTTGCACCATAGTAGGTTGTAAGCTCTCCGTAAAGTAATGCATATTGGCATAATGGGATGTTTACCCTCAATGATCCAATAGCAGCCTTTAAATATGTGAGCAGAAGTTCTGTTGAATGTTGTGCATTTCAGTTTATCCTTCATTGTAACTTGTTTTACCTCATGCAACTATAGTAAAAACAAGTCTCTGTAAAAAGATAATACTACATAACAATGAATAAAATAATATGACTTTTATAAGTAATTAACATCCGGAAACTGTATTTGAAGATAATAATGTTCAATAAATAAATACTGATAAAAAAAAAGAAGAAAAAAAGAAAAAACATAAGAAATGATAGGCCTATTTATTTGTTATTACGGGTGGTTGCTGGCAGACAGATGAGGAAGACGTGTACAATCCAATACAAAGGTTTATTTACTAGAGATCCAACAGAAAGGCAAACAGAGAGCAAACTTTGGGACAAAAGTAGAAATAAAACGAGGATCAATATCAGTGTGGCGTTTTCAAGATGCCGAGAGCTCCACATCCGCGACAAACTTGGACTTGACAGAGTTTCACGAGTCACCACTTGACGAGACGCCGCTCTTGCATGTATGCCTACTTTATTTGACAGCTATTACATAGCTCAATGTTATAATATGATCAGAATGTTATTCTAATGTTGGTCTAGCTTACTGTCTCATACAGCCAACAAACGAACACATAGAATAAACTTTCAACACACTCAAATGCAATTTAGTATGATTGTGTAGACCAAGAGAAACAGCGCTGGGTTACCTCACAATTTTAATTTGTTACATAAACTGACCAGTATTAATTTAGCACTTGTGGTAACACAGTGAAATGTCCTCATTCCATTATATCTGCAGGACTTGCGTGTGGCGCTGATATCTGTCTCTCATTAGCAATCACGACCTGCTTCATACAGTCCAGGCACGTGCAGATGGGGCGTTGGGTGCTTGAGCACCTGCCCCTTTGCCCCTTGGTGCCCAAAGTGCCCTTTTGTCAAGGCAAAATTTCCTCTCCTTTTTTGTAATTAAAGGCCCTTTTGTGGATGTCTGCCCAATCTAACTATTAGAAAAATGAATGAATAATAATTTAGCCGTAAATAAAAATTACCCACATGATGACCTTTCACCTGACGAACTCATTCCGGACGATTCCTCACGCTGTGCATGCGCATTTTTTAATTTCGCGCGGCTGCGCGCACTACCAGAGGATATCTTTAACTCTGCGGCTGATGGTAAGTGGTGTTTCATTCTCAGCGAAGTGATTTTGATGTTTGTTTACTTATTATCATTATTATTTTACAAGAACGACGTGAAGAGAGCATGCAGATATGTTGTTAAATTGCTGTGTGTAAGAAGTAACGTTAGCTGAGGGAGAAAAGTTTCACGGGCGTCGAGGGGTCTGGTCTTTTTATATTAGAATAGAAGAATAGAATGAGGCATTTAGCGCTTTCATATGTGCTACTGTACACCCAAAGCGCTTTACAATCATATCAAGGGATCTCTCCTCAACCACCACCAGTGTGCAGCATCCACTTGGATGATGCGACGGTAGCCACAGTACAACGGCGCCAGTGCGCTCACCACACACCGGATATAGGAGAGAGGAGAGAGAGTGATAGAGCCAATTCAATGTAAGGGGATTATTAGGAGGCCATGATTGATAAGGGCCAATGGGTGGAATGTGGCCAGGACACCGGGGTTACACCCCTACTCTTTGCGAGAAATGCCATGGGATTTTTGACCACAGAGAGTCAGGACCTCGGTTTTACGTCTCATCATCCGAAGGACGGAAATATGTTATTTGACTAAAAACTATTATTCATACTTTAAACTATTATTATTATTACTACAGTATTTATTTAAAAAACGTAGAGTGCCTTAAAAATTATTATCACAACACTGGTAAGGCTTACCAGTTTCTTATGTTCTGTGTGCAGCCGCCTCTGTGAACATCTCCGCAGTCAGCCACCGCGCCATCTACGCTTAAAAACATTGCGCGTCTACACGAGGTTGCGTGGTAGGCTCAATGTGTATGCACTTGGTGTCGGCAGACTTTTTAAAAAATATTCATAATAAAATCAAATTGTTTTCTACAAACTCCACCAGATTCTTGTTTTACATCTCACATACTACCACTGTGGTGATTCTCATGTTGTTTTACTGTTTTATTTAATAATTAACTGCCAAAGTCCTATACTGTATACCTGGCATAGGCATAATTAATAAATTCATAAAGAATGCAAATCAAATTGTTTTCAACAAACTCCACCCGCTTCTTGTTCTACATCTCACAGACTACCACTGTGGTGATTCTCATGTTGTTTTACTGTTTTATTATTTAATAATTAACTGCCAAAGTCCTATACTGTATACCTGGCTATATAGCAATATTTAATAAATTCATACATTTTTTTAATCAAATTGTTTTCTACAAACTCCACCTGATTATTGTTCTACATCTCACAGACTACCACTGTGGTGATTCTCATGTTGTTTTACTGTTTTATTATTTAATAATTAACTGCCAAAGTCCTATACTGTATACCTGGCATATAGGCATAATTAATAAATTCATAAAAAATGCAAATCAAATTGTTTTCTACAAACTCCACCCGATTCTTGTTCTACATCTCACAGACTACCACTGTGGTGATTTTCATGTTGTTTTACTGTTTTATTATTTAATAATTAACTGCCAAATTCCTATACTGTATACCTGGCTATATAGCAATATTTAATAAATGCATAATTTTTTTAATCAAATTGTTTTCTACAAACTCCACCCGATTATTGTTCTACATCTCACAGACTACCACTGTGGTGATTTTCATGTTGTTTTACTGTTTTATTATTTAATAATTAACTGCCAAAGTCCTATACTGTATACCTGGCATATAGGCATAATTAATAAATTCATAAAAAATGCAAATCAAATTGTTTTCTACAAACTCCACCCGATTCTTGTTCTACATCTCACAGACTACCACTGTGGTGATTTTCATGTTGTTTTACCGTTTTATTATTTAATAATTAACTGCCAAAGTCCTATACTGTATACCTGGGTATATAGCAATATTTAACAAATTCATAAAAAATTGAAATCAAATTGTTTTCTACAAACTCCACCAGATTCTTGCGCTACATCTCACAGACTACCACTGTGGTGATTTTCATGTTGTTTTACTGTTTTATTATTTAATAATTAACTGCCAAAGTCCTATACTGTATACCTGGCTATATAGCAATATTTAATAAATTCATACATTTTTTTAATCAAATTGTTTTCTACAAACTCCACCCGATTCTTGTTCTACATCTCACAGACTACCACTGTGGTGATTCTCATGTTGATTTACTGTTTTATTATTTAATAATTAACTGCCAAAGTCCTATACTGTATACCTGGGTATATAACAATATTTAATAAATTCATAAAAAATTGAAATCAAACTGTTTTCTACAAACTCCACCAAATTCTTGTTCTACATCTCACAGACTACCACTGTGGTGATTCTCATGTTGTTTTACTGTTTTATTAGTTAATAATTAACTGCCAAAGTCCTATACTGTATACCTGGCATATAGGCATAATTAATAAATTCATAAAAAATGCAAATCAAATTGTTTTCTACAAACTCCACCAGATTCTTGTTCTACATCTCACAGACTACCACTGTGGTGATTCTCATGTTGTTTTACTGTTTTATTATTTAATAATTAACTGCTAAAGTCCTATACTGTATACCTGGCTATATAGCAATATTTAATAAATGCATAATTTTTTTAATCAAATTGTTTTCTACAAACTCCACCCGATTATTGTTCTACATCTCACAGACTACCACTGTGGTGATTCTCATGTTGTTTTACTGTTTTATTATTTAATAATTAACTGCCAAAGTCCTATACTGTATACCTGGCTATATAGCAATATTTAATAAATTCATAAAAAGTGCAAATCAAATTGTTTTCTACAAACTCCACCAGATTCTTGCGCTACATCTCACAGACTACCACTGTGGTGATTTTCATGTTGTTTTACTGTTTTATTATTTAATAATTAACTGCTAAAGTCCTATACTGTATACCTGGCTATATAGCAATATTTAATAAATTCATACATTTTTTTAATCAAATTGTTTTCTACAAACTCCACCCGATTATTGTTCTACATCTCACAGACTACCACTGTGGTGATTCTCATGTTGTTTTACTGTTTTATTATTTAATAATTAACTGCCAAAGTCCTATACTGTATACCTGGCTATATAGGCATAATTAATAAATTCATAAAAAATTGAAATCAAATTGTTTTCTACAAACTCCACCAGATTCTTGCGCTACATCTCACAGACTACCACTGTGGTGATTCTCATGTTGTTTTACTGTTTTATTATTTAATAATTAACTGCCAAAGTCCTATACTGTATACCTGGCTATATAGCAATATTTAATAAATTCATAAAAAGTGCAAATCAAATTGTTTTCTACAAACTCCACCAGATTCTTGCGCTACATCTCACAGACTACCACTGTGGTGATTCTCATGTTGTTTTACTGTTTTATTATTTAATAATTAACTGCCAAAGTCCTATACTGTATACCTGGCTATATAGCAATATTTAATAAATTCATAAAAAGTGCAAATCAAATTGTTTTCTACAAACTCCACCAGATTCTTGCGCTACATCTCACAGACTACCACTGTGGTGATTTTCATGTTGTTTTACTGTTTTATTATTTAATAATTAACTGCCAAAGTCCTATACTGTATACCTGGCTATATAGCAATATTTAATAAATTCATACATTTTTTTAATCAAATTGTTTTCTACAAACTCCACCCGATTCTTGTTCTACATCTCACAGACTACCACTGTGGTGATTCTCATGTTGATTTACTGTTTTATTATTTAATAATTAACTGCCAAAGTCCTATACTGTATACCTGGGTATATAACAATATTTAATAAATTCATAAAAAATTGAAATCAAACTGTTTTCTACAAACTCCACCAAATTCTTGTTCTACATCTCACAGACTACCACTGTGGTGATTCTCATGTTGTTTTACTGTTTTATTAGTTAATAATTAACTGCCAAAGTCCTATACTGTATACCTGGCATATAGGCATAATTAATAAATTCATAAAAAATGCAAATCAAATTGTTTTCTACAAACTCCACCAGATTCTTGTTCTACATCTCACAGACTACCACTGTGGTGATTCTCATGTTGTTTTACTGTTTTATTATTTAATAATTAACTGCTAAAGTCCTATACTGTATACCTGGCTATATAGCAATATTTAATAAATGCATAATTTTTTTAATCAAATTGTTTTCTACAAACTCCACCCGATTATTGTTCTACATCTCACAGACTACCACTGTGGTGATTCTCATGTTGTTTTACTGTTTTATTATTTAATAATTAACTGCCAAAGTCCTATACTGTATACCTGGCTATATAGCAATATTTAATAAATTCATAAAAAGTGCAAATCAAATTGTTTTCTACAAACTCCACCAGATTCTTGCGCTACATCTCACAGACTACCACTGTGGTGATTTTCATGTTGTTTTACTGTTTTATTATTTAATAATTAACTGCTAAAGTCCTATACTGTATACCTGGCTATATAGCAATATTTAATAAATTCATACATTTTTTTAATCAAATTGTTTTCTACAAACTCCACCCGATTATTGTTCTACATCTCACAGACTACCACTGTGGTGATTCTCATGTTGTTTTACTGTTTTATTATTTAATAATTAACTGCCAAAGTCCTATACTGTATACCTGGCTATATAGGCATAATTAATAAATTCATAAAAAATTGAAATCAAATTGTTTTCTACAAACTCCACCAGATTCTTGCGCTACATCTCACAGACTACCACTGTGGTGATTCTCATGTTGTTTTACTGTTTTATTATTTAATAATTAACTGCCAAAGTCCTATACTGTATACCTGGCTATATAGCAATATTTAATAAATTCATAAAAAGTGCAAATCAAATTGTTTTCTACAAACTCCACCAGATTCTTGCGCTACATCTCACAGACTACCACTGTGGTGATTTTCATGTTGTTTTACTGTTTTATTATTTAATAATTAACTGCTAAAGTCCTATACTGTATACCTGGCTATATAGCAATATTTAATAAATTCATACATTTTTTTAATCAAATTGTTTTCTACAAACTCCACCCGATTATTGTTCTACATCTCACAGACTACCACTGTGGTGATTCTCATGTTGTTTTACTGTTTTATTATTTAATAATTAACTGCCAAAGTCCTATACTGTATACCTGGCATATAGGCATAATTAATAAATTCATAAAAAATGCAAATCAAATTGTTTTCTACAAACTCCACCAGATTCTTGTTCTACATCTCACAGACTACCACTGTGGTGATTTTCATGTTGTTTTACCGTTTTATTATTTAATAATTAACTGCCAAATTCCTATACTGTATACCTGGCTATATAGCAATATTTAATAAATGCATAATTTTTTTTTATCAAATTGTTTTCTACAAACTCCACCAGATTCTTGTTCTACATCTCACAGACTACCACTGTGGTGATTCTCATGTTGTTTTACTGTTTTATTATTTAATAATTAACTGCCAAAGTCCTATACTGTATACCTGGCTATATAGCAATATTTAATAAATGCATCATTTTTTTAATCAAATTGTTTTCTACAAACTCCACCCGATTATTGTTCTACATCTCACAGACTACCACTGTGGTGATTCTCATGTTGTTTTACTGTTTTATTAGTTAATAATTAATTGCCAAAGTCCTATACTGTATACCTGGCATATAGCAATATTTAATAAATTCAATATTTAATAAATTCATAATTTTTTTTAATCTAATTGTTTTCTACAAACTCCACCAGATTCGTGTTCTACATCTCACAGACTACCACTGTGGTGATTCTCATGTTGTTTTACTGTTTTATTATTTAATAATTAACTGCCAAAGTCCTATACTGTATACCTGGCTATATAGCAATATTTAATAAATGCATCATTTTTTTAATCAAATTGTTTTCTACAAACTCCACCCGATTATTGTTCTACATCTCACAGACTACCACTGTGGTGATTCTCATGTTGTTTTACTGTTTTATTATTTAATAATTAACTGCCAAAGTCCTATACTGTATACCTGGCATATAGCAATATTTAATAAATTCATAATTTTTTTTAATCAAATTGTTTTCTACAAACTCCACCAGATTCGTGTTCTACATCTCACAGACTACCACTGTGGTGATTCTCATGTTGTTTTACTGTTTTATTATTTAATAATTAACTGCCAAAGTCCTATACTGTATACCTGGCATATAGGCATAATTAATAAATTCATAAAAAATGCAAATCAAATTGTTTTCTACAAACTCCACCCGATTCTTGTTCTACATCTCACAGACTACCACTGTGGTGATTCTCATGTTGTTTTACTGACAAATAGACAAATTTGTCGATTCTAATCCGTATTCTAACACTCAAAAGCCATCTCACACCCGTAGTTTAGATTCTTCTGGATCAAATGAGACATTCCACTTCTCTCTCCTTCAATCACAGGCTTTGTTTTCGACTAAAACAGTAAGAGAGCGCCTGACAGGCTGCGCGCGCTGTCAATCTCGCACCTGGGTTTTCGACTGGATAAAAGCCTGGATAAAGGCAACCACCTAAAGGCAGTGTCTAGTCAGGAAAGTTTTGATTGATGGGAGTATTAGCTTAGCCAACTAAAATCGATTGCAGTGATAGATAATTTATGCAAGCATATTCGTCAAATTCAAGTGCGCAATGTTTTCATTCAAATGTGCGCTTTCGCCACTCGCACGCGACTGTAAACACAAACATACACGCAATGTTTTGACACATGGAGCTTGCATAAATGCACAGATTTACTCCAAAGCATAGATCTGAGCATCACTATCATGGATCGTCGACTACAGAAGAGATTTTGAGGTGTTTTTGCAGAAGATGAAGAGCAGCAGCGACGAAGAGCAGCAGAAAGTAATAGGATAACGTTATTCATTATAATTGTCAGTATATTGCAATTTATTTGAGTAAAAACCACGTTTGTAATTACAAATGTTCTAAAACATTTATTTTTTTCTTTTTATATATTTTATACATTAGTTGGAAAACGATCACTTCTGGAATGTCTATACATGTAGTGAGAAATCACTGTTTTTACTATTAGAATTGTTCAAAATAAAGAGAATTTTGTTCAAATGTTGTGCTGAAATCGTTTTTTTCTTGTGTGGTTTGAAGGGCAGAACAGTTATGAATTGATATACATGTATGTAGTAGGCCTATGTAGTGTTTACTCCTTATGTCAAGTGGTTGGGTGCCAGGTGTCCATTTGGAGTCTCCAAATTACATTTTGGAAAGGACGCCTATACTTTCATGTAAATTTTACCTAGTTTCAAGTGTCTAGTTTAAAAAAAGATCAGAGTTATGAATGTGGACCATAGGGTTTAAGAGCTACAGACATTTGTATTTGGGTATATCATTTTCAGAAAATTCTCAAAAATAGGGGAGCTGGTTAAGAGGTTAATGTCTACAGTCCCTATTCGCACGGTATTAGTATACGGACTTTACATCGCGCGCCCATCCAACACTTCACTAGCTGAACGTGCTGAAAAGAAGATCGCGCTGCAGTATTTGCAATTTGCAATTCAAAAAATAACTTATTTAAAACCAATTTATTAGAGAAATATGTCATATATATATTATAGAATATTATATTATTGTATAAATAATATATATATATATATATATATATATATATATATATATATATATATATATATATATATATATATATATATATATATATATATATATATATATCTTCTTTTTCTTTTATTCTTTGTCCAGAGTGCGAATTACCCCACCATAATTGGGGGGGTACTGCTCCTTCACTTCTATGGCCATCATGGTCCACTACCCTATCAATCCCCACCGTGATCGGCAAGTGCAACATGTGTTGTGTGCAACACACAAGGTCTAAACATGCGACAAACTGATAATCAGTAGGCTACAGAATATCTCATTGTTATTATATATCCAAAAGGGAACTGTTTTGATCAACTCCCAAAAGTTAGAAGTTAAGTGCACTGAAATACCATTCTAATTACTAGTAAAAGTAATACTTTTTAATACTGTAATTCTGCCTATTTCATGAAATATTGATTTGGTTTATTTTTAGATTTCATAAGACCTGGAGGCAAGACCCAACCCTCTCATATACTGTATAAACAGAAACCAATTTTTCATTATAGTCTATGGTAGTCAGTGTCAAATCAACAGAATTACTTGGAGATATGTGAAACCTGAGCACTCTTTAATGTGATTAAGGAGCATACTATGAAAAACCATACTACCACAGAAGAACTACATTGCGGTAACACACAAGGATCCAATAACCTGTTAATGTCAGAACAAGCTGGGTATCATCAACACTACAGTATCCTACCAATGAGTCACATATACACACATGCACAAACACAGATACACTACTTCCAGACATTGTATTTACATTATATAGCACTATATTTCTAGACCTGTCCAAATCTGACATAAGTATGTTATGTATGGATGAGTATGTGTAAAAGGTGTATATTGTATTGTATATGTATTATGCTTGAAGTGCACTGAAAACTGAAATAGTAAACAGCTATGTATTCCAACAAACACTGTTGTAAAATATGCAGCAACGCGGGCTTGTTTTAAAATACTGACCACAGAGGTCGGGGTTTTGCCACAATGTAAAGCTTGATTTAAAGCTGCAGTAGGGAGCTTTTATAAAACGTTGACTTAGCCTGAAAATTCAAACAAGCACAGCTTACAGGTCACTCCCCCTCGCTCTCTGCTGCGCTACAGCCCTCCCTCCACAGCTCCTCCCCCACAACGGAGCCTGCCGTGAACGTGCAGGCTAGTAAACATGCAGGGCCGCCACCGATGACGGTGGATAAACAGTTATCGCACATTCACTGGTAGGGATGAAACATCAACAATATGCTTTACATTGACTATGGCCTGCCCATACTTTGACTACAAACTTGGTCCTCAAATCATTACGTATTTTGCAATGCATGTAATGTAACTTCATAACGTTGCATAAGTTATAAATAGCTAGGAAGATAATAATGGGAACGTTACAGTATCTAAGTAATTATTCTAGCGATGTGTAATGCTATTACATTATTTCAGCAATATGACAAGCCAGTGAATTAGCAGGTTTCTATTGTTGCTTTGCAGAGCGTGACATTTTATCTGTATGCTATGCGGCTAGAGTTTTGACAATGAGTCAACGGGCTCCGACGGGCTTCTTTATCATCATCGGTCTTTTTCCGTTTACCTGTCTTTGTTGTATGAGCAGGTGCCACTCGAGAAATTGGCAGTTTTGGTTGTTTGTCCGCCATTAACACAGCTGCGCGGCACACCGGCTATCTTGATTTTGAACGACGGTGTGTGCTGTGCGAGAGATGGGGGTGATCAGCGCGTACACAAGCATGATTGACACTGCTAAGACACTCCTCCTGGCTCTGATTGGTTGTTTCTTACCGGGAGCGGTGTATTTCTGCAAATGGCAATAGGACCACTGGGAGGAGCCTGGGGAGCTTGATTTTTTCACAGATTATCTGTCTCATATTCTACTGTCAGGACATAATGACAGTTTTAACAAATATGTAAAAAATACATTTTTACAGAAGTTACCAACTGCAGCTTTAAATAGAGAATTATCTTGCTACCTAACCTTGCTAACTAACCTTGGTAACCAACCAAGGTCCACTTTACTAGCCTCAGTGGGTAAGCAGGTAAGTAGCCGGTAATTCAATGTATGAAGACGTGACATGAGCTATGAAAGAACAAAACACGTTAATAAATTAAGGTTGTAAAATCAACGAGCTAGACGTCAGCTAGCAACTTACATTTAGTACATTTAGTATAGTACCCGCCAGTATCCCCTGTAATTCAAACTATGTCTTTGTCCATATCTACAACAAGCCTGCATGAAGAAGGTATTATAAATACCGAAACGTCGCGATAGGCTTGTTTTTCTATTCATTTTATTTGGTTTATTTCTTTTTATATCATTTTTACTCTTTCACATTTTGATTTCTTGAGATACTTGGGTCATTCTGTCCCTAGCCTTTACAGAAATATTACACTTAAAAACACTTTAGGGTTACAATTTCTTTACATTTTAAAATAAAACAATATGTTATTTGAACAATTACTCCTTCTTGAGCCATCAATGTGGAAATATTGGATTTGTATTAATTATATATTTTTCCAAGCACCACAGAAGTGCTCGTCCACACAGTCATGTACAGAGGGAAAATGCTTTATTTTGAGGTAAATAACAGGTTTTTACACCATTTAAAATACAATAATGTATACATAACTATCACATATATTATGTAAATGATATAAAAACAAAACAAAATGCAGAATAAAATTTATAAAATTTATAATGAAAGAAGTGGTCCCTTGGAGTTGTGTCACTGGTGTTACCGTTAAACAAAAATCTTATTTTGAAATAAAAATCACACTGATGACATCACTTGACTTCCTTCTTCCTCTTTCCTGAATATCTATGAAGAAAAGCCCATGCCATGGTAGTGTCACGGATCACAGAGGATGCAGACAAGGTTGGTAAGTTAAAGGTTTTATTTGCAGATAACGGAGATGCAGACAGATGGTGAGTAATAGTAACACAGAACAATGGTGATTGCTTATCTGGATTGGTAAAGTCTTTAGGTGGATGCAGGATGGACTGAAGGCTGAACAGGATGAACAGAAGGCTGACAACAATTGCAACAGGTAGTTATCCAGGTGAGTGATCGGGAGTCTGTGAGTCATGTATTGACAAGACCAGACACTGAGTGAAGGGAGACTGTGGGTTTTGTAGGGAGTGCTGGTAATGGGACACAGGTGACGGTGCTCAGTAATCAGGGGAGAGTGAACGGGTGACGTGATGACTGGGCGGAGAGAGAGAACGAGTGGGCGGAGGTGAAGGAGAGCGTGGTGGTGAAGATGGAATCCTGACAGGTAGATCCACTGTCTCTTTTCAGTTATCAGAAATCTTCTAATTTATCTCATGATTTCATATGAAGCTTTTAGTTGAAGTCACTGGTATGACCTACTTTATTGTTAGGAAATTGTAAAAAAAAAAACTAGAATACAAATGGATTAAACTACTTAATTTAGTTAGTATACCATGATTGACAACATGTGGTTTGATATCTTCTGATATCAAGTAAAATAAATTTATCATGAAAATTGTCACTGGTGACAATTGACTCCCATTTATAGATAAACTTTATTCAAAGCTATTCATTTAGATTATATGCCAAATGTAAAAATTTAGTCTCATCTACTTAATTATAGTTGAAGAATAATGATTTTTGGTATTATGCATGTCATTGGGGATTCATTGTGTCACTGGTGTTACTGTATTTTTTTTCTGTCACATTAAATACAATGTCACATGTTGACATCATAATTTTACATCCATTTAATTCTGCTACACTCAAAAGTTAAGATTTAAAGGATTGCATCATTACTTGATTTTAACTGGTTTTCAAATATTTTCATTGTCATAGCAAACACATGGTTGCGCAAACGAACTAACCTCATTCAAGCACACTTTTAACAAACCTGATTAAAATAAATAAAACATAATCTCCTTCTTTGTTGAATTATTATTATTTTACGGTAACTCTGACTACATGTGCTGAAAAACGTTGGAAATAATATTTCATAAAAACCTTTAATATTGCCAAAGAAGTAAGGTAACACCAGTGACAAAAAAATGGTACATGCCATCTTTAAAGGAGTCATAACCTCGTATTACCTTGGATACCCACGCTCTATTATAGTCTTTCAGGCCCTTCTAAAAAAGAAAAGTGGAAAAAAAATAAACACAGAGCTCCTCAGACCCTTATTTCTGAAGGCATTATTGTCTCGCGAGATCTGATGCGATATTTTGGCTGTCGTGGACAGTCATTTTAATAATGCAAATGAGGGGCGCGTTGATTGGTGGCAGGAAGGAGGGGGGTTGACACCGCAGGTAACGCTTTAGCATATCATTCCAAAATGACATCATGGCGCAAGTTGTGAATGAACCCGACCTGGCCGCGACCGGCTTCCCGGCCAGTGTATAAGTATGAGGCGCCGTTTAGGGCTTAAATCAAACTTCATTCACGCACACATATATGAAACACGCTTGCATACATATATACTAAGTAGTCACACATACATGTATATGAACTCTCCACGCACATACTCATATGAGACGCGAGCACACACACACAAACTCGCGCACATACTCATATAAGACGCGAGCACACACACACACACAAACTAGACGGCGCCTCATATATAAGCGTTAGGCAAATTAATATACAATAGCCGAATTCATGATGATCTCAGTCATTTGTTGTTTGCAAAGTAACGTTAGCAGCCATTCCCCATGTTTACCTCAAAGCTAATACTCCCGCTAGCATACAATAGCCGCATTAGCAGTTAGCTGCTGTTTGTTACACACAGTAGAGCAATAAAAACACATTCTTACCGTTTCAATTGCAGGCAAGTGTCTGATTGTTGAAAATGGCCCCTTTTTCCCGAGCTTCGATGCCAACTTCGCCTGATATTGCCTCAAATTTGTGAAGGATTCCGGCGTAAAATGTTTAGTTAGCACATACACCTAACGTTAAGCCAGTGGGAAGGGTTGTAGGAACCGCGTCATTAAAAATGAATTTAATCCACTGGTCCCTGACAGCTAGGTCCGTTCTTGGGAGAGAAAACACATTTACATTTTGATTCTGGCAGTCAACAACAGAGCAACTCAGTGTGCACTACGTTTCTGCATCTCTCTCGACTGAACTGAAAATGAGGGGGAGACGGGCGCCAGGGCGCACGTCCTGCGGCATACTCTGCGGTGTCCATATATGGTATATCCTGCCCCGTCATGACGTCAAGTCGGGGCTGAAATTAAAATCTCGTATTTGAGTGTGCGTGCACGCGCGCTGGTTTAAGAACCCTGGGGTAAACAAACGCTTCACTTTTAAATATCGGCTTCCCGGCCAGTGTATAATCGTTAGGTAATCATAACATACATTGATTCTCGTGGAAAAGTGAAAATTGCAGGTCATGACTCCTTTAAATAAATGCACAAAAAATACACAAAAATCATTAAGCTGTCATTTATGTGTATTCATAAAGTCAAAGGGTAATCTAATAATGTGGTGTAAGTTTAAATGTTAGAAAAAGAAATACATTTTAAGACATCTTGCCATACCAAAAGTGGGTGTTTCTGTAGAATGACCCATACAGGATGGACGTCTCTAGAGGCCGTGTGAGACAAAGAAATGCTCCACGATACAGACTACTATACTACCACAAAAAGCGTCCAAACTTTCCAAAAGAGCTTCCATGTTGCGCCAAAATGCTAAATTTGACGTTTCCATGACAACGGACTGAGTTGAGCTTCCGGGTCACGTCTTTACTGTAGTTTGTTTTCTCTTTTGCAGCACTTCATAGTTTTTATTGGAGAAAAACTATAATCGGATTGGAATAGGGCATATCGAGAGATTTTATTGTTAATATAGTTTTAATACAGACGTAAAATGGACTGTTAAAGGAGAACTCCGGTCAATTTTAACATTGAGCTCATTTTTTTGGTTGTTAAAAAAACCTGCATACCTGCATTTTCTTCCTGTTTTCGGTCGAAGTCCACAGTAGTTGATTGTCGAGTTCACGCGCATAGGTTATCACGCGCGTGAACTTGACAATCGACTACTGTGGACTTTACCCAATCATGGCTTATTGTCTTTAGCCCCTCCGAAACTAGTAGACAAAACTCACAAAATTTGGAGTTATCAAATCTGAGTACCTCATCCCAAGTGCGTAATCTGGGTGTGATGATCGATAACAGTCTGAAATTTGACAGGCAAATTGCCTCTGTAGTGGGCTCTAGCTTTTTCTATCTACGCTCTCTCTCTAAAATTAAATATTTTCTCTCTAACACCTCTTTAGAGGTCGCTGTCCATGCCTTCACAACATCGAGGCTGGACTACTGCAACTCTCTATATTATGGTGTTGCTAAGACTCAAATTTCACGCCTACAAGTCGTTCAAAACGCAGCAGCGAGATTCCTGAAGGGATGTAAAAAGTTTGAGCATGTTACACCCCTTCTGAGATCCCTACATTGGTTACCTGTTTTCAGCATAGAATTGAATATAAAATTCTATTACTGGTCTACAAATCACTAAATAATCTTGCACCATTATACCTGTCGGACCTACTTCACCTATATACCCCTAAGTGAGGGCTTAGATCGGAAAACAAATTCCTCCTTCAGATTCCCAGAACCCGCTTGAAAAACAGGGATAATAGAGCGTTTGAAGTGGCTGGCCCCACGCTGTGGAACAAACTCCCAATCCAAATCAAAATGGCTTCCACTTTATCTGAGTTTAAATCTGCTCTGAAAACTCATCTGTTTGATTCAGCTTTTAATATGTAATTGTCTTTTTGTATTTATTGATTACAAGTGATCATTGATTGTTTCATTGTGTATTTGATTGTAATTATTGTACAGCACTTTGGTCGGTTGTCAGCCAGTAGTAAATGTGCTCTATAAATAAACGGAACTTGAACTTGACTTCAACTGAAAACAGGAAGAAAATACAGGTATGTGCAGGGGGTAATCGAGCGCTCAATTTCCGTACCACCCCCGGCGGCCGACATCTGAGGCGTTTAAAGACTCCATTTGTCCATTGTTTATTTCTAAAGAAACACGACAATGTATAAAAGGCTCCATTACCTTGTATCTTACGTTATGGCCCCATAGAAGCAGTTTTTGTAAAAGTAGGCTAACAATTGTGTCATAACCACGCGACTCTCTGGAAATTACCGTAGAGACAGGAAGAGAAGCTCGCAGTCAATCGGGGGGACGTGGAGGCATAAAGTCAGATAAAGTCAAGGGAGAAGCCCATAGAGAGTCATGACGTTGCTCCTGCTCCTAGCTCATGGACAGCTCCTACTCACACTCTCCGTCTCTGCGAGATTCGGAAGGGAATGGTTCAGATTTCGCTTGGCACAGCTACTAGAAAACTTACCACTGTCAGGCAGGCTGCTCACGTCACATCCACGTTGTCAAGCTCAGTTTGAGTCTGCGCAGTACACTCAGCCATCAGGAAGTGAGTGCTTCTAATTTGCTTCACTTTCCTCCGTTGAAACCTATGGGGTCGCTGTGTCCAGTTTATATACTGTCTATGGGTATGTGCGCTGGCTGAATTAACAATTTTTATTCATATGTTTCACATCTACTGCAGTCAGATTCACCCGTGTTAACTATAAAGGAATCACTCACATTGACTGTGCACTTGTAATGACACATCAAGGATGTTAAGAGGCTAAAAGCAGGTTTAAATCTTGCCCCATTGAAGTCAACAGGGTGCAAATTTTAAAAAGAGGACAACACGGTGTAGGCAACACTGATTTTTGTCATTGTTCTCTGTACTGACAGCACTCCAAATTTACAAAAAATGAGCTCAATGTTAAAATTTACCGGAGTTCTCCTTTAAACGGCCCATAATGGTTATTACGTTCTTTAGGAAACGATAGGGTGACAAAAAAACAGCCCAAATCACAGACATCGGGATTCGCACGGGACTGGTATTATCAGAGGACCCCTGTGTTGGCCGAAATACAGTAACGTTAGCCTAGGTAATTTTCGGGGGAATTTTTACAGACATGGCAGATTCGCACAGGATAAAAATCACAGACGACCTCTGCGATTATTACAAATTACCGGAGGTCCCTATAGGTAATTCTAATCCTGTGTGTGCATGTGCGCACATTTTCAATGTGTCTTAGTGTTACCAATTTATTTTTGTGGTGGTTCTGCATTTTAGATTATTTTACAAATGATAAGAGAACAGTTTTTATAGTCTGTATGTATTCCTGTATATTGTATTCCTCTATGTGTGTGAGCATGATAATTTTGGATTGTGGATGTTTTTTTGCATTGTTGAAAGTGTGCCACTTTATTTCTGTCATGTGTTCAGCGTTGTTTCTGATTTTGATGATGAATTTTGTCACCACTAGGGCCGAGAACAACCACCACTCCGGAGGAGCTACACCAACGAGGCCAGACAACAACGTGATATAAAAGCTTAATTCTTTTTATTGAATGTAAAAAAAACTTTAAGGAAATGTCACTGACACATGACTCCTCATAGGGGCCGCTAGTTGAAATAGGTCAAAGGAGTCTTCAATGGAGGAAGACTCGGGCCAGCCGGCAGTTGGTCATCTTTTACAGAACAGCAGTGTGGGGGGGCAAAGGGCGTTAGCTTTCAGGTAAGTAGCAGCGGATGACTGGGTATCTCCGCTTGTAGGACCACAGTGGGGGGGATTGGACAGAGGACCAGGACCTTCCAATGAAGAGCAGCAGACAACAGTACGGGGTGGGCAGAGAACAATGACCGTCAGATAAGGCACAGCAGACAACAGTAGGTGGTGGGCAGGACACAAGGGACTACAGGTAGGTAGGGGCAGACAGTGGGCTCTCTTTTCACAGGACAGCATCAGATAACTGAGTGTCACCTTTCTTTCACAGGGCAGCGGGGATTGGACAGAGGACCAGGACCTTCCAATGAAGAGCAGCAGACGACAGTATGTGGTGGGCAGAGAACAATGACCGTCAGATAAGGCACAGCAGACAACAGTAGGTAGCGGCAAACAGTGGGCTTTCTCTTTTCACAGGACAACATCAGATAACGGAGTGTCACCTTTCTTTCACAGGGCAGCAGCAGGCGGAATGCAGGGGTAGATAGCGGGATCTCTCCATTCACAGAACAACATTGGTGAGTAGAGAATCCAGCAGTTAATAATTGAGTCTCCTCTTACCACAGAACAGTAATGGCAAAATGCAGCGGCGGATGACGGGATCTCTCTGTTCACAGAACAGCAATGGTGAGTACAGAATCCAGCAGTTAATTGTCAGTTAACTGAGTCTTCTCTTACCACAGGACAGCAATGGCAGAATACAGCGGCGGATAATAGGATCTCTCTGTTCACAGAACAGCAATGGTGAGTACAGAATCCAGCAGTTAATAACTTAAAGAGTCTTCTCTTACCGCAGGACAGCAATGGCAGATTGCAGATCTTCACGATGACACACAGAGCTGAACCTTTCTTTACCACAGCGGCATGAACTGGGCCACCTGTACAAAGCTTTACCCACAGCAGTTCAAATTATTTCCTGACACCCCACCGGGCTAGACGATCCCCGACAAAGATTTCAGAGTGCTGGTAGCGTTTAATTTTCCCATACTCGTGCATGCATCAAACCACTGTAAATCTTCACACGTGCTCACTTCAATCTTCAGACACTGCAATGACACACCACTTCACAGTGAAAAGCATACCTTCGCTCCATCTGGTCGGGGCTGGCCAATCCACCGTCATGATCTTCAAAAGGGGGACATCAGGTTTGACGAACGATCCGAAGATCGGGGCCCACTCGTTTCTCTCACGATAACAACCTGTATATCCAACAATGCTTTCACTCGTTCCGCTCTCCCAGTCCTACTGGCCAGTCTCTTATCCATTCTCGATCTCAATCGTGCCCCACGCCTCAACCGCACTTTATCCTTCCCGTCTCTGCTTCCGCTGCTGCCCCACCGCTTTTGCCTCTCTTGCTCTCGTGACTCACACTTTGATCGCGACCCCGTGCCTCTTCAAGCCGCCGCTTTTAAATCCCCCGTTGGAGACACACGCTCCAATGGCTGCTTGATTAGCCGCTGCAGCTGCCGCTTGTCAACGCGAACCGGCCTGGTGTCGCACCGGAAGTCTCCCCCCAGGGCAACTCGTTCCGCTCCCAAAGTTCCTTCTATGTCACCCGGTGACAATTTTGTCTATTTTGAGTCCAATGATAAATAAATATTTATTTATTTATAGAAATTTAAAAGATATCATAAATCCTCCAAAAACTGCACAAATGTTGAATAAAAACATTTATAAACAGAGTAAAATTATATTTGTAAAAAAAAAAAACTACTGTTCTGTTACAAAATTAAATGTTATTGTCTGGGGTCCAATAGACCCCAAAGACCACGAGTGTCACTATTTTTGTCACGCCTACATAAAAACAGATAACATTCCATTTTAATTTTAATTTTTTCTGTAGATGATTTTCTACATGATTACAGGAAAACATGTAATTACTGTTCTGCTGCACTGGAGTAGCTCTTAATGTGCTCTCTGCCATTAAATGAAATATAAATTGTGATAAAACAATAAAATAGTAAAATTAACAGAATAAGCTCACATAACATATTTTAAAAATACAAAATTAAGCAATTAAGCATTACTAAACAAAGTCAATTATTATGATTCTTTTAGTTCATACTTTTAGTTTCTCTACCTAATATTTTTTATAAAAATTATGAATGCAATAAAATAATTAGTATCATTAACACCAAAAATTAAAGTATTGGTATAATAATGTCATAATGTCGGAAATATCTAAAACATCTAAAATGTAGCTCACAGAGCAAGAGGTTGTGAATACAAATAATTAGTGAAATTAAATACAAGAAGCAAGGAAGCAAAAGTCACAAATAATGGACTGGAGCATAAGAGCAATACATTTTCTTTTTTTGCTGTAGACAAACGGATATAAAAGGAATGTCTAAAATTTGGCCCACAGGGACAGAACAAGATGATCTGAATGCAGTTTGGGAATGCAAAGAATTAGTGAAATGAAATTCAAGAAGCAAGGAAGCAAAAAAAACAAAACACAAATGACATACTGCAGGGGTGTTCAAACCCGGTCCTGGGGGTCCACTGTCCTGCAGAGTTTAGCTCCAACTTGCCTCAACACACCTGCCTGGAAGTTTCTAGTATGCCTTGTAAGAGCTTGATTAGCTGGTTCAGGTGTGTTTAATTGAGGTTGAAGCTGAACTCTGTAGGAAAGTGGTCCGCCAGGAGCAGGATTAGACACCCCTGACCTACTGGAACATAACAGCAATTCATTTTACAATCTAGGGCCAGTTGTTCAAATGTAAGCTGATCGGATTTTGGTTATCGGATTGGATCAAATCTTGAAAATGGGTTGTTCAAAAGGGAAAGAAGGAATCTGAAATCAGATTAGATCACGGAATCCAATCCTGGTTTTAATCTGGATCAAACCTTCAGTTTGTGTTGTTCACTGGCGGAGCTAGGGGGAGGCCAGGGGTGGCCGTGGCCACCCTTGGTCTAAGCTTGGCCACCCCTTTGGCCACCCCTCTCACAACTGCTGTTTCTGTCTCTTTTTTTATTGACAAAAATTGCGTTTTTTAAAACGCTGAACCGTCTCTTTAAGACCACAAAAAACATGAGACTTTTCAGACGCACACTCCGTGCCAGGCGCAAGTCAAACGAGTGCGAAAATGAACAAGTGCCGAATGAGCTTCAGCAGAACATCAGACAGTGATATGCACATAGTAAATATAGAGTCAATCTTTCTCAACTGGTGGGTTGCAAAACCGTTTTGAGGAAGTCGAATAGTGTGCAGTCAACAACAAACGTAATTCTCTTTTTTTCTGATGCTACTTTTATTTTAGAAGATGTGTGTGAAAGCTTGTGACACTTATGTCAGATGCTGAGAAAAGGATGTTGTCCTTATTCAGTTGGCTATCTTAGGTAAGATGAGATGTTGTCAGGCCAAATATCAGCAAAACTAACTTTTCTGTCATACGGCTGACAGCAGTTGTACTGTGCTTGCGGTACGCACATCACGCGCAAATGCGGTGTGCTGTAGCTGTAGTTGTCGTCAATTAACTCATGTAAGAATCAAAAAGGCGATTAAAGCTGTCAAAACTGCATGCATGTATTATGCGTCACGTGTCTGGATTAAAATATTCTGCTATGTGAGATCACAATATAAGGCACAAACTGATATGTAATGTTTTAATGTCCAAATAAATGTGAGCACTGTGCATTTGTACTAGACGATAGGAATTCATTTTGCGTGAATTTGTAAAGGACAAACAAAAATGGATAATTTTTAAATCCATAAAATAACTAATTTTACATTTTGGCAACATTACATTATGAAAAACATAACATTTTACATTATGTGCTGTTGACTTCCGCCTTGTTCACATTCTTGCACATGGGGATTCAAAAGAGAACTTTTGTTTTCCTTTTTAAATTCGGTATGATAGAACTGTTGCAATTATTTATTTTGACAACTAATATAGAAAGTTAAACTTTTTTATGACAAACTCAGAATTGGTTGAATAGTTCATTGATTATATCAAACGCATTGAAGGTTGAATAATCTTTGGACTACAGTATTTATCTGCATGTTATCTCATCCATGAAGATGCAACAATGTAGAACAAGCTATTGGAGATTTTGAGAACCTGAACCAAGCTAACTGAGCAAGTTTAACTTTAGCTATAGTGTGTGCCCTTTTATTACTATTTAATTCATTTATGAGGTGGTGGGTAGCCTAATAATAAAAAAATATAAAATTCACTCAGTATTCCATGATTCCTAATTCACTATCTCAATTACAATTAAGTACAAATTAACTTTATTCAGTTGTGTAGACACTAAAAACGTCCAATACATAAATAATTTATGATAAAATAATTAACATTTCTGTGCCACCCCAGACTGGTTGCTGGCCCTTGCCTGGCCACCCCTATGAAAAAATCCTGGCTCCGCCACTGGTGTTGTTCAAAAATTGTCAGTAGGATTTGGATAACTTTGATCCAAAAGAACAGGATTATCCTGATCCCAACAGGGGCTAGGATTTCAAGGTGGATTCCAGGAAGAAAATGTAGTAAAACTAAAATTGGTCAAAAATACAACATTTGTATCATGTAATATACACACACACACTTATATTTTTATTTTGCTTTTGATTAGCTTAACTGTTAAAGGTATAGCGGAGGATTTTCTTTTTCCGGGTGGGTAGTCTATACTATTGGTCCACCTAAGTGTCAATCATTCTGGTGATATGTTTACGTAAGGCCGTCGTACGTGCTCGTCCCTTAGTTTTCGCTTTCTGCGCATGCGCACTTTCAGGTGTTTATGTGTGGTGGTGAGCTATTTATTGGAGTTTAAGCCATTCATTGAAGCTCGCCGTTTCACCGGGTCCTTTGAAAATGTCTGAGGGTCGCAAGAGAAAAAGTTTGTACGAACTGTATGAGAAGAAGAGAAAGGCCTCAGAAGAGAGAAACAAGATCAGAGTGTTTTTGGGAGATTGTTTCACACGATGGCGTGCGCTGAAAACACAGGTTGGGCTTCCCACTGATGCTTCAGTTTCTACTCGACAGGTAAAGTTTGGCATGCTATTTGGAGAAAAAGTGCAAATCTTCTTTTGGAAAGTAATCTTGTATGAGCGATGCCGACAGCAACTTGTAAACAGAGCGTGCACGAGGAGAACCTCGCACACGTTTAACAGGCGTTCCCTCTCGGGAGCAGGTAGAGTGTTGCGCATGTGCATTTTTTCAAAAAGTGGAGAGGGCGGTTCTTATCTAAAATTCGGAAAGATCCTCCGCTATACCTTTAAAGTAATACATTAGAAGTAGACATTAGGCTACATTCTGTATTAAGCCTTTCGGTAGCCTACTGTAAAGTAAAAAAGAGATTCTGAATCCCCAAACAGCTGTAAAAATCAAACAAAAATATTGTATTTAATTCAAAGTGTTTTATCACTGTTTCTAAACTACATTGGCACAATCATAAGATATTAACCAGTCAATAGATCTTTGCAAGCGAACACAAAGTTTTTTTGGTGAACGCTATACAAACTTTTCTGAGAAAACGCAAAAGCATTGAAATATTTTATTTCCCTCTCTCATATTTTTTACATTACCATGTCCCTTTGGGGGCTCCGTAGAGCACCAGTAATCCAGATTTGGTAATCGGAAAAAGTTTACATCCAGATCAGGGTGATCCAATCCAATTTTGCTTTGAAAAACCGGCACAAAAGTAAGATGGATTACCTGATCCTGGATAGCAAAACATGGGATTTCCAAATCATTCTGATCCAGATTAAACTTTTTGAACAACTAGCCCCTAATGAAAATTAGATGTCTTCCGTACATTGTTCAAGAAGTAGACACACTGTCAGTTTAAATCTAGACTAAAAACACAACTCTTTAACCTGGCATACACATAGAACCTTATATATTTATTTTATTCAAATCAGTTAAATGATTGTTAGGTTGCATAAACTAGGCAGTTGGAACCAGGAACATTTCCTTTAAAACCTGATGTACTCATTACATCATAAGAAGAATGACATCTACGCTAATGTTAGTCTTTCTGTTTATTCCGAGGTTTACTGTAGTCAGCCAGATCTGGTCCGTATCCAAATCAGATGGTGGACCTGTGCCTAGACACGACCACAACGCATGATGCATGATGACTCCAACCTTCAACTAGATGGAACTGGATAAATATTCGGAATGTTCCGATCCACTTCTGACCTGTAATTCTGCCTGAATCATAATCATATACTGTTCGTTCGTTGGCCAGAGGAGAACTGGCCCCCCACCTGAGCATGCTTTCTCCGAAGGTTTTTTTTTTCTCCATTCTGTCACCTGATGGAATTTTGGTTCCTTGTCACTGTCGCCTTTGGTTTTTGGCTTGCTTAGTTGGGGACACTTAAAGGGGTCATGACATTGGTTTTTTCTTTTCTTTTATTATGTTCCCTTAGGTGCAATTATAGTATTACTATAGTTTTTTGGACAAAAAACGTTTAAAATTGAGTGATATATGACCTTTTCCCACCCTGTTTCTCATGCTCTGATTCAAACAGTCTGTTTTGGGGGTGTTTCCCCTTTAAGAGTTCAGTGTTAACACCCACTGTTATGATTGGATAACGTCAGTGCCTATGCATCAATTGTTAACGCCCCCTTTTCAAAACGTGCAGATTTTGCAGAGCTGTGTTTACCGTTACCATAGTAACAAGTGATGTGTGCGAGGCGATTGCAATGATGTTTGAGTCGAATCAGAGGAAACGAACCATCAACACAACTAAGAATGCATCAGCCCGTCCACATAGAAAGTGTGAAACTATTCAGTTTGACAGCCTACATCTTTTAATAGCCTACGGGGCATGAACACGACGGTCATGAAAACAATAAGTAGGCTAAACTAAGTAAAAACACGGTGATTATTCATAATGAATTAAACTGCAATTAACGTTTTTAAACCGTTTTAAAATGTATAAGTTTTAAGTTTTAAATAGCCTACATTACTTACAGTTTGCGTCGTCGTTGTTGAGCCCAGAATAGTCTACACGGCCTTATCTTATACAAAAGTTTTCTGGCAAAGCCAGCATCATACTGCGATTGTTCTCAACTGTCACTCATCCTTGAAATGTGGAGAACACGCTTAAATGAACACTGCCGTGACTGGGACGTCTGCAAAAAATAAACTGCATCCATCTTCCCCTGACGTCTGGATCTTTCAGCAGCGTATATTATTCAAACATGTTGTTTGTCCACAGCCAGGAACAGCACATCTGCGTGACATCGCAATCTTCTTGTAAACAGACGCACTCGCTGCACGTCGACTGAACACATGTGAAGCGCCTGACAGATGCGATGATGAAATGAGGCGTAGTTATCTTGCGCTTGAAGCGTAGTTGTCTACGCTGGAGGCGGTCATATGCAAACGACTGCTACGTCACTTCATACCATGGATCCAGAACGAGCTGTATTTAGAGCTTGATTAAATAAATTATTCGTTTATAATGGGGAGGACGTCTTAAGCTATGAAACTTGCAGGACGTTTTAATGGTACTAAGACCTCTTATATACCAAAAGATCAAGGCAAATTTGGTTTCTCATGTCACGACCCCTTTAATATTCAACAATATTATTGATCTAACTGCATTGACATCATTATATGAGAACTTAACTGAGCTGGACGATGATGGCATCACTGTTTTCTTCAGAGCAGCTATATACACTCACCTAAAGGATTATTAGGAACACCATACTAATACTGTGTTTGACCCCCTTTCGCCTTCAGAACTGCCTTAATTCTACGTGGCATTGATTCAACAAGGTGCTGAAAGCATTCTTTAGAAATGTTGGCCCATATTGATAGGATAGCATCTTGCAGTTGATGGAGATTTGTGGGATGCACATCCAGGGCACGAAGCTCCCATTCCACCACATCCCAAAGATGCTCTATTGGGTTGAGATCTGGTGACTGTGGGGGCCATTCTAGTACAGTGAACTCATTGTCATGTTCAAGAAACCAATTTGAAATGATTCAAGCTTTGTGACATGGTGCATTATCCTGCTGGAAGTAGCCATCAAAGGATGGGTACATGGTGGTCATAAAGGGATGGACATGGTCAAAAACAATGCTCAGGTAGGCCGTGGCATTTAAACGATGCCCAATTGGCGCTAAGTAAGGGGCCTAAAGTGTGCCAAAAAAACATCCCCCACACCATTACACCAGCACCACCAGCCTGCACAGTGGTAACAAGGCATGATGGATCCATGTTCTCATTCTGTTTACGCCAAATTCTGACTCTACCATCTGAATGTCTCAACAGAAATCGAGACTCATCAGACCAGGCAACATTTTTCCAGTCTTCAACTGTCCAATTTTGGTGAGCTTGTGCAAATTGTAGCCTCTTTTTCCTATTTGTAGTGGAGATGAGTGGTACCCGGTGCGGTCTTCTGCTGTTGTAGTCCATCTGCCTCAAGGTTGTGCATGTTGTGGCTTCACAAATGCTTTGCTGCATACCTCGGTTGTAACGAGTGGTTATTTCAGTGAAAGTTGCTCTTCTATCAGCTTGAATCAGTCGGCCCATTCTCCTCTGACCTCTAGCATCAACAAGGCATTTTCGGCCACAGGACTGCCGCATACTGGATGTTTTTCCCTTTTCACACCATTCTTTGTAAACCCTAGAAATGGTTGTGCGTGAAAATCCTAGTAACTGAGCAGATTATGAAATACTCAGACTGGCCCGTCTGGCCATGCCACGCTCAAAATGGCTTAAATCACCTTTCTTTCCCATTCTGACATTCAGTTTGGAGTTCAGGAGATTGTCTTGACCAGGACCACACCCCTAAATGCATTGAAGCAACTGCTATATGATTGGTTGATTAGATAATTGCATTAATGAGAAATTGAACAGGTGTTCCTAATAATCCTTTAGGTGAGTGTATTATTATTTTGGATGTTAATATGAAATCTTCTGCTAAATCCCTCAAATTGGAACCTCTTCTAAATAATTTACATGTCTCAAAGGTAACTGACAAAATTGAAATATCTATGGACGATCTTTTAGTTGCACGACTCCAGAACGACCACGCCAGAGAACTTCATAAAGCTAAGAAAACGGAGAAGAGGAAGAAGAAGGACCCATCTCCCACGGAACGAGCTGACCAATCAAAGCAAACAAATGCTGAGGATTCTCAGGCAGATGGAGAGATTGCATAAAAGATTACTTAGTATTGTTAGGGGAGTTATGTAAGAGAATCAGTTTAAATGTCCTAATTGTTAAATATCCTGTTTACAGGAGAGGCTCGAATCACTTGATGCGAGCTTGCCCTGTTTGTAGTTTAAATATCATTGCTTGCAAAAGAAGCTTGCAGTGCTAGAGGCATGTTGCAAGCTTGCTTTGCAACCACAGTGTTTGTGTTTTCCTTTGATCTCTCTGAATAGCCCTGTGAAACAAAAGGTGTTAAGGCTATGTCTGCTTTGTTGACCTTTTAACATGATTTAAGAAGAAAGAAAGAGGCCTCCTTACCACTGGCGGAGCTAGGGGGTGGCCGTGGTCTAAGCTTGGCCACCTCTCTCACCAGGGGCGTCGGACTGAGGGTAAAACCAGTACCGATTACCAGGGCTCCAAGGGGAGAGAGGGCCCTTGAAAAGTCTGGAATATATTTTATTTAGAACATGGGGGCCCATCAGGACTGCCTATACATAGGGCCCGGGATCTTGTGCCACGCCCCTGCCTCTCTCAACTGCTGTTTCTGTCTCTTTTTTATTGACAAAAATTGCGTTTTTTAAAACGCTGAACCATCTCTTAAAGACCACAAAAAACATGAGACTTTTCAGACGCACACTCCAACTTCACCTCAGTGCCAGGCGCAAGTCAAACGAGTGCGAAAATGAGCAAGTGCCGAATGAGCTTCAGCAGAACATCAGACAGTGATATGCACATAGTAAATATAGAGTCAATCTTTCTCAACTGGTGGGTTGCAAGACCGTTTTGAGGAAGTCGAATAGTGTGCAGTCAACAACAAACATTCTCTTTTTTTCTGATGCTACTTTTATTTTAGAAGATGTGTGTGAAAGCTTGTGACACTTATGTCAGATGCTGAGAAAGGGGTTGTACTGTGCTTGGGGTACGCACATCATGCGCAAATGCGGTGTGCTGTAGCTGTAGTTGTCGTCAATTAACTCATGTAAGAATCAAAAAGGCGATTAAAGCTGTCAAAACTGCATGCATGTATTATGCGTCACATGTGTCTGGATTAAAATATTCTGCTATGTGAGATCACAATATAAGGCACAAACTGATATGTAATGTTTTAATGTCCAAATAAATGTGAGCACTGTGCATTTGTACTAGACGATAGGCATTCATTTTGCGTTAATTTGTAAAGGACAAACAAAAATGGATAATTTTTAAATCCATAAAATAACTAATTTTACATTTTGGCAACATTACATTACGAAAAACATAACATTTTACATTATGTGCTGTTGACTTCCGCCTTGTTCACATTCTTGCACATGGGGATTTAAAAGAGAACTTTTGTTTTCCTTTTTAAATTCGGTATGATAGAACTGTTGCAATTATTTATTTTGACAACTAATATAGAAAGTTAAACTTTTTTTTGACAAACTCAGAATTGGTTGAATAGTTCATTGATTATATCAAACGCATTGAAGGTTGAATAATCTTTGGACTACAGTATTTATCTGCATGTTATCTCATCCATGAAGATGCAACAATGTAGAACAAGCTATTGGAGATTTTGAGAACCTGAACCAAGCTAACTGAGCAAGTTTAACTTTAGCTATAGTGTTTGCCCTTTTATTACTATTTAATTCATTTTAATATGAGGTGGTGGGTAATAATAAAAAAATATAAAATTCACTCCGTATTCCATGATTCCTAATTCACTATCTCAATTACAATTAAGTACAAATTAACTTTATTCAGTTGTGTAGACACTAAAACAGTCCAATACATAAATCATTTTTTATGATAAAATAATTTATATTTCTGTGCCACCCCAGACTGGTTGCTGGCCCTTGCCTGGCCACCCCTGAAAAAATCCTGTGATGAGGTGAGAAGCGGGCTGTGGTTTTAACACCTGCAGGTGGAGAAACAGTCAAAATGTAGGTTAAGCTTTTTAGCGTGGGTGCCATATGAGATATATACATGTTTATTGCAAAATAGCGGGCGTTGTCACGGTACCAAAATTTCAGTATTCGGTACCAATACCAGTAAAAATCCACGGTTCTCTGTACCAATTTCGGTACCAAAGCTTAATTTAGATTAAATTTACATATATTAAAGTGTATATCACAGTTACAAAGATGGAAACTGTAGTATTAAAAACACTTTACAATAAGAATCCATTTGTTAGATAACATTAGATAAAATGACCTAACAATAAACAATAGTTATATGGGCCGTGCAGAGACCTCTGGAGGGGCAGGTGCTCAAAGTATAAAAGGGGCACATGGAACAAGGCTTTCAATAGGGCTGTGCTCAAAATATTAATACAGCAATATATCAATACGGGTGATTCTGTATCGATACGGCAGCAAATGCATTGATGCAGTTTTGAAAAAGAAACAGAAGAAAAGTAAAAAAAAAAAAAAATTGCTGTGCACCTATTAATAACTCTGGGATTAGAAATTGAAGTGTCTTAAGTTGTCCCAACCTGATGGCTTTTTCTTCTGTTATACAGAATAATAAAGAACAGCTGTTATAGTAAACTGTGTAGGACAAAATCAACGTGGCCCATGTTTCGTACAGTACAGTATAGTTTTATTTAATGCCATGTCAGCATCTGTGGCTATTTTCATGGCAAAAACTGATTTACAAAAATACAAGTTACATTTATACAATGAAAATAAAAACAAGGCAAACAGAAACAAATACAGCAATTAAAACTTTACAAGAGTTTTAACATTAATGTGATACCTGTTCTGGTAAGTTCTTACTAAAGTCCTTAAGTGAGTTTGCTGCCTTGCTGTTGTTGTTGTTACTGCTGGAGTTGATCTGAGACTGTAGACATTAAAACAAATATATAGGAGATATATTAGCTGATTAAACATTTTTTATGTGACCATGACAAGATGCCCAAAACTGCATTCATATTTAATCTTAGAAGGGCTTTTTAAACCTGCTAAGAGTTATCCAGCCAAGAATAAGCCTAGAACTGCTTTTCTGACGGACTGATATTAATGACATAATGACGGCTTTTTATCTCTCATTTCCATAAATATATCTAGTAGTAAAGCTAATTCAAGGGCTAGAAATCAATTAATGATTCTATTATGAGCGCGCTTGCCCCGCGCCTACATTTGAAATGAGGAATCTGCACGCGCAAAAAACGCGCTATCTGAACGGCCCATTATGGCAACGTGACATTAGCCTAAACCAAAATATTTCCATGTGGCTCTTTCCTCCTTTCTTATCAACAAGTGGATTTACAGCCACCACATCAGCAGCACCGCCGGTCGCCATGTCTCAGAGCTTTTATGAAGAGGACGCAACTGCACGCGCTTCGGGCATGCACGCGCATCAACTAGCCTACGGGTTTGAGAAAATCTGGTAACGTGACGTTTAAAAATTTTTTTAGTAGGCTACCAACTTGGTACCGAAGTAGCCTACCAGGTCTTTGTCAACACTAGAACTGTGGAATATTTCAGGCCAGTTATTTCACCTTTCGAAGAATTGCTTCATTGTAAGGGACAGCCCTAAACGCTTAAGACGGCCCCAATCAAACCATATAAATGGTCTTGTTTTCCGTTGCTCGGGGCCGCACTTCGAGGTGAAGACCTATAGGCTACGTGATTCTGTTTGTTTGTTTTTTTTCCTTTTTGAATGTACTGTCTTTGTATTATTCTGAAAACAATTTTTGGTGATTCGAAAAACTTTTAAAAACAAGTGATTTTTTCTCAAGAAGTATCTTTACTTTGTTGTAGTTTAGATATTAATACTAAGTAAAAGCCCTGTGAAACGGACCCAGGACTGAACTGGATCGGACACCGCCGAGGACTCTGACGCCATTTATAGCATTAACCAGCAGGTAAGGACCATCTCTGATTGTGATATAGCCTAGGTTATTGGAATGTTGAAGGATTCAGACGTTACAGCGGTATAGAAACACAACAATATATATAGCCTACATTACAAAGTTTGGAGTCAGTAAGATTTTTTAAATGTTTTTAAAAGAAGTATCTTCTGCTCACCAAGGCTGCATTTATTTGATAAAAAAACTTACTGGGGTCAGTAAGAATTTTAATTTTATTTTGGGGGGAAAGAAATAAAATAAATCAATACTTTTATTCATCAAGGATGAGTTAAACTGATCAAACGTACAGTAAAGACATCTTGTTAGAAAATATTCAATTTTAAATAAATGCTGTTCTTTTGAACTTTCTATTCATCAAATAATTTTGAAAAAAAAATGTACACAACTGTTTTCAACATTGATAATAATAACGAATGTTTCTTGAGCATCAAATTATCATATTAAAATGATTTCTGAAGGATTATGTGACACTGCAGACTGGAGTAATGATGCTGAAAATTCAGCTTCGAGCACAGGAATAAATTACAGTTTAAAATGTATTAAAATAGAAAACAGTAATTTTAAATTGTCATAATATTTCACAATATTACTGTTTTTTTTATTGTTTTTTATCAGATAAATGCAGCCTTGTTGAGCAGAAGAGACTTCTTTTAAAAACATAAAAAAATTCTCACTGACCCCAAACTTTTGAATGGTAGTGTATGAAAGTGTAAACTGGAGACAGAACAGGAAAAAAAAACGTTTCTGTTTTTTTTTTTTTTTTTTTTTTGCACTACAAAGGCCTGTTTATTAAAGTGCCATACATTAGAAGTCAGAAGGCACGTAAGTTAAATTATGATTTGCTGTCGGGTCTAAACCATAGGAAAAAAAAGCTAACTATATTTATTGAATTGCATTGGATCATATTTTTTCCATTGCGATGCATTAAATCACATTGTGTTGAATCGAACTGAAATCGAACCACACCGTACATTGTAGGGGTGAATCGTATTGCATCGGTAGCTGATTCATATATGTATCTTTAAATGTAATGTATCGTTGGCTATATATATATATATATATATATATATATATATATATATATATATATATATATATATATATATATATATATATAGAGGCCTATTTTTTTTGCTGAAGACAAACGTTTATAAAAGGAATGTCTAAAATTCGGCCGACAGGGACATAACAAGATGATCTGAATGCAGTTTGGGAATGCAAAGAATTAGTGAAATGAAATTCAAAAAGCAAGGAAGCAAAAAAAACCACAAATGACATACTGCAGGGGTGTTCAAACCCGGTCCTGGGGGTCCACTGTCCTGCAGAGTTTAGCTCCAACTTGCCTCAACACACCTGCCTGGAAGTTTCTAGTATGCCTTGTAAGAGCTTGATTAGCTGGTTCAGGTGTGTTTAATTGGGGTTGAAGCTGAACTCAAAGTGGTCCGCCAGGAGCAGGATTAGACACCCCTGACGTACTGGAACATAACAGCAATTCATAACATGCAATGAGAGCTCTGATTGCATGTATTCCGGAACTTCAATTACGGCTTGAAAAAAAAAAAAAAATCCTGAAACAAAATGCAGGTAAAACTGAAGTGATTCTGTTTGGACCTGATGCTTTAAATGCCAGTAATTTTGGCCTTGGTTATCTAACCCAATGGGTCACCCCGTGTGCAAAAAACTTTCGGCTTTCGATTTGATTCCAGTCCAAAGTTTGATAAGCAGGTAAATTAAGTAATTAATTAAGTCATATTTTTCCGTCTTCGTTGCCTGTTAAAATCGTTTTTATGACACACACACACACCAAAGAAAAAACGTTGAAAAAGTAATCCAAGCATTAATCACTTCACTCTTAGATTATTGCAATTGATGGGAGAAAAACATATTTTTCAAATCTTTTGCACTCTCTTGCAAAACTGTTGCGTTCCTCCGATAAACTTTGCGTGCTCTCACAAAGATATTTGTGACCATTTAAAATATTATAAAATAATATGAAATATTCCCAGATAGCATGTAACCATTGAAACAATGTTGAGTCAGTGTTGATGCGTCAACGCTGATTACATTGAAATGACGTTAGAAAGTGATGTTGTTCTACCATCACTCTTGCACCCTCAGTTAATATTGAAATAATGTTCAGATTTCAACCACAAACCAAGTGTTAATATTGCTTCAACATTACAAAGTGATGTTGTTTCAATGTCACTTTTGCACCCTCGGTTAATATTGAAATAATGTTCAGATTTCAACCAAAAATCAACGGTAATAGTATTGATTCAACATTACAAAGTGATTTTATCATCAACATCACTTTTGCACCCTCGTTTAATGTTGAAACTGTTGAACAAAAAAATCAATAGTAATGCTACTGAATCAACATTACACTATGATTGATTCTACATCACCGATGCTGAATCAATACTGAAATGAACACAAATAATCAATGGTAATATTGAATCAACGTTACACTAAGATGTTGAATCTACATCACTGCTATTGAATCAACACTGAAATTAACTAAAATAAAGCGATGGTAATATTGTTGAATCAACGTTACACTATGATGTTGAATCTACATCACTGCTGTTGAATAAACTCTGAAATTAACTAAAATAAATCAATGGTAATATTGTTGAATCAATGTTACACTATTATGTTGAATCTACATCACTGCTGTTGAATCAACACTGACATTAACATAAATAATCTTTGGTAATATGGTTTGATCAATGTTACAATGTGATGTTGATTCTAAATACATTTTGTTGAAACACTGAAAATACAACTGAAAAGGAATGTCAACCAATGTTGCCATCTGATGTACTAAGTTAATGTTGAAACAACATTAATATTTCAACTACACTTCAATGATGCGTCAACAAATTCCTGACCAAACATTTGGCAAAAACCTTTTAAAATATAAATGACACATTTCCAGCAGTTGAGTTAATTTATTTTATTCAATCAATCGACAAAAATATAAAAGATCATTATTTAAAAAAGAAAGGGGGAGAAATAGGACAAAAGCATTTCAACCTTTAAAAATAAAATTGGCTTCAGAAGTCTGATTGAGCCTGATGAAGACCTGATGGTCGAAACGTTGCTTGAATAAACTCTTTTGGAGCAGTAATTTTCAGTGTGCAGACTTCACACTTCTTTATTTTGTTCAGAAGTCTGATGTCATAACTACAGGTGGTCCAACAGTTCAGGTTTTAAAAAATCTCTTACATCAGACTACTGCCTCTTTTCCTCTTGGTTCTCTGAAATCTGAAAAAGAAAGCATGATGTTACTCGAGAACAAGTCAATTCAGTTGCCACATTCAAGAATGTTAATAGATGTTACTCGAGAACAAGTCAATTCAGTTGCCACATTCAAGAATGTTAATATACTAAACACAATACGATTCACTTTTTTTAAAAAGTTGCTGAACACAAAATATTCTAACTATGATTAAAGTATCGTTAAATTCTGATTATTTCATTTATTTTTCTAAAATCGTTTAATGTTTCAATATCAAAAGAAATCACTATGGCAGGGGTGTCCGATTTTATCTCCAGCCTAAACACACCTGAAGCAGCTAATCAAGGTCATTAGGATCAATGGAAACTTCCAGGCAGGTGTTGGAGCTAAACTCATGATTTCATGAAGAGGAACAAACACCTATTAGCTATAGCCATTAACAAACTCTCAGTTAATTTTCTGTGAAACTACATAGCATTCAAGTAACAAGTTTATCTTGTAGAATAAAAGAACTTAGGTTTTTTCAATGAAAATTTCTTTAAAGGGATGGTTCAGCCCGAAATGAAAATTCTGTCATCATTTACTCACCCTCAAGTTGTTCCAAACCTGTATGAGTTTCTTTCTTCTGTTGAACACAAAAGAAGATATTTTAAAGAATGTTGGTAACCAGAAAGTTGACGGTGGCCATTGATTTCCATAGTAGAAAATAAATACTATGGTTTGGAACAACTTGAGGATGAATAACAGGTTTGGAACAACTTGAGGATGAGTAAATAATGACAGAATTTTCATTTTGGGCTGAACTATCCATTTAAAGCTGCAGATTCACCTTATGTAGTATGGAAGGCATTTTCTGCCAAATTTAAATAAATTAAATGATTAAAATGAAAATTAAAACCAGATTAACGATTTCATTACAGAAAACAGTACGCAAAATATGTGACAAAATTGAAAATGAAATTAAATGATTTCATTTTCACAGCATTATCCCTGTCAAATTGAAAAATAAAATGCAATTGGTGATTTCACATTTCATTTTCACTACAGTCTCAAGGCAAGACTGCCAATATTAAAATGAAAAGCCAAACGTGAAAAAGAAACTACAAATACAGTTTTTAAATCCGTGTATCATTCGTTCAGTCGTTTTTTTATTTAATATTGAAAGTAGAAAAATGAGAAATCCCAAAAAACGAAAAACAAGAATTCAGCTTTAGTTTTCGTTTTTCGTTCTGAGGTAGCAAAATTAATAAACAGCTTGATATTCGATTTCTACACATGGGCGGGAATGAAACGCCCCTTTCCTCTGATTTGTCAGCCGAAGATCAAACTGTCCCGTCATCGGTTCTTCCTCAGTTCTGCACTGCAGAATAAGAGTCCTCCGTTGTGCTGATTCTTAACGCTTTTATTGCAACTTTTTAATATTTTTTCCATCAACCAGACTAACGAATGGCTCGACACAACCCGTACTGGGGAATAGACTAGACAGGGCTTTCTTCTTTGTATACCAGAGTTCTCAAGTGCCAGGGGTTTGCTATTTTCCAAACTGTAAAGTCACGTTTTTTTTATTTATTTTATCATGAACCACGCTGTGTTTTATTCCTAAGTGACTATATAATGCATTTTACTTAAAATAATCTAAATGTTGACTTTCAAAAGTAGGCGCGTCAGAAGGCTATTCACTCTATTTTGGTCCATTTTTGGTGTGCGCCAGAAAGATGTTCAAGGAGTCTGAGACGCAGCGCATCGTGTTGTTTTCTTTATTTTTTAAAGGTCATTTGTAGTCATGTTGAATGTACACAAATAAAAATATAAATTTTACTGCTTCGAATGACAGTATTAGTATTAAAAGACAGAATATTAAGTTATTTCTCCTGCTGAGCAACAAATCCAAGTGATGGCGCTGGCGCATTGCTCGCTCACACAACATCTAGGCTATTATCAGTTCACTTCTGGCATTGCTAACTTGACATCGCAGCCTATTCATTATTAAAATAAAACACAGTCAACCAAATATATAAAAAATATTCTGCTTAATTTAATTGGTCTTTTGTACAATATAAAGGCTGTGCTGCACAGTCCTACTTGCTGTTATTCCAAACTCATTTCCCTTGCTGTGAAGATGATGATTTAGCATATACGTGTATATTGGGACTCGACTGAAGTACGAAGCCTTCTTTACATTACTAGTTAGCATCCAAATGTTACATTGCAAATATGGAAACCTTGGACCGAATGAGAGATGCGCGAAACCAATGTCCGTACAGTTTCAGTTTCAATAAAGGACATAATAGGCTATTATTATAAGTTATTAGGTTAGGCTATATTTTTATTATACGGACTACTTATTTTTCATTCTTGTTGTTTTCTGAATACCATTCATTTAAGGATTTGACAGGCTACAGTAAGGGGAAGTATAATACGCATAGACATATGTTATTAATAGTGTTTATAATGTTAATGTTGTATTTTATTTACGGTCTTTTACACTATTTCTGAATAGGCTAATAATACAATGCGTTTGTTTCCCTCTCAACATGACCGTGCGCTGGGGCTTATTCAGATACAGCACTAGCCTAGAGTACCTTATTGCTTTTTATAAAACTCAAAGCACATCTTTGAGATATAAATTAATACATTTCAGAAGAGTATGTATTTTAATATCTCTGTTGTTCTCTGTTCTCCGGTTGTTAGATAGTCAGACAGTTCATGCGTTTACGTTAAAATAGGCCTATTATATAGCCTAGTCAATGCATTATTCTTTTCTTTGTGTATTAGTGTTAAAAATATTTAATTTACAACTAATTATATTGATTTATATCTTCATTTATTATTAAAAAAATAAAATAATTACTGGGTGAGGCGACCATGGTAGCCGTCACAGCCGTCATTTACCCTGCATACCCAGCTGATGCAAAGCGTAGGTGAATTTATATCTACACAGAAGAAAGCCCTGTCTAGTCTATTCCCCAGTACGGGTTGTGTCGAACCATTCGTTAGTCTGGTTGTTTGATGAAAAAAAGATTAAATGTAGCCTAGTTGCAATAAACGCGTTAAGAATCTGCACAACGGAGGACTCTTATTCTGCAGTGCAGAACTGAGGAAAAACATTCTCTGGGAAAATCTTCGGCTGACAAATCAGAGGAAAGGGGCGTTTCATTCCCGCCCATGTGTAGAAATCGAATATTCAAGCTGTTTATTATTTTTTCTACCTCAGAACGAAAAACGAAAAATCAAGCTGAATTCTTGTTTTTTCGTTTTTTTGGAAAAAATGAAAAATCGAAAAAGGAACTGTTTTCTCATTTTTATACTTTCAATATTAAATAAAAAACGACTGAACGAATGATACACGGATTTTTTTTTACAATGCTCTTTAGTAACGCTCACGCAATAATAGTGACACAATTCAAATTCAAATGTAAATTTTCGTTTTCATTTTAATTCCTCTTTTATTTCACAGTTTTCATTTTCGTTTTCATTTTCAAAGACAACCTGCATGCAAATTCTATGTTAATGAGTGGGTGTGGCTTATTCTAGTAACGGCGCTGAGACACGCCTTCTGTAAAGCCAAGTCATCGACGTCCCGTGTGCATGAGTTGAATGTGTGAAACAAAATGATTTAAATGTGATTATATTGTAATCGAGACGACGAGATATGGCGAAATCTGTTAGTGAGCTTTTGCGGGAAGCTGCCGCGGCATTAGAACATGGAAATAACCAGCCTGACCATGTTATGATGTTGGACTCAGCCTAGACCAGGGGTGTCCAAACTCAGTCCTGGAGGGCCACTGTCCTGCAGAGTTTAGCTCCAACCCCAATTAAACACACCTGAACCAGATAATCAAGGTCTGATTATCTGGTTCAGGTGTGTTTAATTGGGGATGGAGCTAAACTCTGCAGGACAGTGGCCCTCCAGGACTGAGTTTGGACACCCCTGGCCTAGACCATAATCGACGATGAGGTTCATTCATGTATTAGGCTGTTTTGGAAATTCAACTATTTGGGTGTACAGAAGTCTTAGTAACAAAAATTATAGCCAGACATTAATACCCACTGGCTTTAACCGAGAACCTCGACCAATGTTTCATATTCGCTCCGTGCCTTACAACGCCCTTCAGCCGTGACTTATTCAGATACAGCACTAGCCTAGAGTAGCCTATTGCTTTTACAAAACGGTTACCACGCAATACAAATATTAATCCCGAAACGTATGTATCTATGCAACTTTCATGAAGTAAAATTAATTACTAAAAGCCAATTCCTTCCACTGGAGAAAAAAAAAATAGTCCCTGACCATAAAGCAACAGAAGAAGTTACATTATTTCTCCATTAGAAGGAGACAAAGACTGTCTTAATGAGTGAGTCAGTCTGTCAGTAGAGAAGACTATTAAAATGACTCAAACTTATGATCACGGAGAAGACGCACCTGACATGACTATAGGCACGGACAACCCCTATTAACTGTTAAATGTACACTGTAAAAAAAAATCCTAATTTTACAGAGAAAAACTCTAAATTTTAGTATTTTTTTAGAGTATTTTTCTGTTATTTTAAATTATATTCAAAACTCTGTAAAATTACAAAGGATATCTGTAAATTAATTAATTGACTGACTGTTAATTTAAGGATTATATCAGTAATTACAAATTATAGTGATTCTTATTTTTTTCACAGGACAATTACTGTATTATTTATACAGTATTTTTCTGTTTTTTAAAATTATATTCAAAACTCTGTAAAATTACAAACAATATCTGTAAATTAATTAATTGACTGTTAATTTAAGGATTATATCATTAATTACAAATTACAGTGATTCTTATTTTTTTCACATGACAATTACTGTATTATTTATACAGTATTTTTCTGTTTTTTCTTAAATTACATACAAAGTAATGTAAAATTACAATCAAATTGTGTAATTAAATTTGTAGCTCATTATATTAAAGGTTTATATCCATACTAACAATTTAACATATTTCCTTGTCATTTTAAAGTAAATGTTATTAGTTTTAGATTGAAGTGTATTTTTACATTTAAACTCTGTAATTCTGGATACAAGCAAACTGCACAATTATTGTTAAATTGACCTTGCTGGTCAGACAGCAGACCAACAGGGTTCATGGTGGAACATATGGTGCGTTTAGGTCCTCCTGGGAAGTTTATATTCATGAGGTTTTACTATTTATTGTTTTATGTTTTAAATGAATTTATGAAGCCACTGTATCATTACATATTATATTGTTATATTATAATGCTCATTTTGTGCAGGCATTAGCTTACTTTATTGTAAATAGAAAAGCCTGACAATGTCACTGCTACAGTATAAGTATTGTGGTATTCCTCAATGTTTCTCACTGACACACCATCTTGAGACAAAACAATGGCACTGACATATTTTAAGATAAGTCAGTGCAAGTTGCTTTCAGGTAAAACAGCTGAAATGTGCATTTTAGTCTGGGACTACAGGCTTAAGCCTTGCTTGTGAAACCCGGGTATGTTGCAACTTGTATAGAATTATGCCAATGTTAGCAAAGTGTTGTGTTGGACAGAGGATTTACCCTAAACCAACAGGTTGTGTACCAGTGCCATACAGGGTGAAAAGCAAGACATTATTAGGCATAAGAGTGTTTCTAAAGGAAAGGTCAATAATTTGTTAAAGTGCAAAAGGGTCATTATGGGTCACATGGATGTAATAATGTCACCCAGAGTATACCAATCCATTAGTTTTTCATATAGATCTACATACATAATTTTATATGAATACATAAGCAGTGTTTGCTCTGTTTAATATATCATCTGTTTGCTCTGTTAAATTGCTGTTTAGCAGAGCAGTGGTAAATATGTTATATAATTTTTAATCATACACTGCAATGAAAACGCCATTTAACCAATTGAATAAATATAACAGCCAGCCTACAAATACAGCTAAATAAATAGCACGTGTATATTTTTTCATAATCTTTCTTTTAAAAAAAAACGCGTCATCTTTTCCTGTAATTGCAATATTACCACACTATTGGCTGTCTCTCCGAGTTGTTTTGAGCATGATTGGTTATTCAGACTGTCATCCAGGAATCTGGCCAATGACAACTATGCGCGCCTTTTACAGGTCAAGTTTTAATGAATACGTCTGTTGGAGTGTGGACAGTGGGTGTGTGCTGCTGCTCGCTCGGGATCTTCAGTACTAGCATACGTCGGTTCTGTGGCAAATATTGTTTAAAACATGGATTATTTTACATCGGACTGGTAAATTACTATTTTGAGCGAGTTGCGGGATGTAAATGAAGAACAAACAAGGAATATGGACAACGCATTAACAACGAGGTAACGTAAATAACTTTTTATTTTATAAAAACAATTCTGCTACATCAAAATATAGTGTGTTAAATTGAGAATCTAAACGCGGTTAGAGCTATATCGATATTAGTACATGTTTCAATGTATTAATTCCTGATCCAGGAATTTTGGGAATAAATATGATCCAGCCACATGATCTTCAGATGCGGTGAGTATTGTTATATTAAAATAAATAGAGACTGAACATGTAACGTTAAACTCTGCTCAAAGGCACACTGGTTCAAACCCCCCAGACAATATTTTATCTATCTTCTTGAGTTCACAGGCCTAGCTGACCCAAAAATTAATGTCCTTTCAAAATTAAAGTATTTTCAATCCTGTATGACTTATGTGAAACACAAGAATGTTGGGAATAAAACAACATTGGAACCCATTGTATGGGAAAAAAAAACAGTGAAGGCATTTCTCAAGATATCTTAATTAAGGTTCCACAAAAGAAATTCATACAGTTTTGGAACAACATGGAGTAAATAAAGAGAGAACTCTATTTTTTGGATGAGCTGTTCTTTTAATGACATGTTCCCAGGGTCCTTTGCTAAATTAACCTTGGTTTTTATCATAGTAAAAGTTTATAAACCATGTTTTTATGGTGGATTGATTACAATACTTTATTACCATTTGGTTAATATAGCAAAACTCTGGTTAATGTTAGTAAGGGTTCTCCAGATTTATATAACACTTAAGGAACACATTAAAAAATGGTCCTATGTCACCCTGATCAATAGTCTGTTAACACACATGTAATAATTAACACACTTTTAAAAATTATTATTATTGTTTTTAAAATATTTTTTAGATCAAGCATTGGAACAATGTTTACGGAGCGCCAACAGCACCAACAGAGAAACAAGGCCATCATTCAGTAGTATCCACTGCAGTATATAAAACAAAAAAAGTTATCTCTTTTTTTTCTCCCTTGTGCCATCCCAGATGTATATCTGACTTTCTTTCCACAGAGATTTTTTGAAAAATGATCCATTTTGATTTATTGTAAGTCAATATAATGCAAGTGCATGCTCCAGAAACTACATGCAGCCTACAAACAGCCTACTGTGTTGTTCACACAGGAAGTTTTCTGCACTATCATATGAGCTTTACAATGCTCTTGGATTATTTTCAGGATGTGTGTTTGGACTTTTTTGACCTTAAGCATTTTGTTGTCTATTCACTTGCATTATTCGACACACGAACACAAGAGATGGATAATTTTTCTAAAAAAAATTCTAAAATTTGTGTTCATCTGAAGAAAGAAAATCATATACCTTTCGGATGGCATAAGGGAGAGTAAATGAGGGGAGAATCCCCTTCCACAAATGCATTAGCAAAGGGTACATGCGATGGTAAATTAACTTAAGTAATTTTATTTTATAGTAATTTTATTTTATATTTATGGTAATGTGACCTAGGATAGCAAGTCCCAGTGATTCATTTTAAAACTAGATATGGTGGAAGAATTCAATTTAACAGAATAATTTGAGTTGTTTGTTTGGGTTTGCTATATTACACACATTTTCATCATACATTTGATAGAAAGTTCCATAGGTAAAACTATTAATAGATACGTTAAATGTAACTACCTGCAGGGTTCAAAGAAAAGACGTCAAGAACACACAAACTTAGGAACTTTACACAACAACGATGTACTAAAAACAGAAAAGTTTTTCTTTGTACAGATGACAACGTTATTAAAATGATTCCCGTTTCTCACAGATCGGCGAAAACGTCTAAATCGCTGTTTTATCCATGCCACAAAGTAACTGGTGATGTCACTCTGTAAAGAAAGACTACGCCTGTGCACATTCGCATTCACACACGCATACCTATAGACTAAACACATAATACGCATATGCATGCCTTTACCGTTTTCACAGATTCACATTTCAGTAGTTTAGACCGAGACGATTTTAGTTGGAAACTGAGTCGTGTAAACGGCCCCTTACTAAGCATATTAAAAACCCCAGGGCATAGGGATGCTCACTTTTGATTGGAATTTGCCCACTGTCATGCAGATTATAGCTCAAACCCTAATTAAACTGACCTGAACCAGCTAATCAAGATCCCCAGGATAACCAGAAACAGTTTGGAGCTACACTCTGCAGGACACTGGCCCTCCAGGAGTTTGGCACACATGAACTGAAGGGATAGTTCACAGTCAGGCAAACAAGAAAATTCTCCCAAATAATTTACTCACCCTCATGTTGTTCCTAACCTTTATGCATTTTTTGGTTGCCAACATTCTTCAAAAATATCTAATTTTAATGCTTGACAAAAGAGAGACATTTCAGGTTTGAAAAGACATGATGGTGAGTAAATGATGACAGAATTTTCATATTTCGGTGAACTATCTCAAGTAGGGCCTACTTTAATAATCTCACACAATGAGAATTTTTTTTTTTTTAACACATATCATATATTTAATTCCCTGGAGAATGAGAGAAAGACCATCATTACCCATATCACAGCAGTCTGAAAACACCTCCAGTTAATACAAATATTGTTGGTTTTATTTTGTAATACAAATTGGCATTTTTAGGCGTTTACCTTGCAATGATACCTCTGGAAAAGAATGTCCATTGTTGTGAATCTACATGTTCCTTCTTTTGGTGATGCACATTTTTCAATCGGACATAAGTTTTAGATACCAGACAAATCAGAAGACAAACAGACAATTTAAATAAAAATGTATTAAGCTTGTTTAAAGGAAACAAAAATAATTGAAATCATTTTGAGAGAATCATAGTGTGTCCTTTTTTTTCTTCTTCCCAGATGCACCAAGCTGATTTCTGTCAGTTTGCTGGATTGCTGTTTATTTGCTGTATCTGTCACTTCTGGTACACTTTTGTTGTATGTTTTGATTTAACTTATTAATAAACTTGTATAGTAAGGATTCTGAATGTAAAGTAGACCATATAATATTTAATATCAGAACTATGTGACCCCAGGGGTCTGAATAATTCCATTTTATTTAGATTACAAGTTTACATTGTTTAAATACTATTAAATTATATGTAAACAAGTGCTGCAAATTAAAGTTTGAGATGATTTTAATCAGTTTTATACAGTTTTTTTACAGACTTATTTTGTCTTCTAAAATAAAACTGTTTTATTACATTCTTGAGCATGTCTTGACAATTTATTGAATGTGTTTGATCGTTATAATTTAGGAAAGGTCTGTTAAATAACAGTGTTTCTCAGTAGAACTTTTAGTGCCGTCACTTTATTAAAGGTGTTTGATTGTAATAATTTAGGAAATACCTGTAAAATAACAGTGTTTCTCAGTAGAACTTTTAGTGCCGTCACTTTATTAAAGGTGTTTGATTGTAATAATTTAGGAAAGGTCTGTTAAATAACAGTGTTTCTCAGTAGAACTTTTAGTGCCGTCACTTTATTAAAGGTGTTTGATTGTAATAATTTAGGAAATACCTGTAAAATAACAGTGTTTCTCAGTAGAACTTTTAGTGCCGTCATTTTATTAAAGGTGTTTGGTCATTATAATATTGGAAAAATCCATAAAATAAAAGTTTTACACTGTAAAAAAAAAATCGTAAAATAACGGTAAAAAGTCTGGCAGCAAAGTTGCCAACCTCTTACCGTAAAATTAAGGTAAAATATCTTAATTCAAACAAGGAAAAATTCTGTAAATTTATAGGTTTTGCACTTTATTGGAATTAAGATATTTTACTTTAATTTTACGGTAAGTGGTTGGCAACTTTGCTGCCAGACTTTTTACCGTTATTTTACGGGTTTTTTTTTTTACAGTGTAGGCTACAAGATATCACACCGGACATTCAAACGGATTTTTTATTATGAATATAGGACTGACCTGAAGGAAATATCTAGCCTACTGTAAATGCAGGTACACTCGCTTTCTCGATCTCATCCAGAAGTTATGTAAATGAAAATCAGTATTGTGATTTTTTTTTTTTGTACACAAACTTAAAATAACCAAAAGACACGTAACAGACAGCGGACAGATACAGACTAGTGCTGTATCTGAATAAGTCACGGCTGATGGGCGTTGTTAGGCACGACGCAAATTTGAAACATTGGCCGAGGTCCTCGGTTAAAGCTAGCGGGTATTAATGTCTGGCTATAATTGTTGTACCTTTGTACACTCAAATAGTTGAATTTCCAAAACAGCCTAATACATGAATGAACCTCATCGAAGATTATGGTCTAGTCTGAGTCTAACATCATAACTAACATGGTCAGGCTGACATGTTAATGCTGCGGCAGCTTCCCGCAAAAGCTCACTAACAGATTTCGCCATATCTCGTCGTCTGGATTACACATATAATATAATCACGTGCCTCTAGCGCCGTTACTAGAATAAGCCACACCCACTCATTAACATAGAATTTGCATGCAGGTTGTCTTTGAAAATGAAAACGAAAATGAAAACTGTGAAATAAAAGAGGAATTAAAATGAAAACGAAAATTTACATTTGAATTTGAATTGTGTCACTATTATTGCGTGAGCGTTACTAAAGAGCATTGTAAAAACTGTATTTGTAGTTTCTTTTTCACGTTTGGCTTTTCATTTTAATATTGGCAGTCTTGCCTCGAGACTGTAGTGAAAATGAAATGTGAAATCACCAATTGCATTTTATTTTTCAATTTGACAGGGATAATGCTGTGAAAATGAAATCATTTAATTTCATTTTCAATTTTGTCACATATTTTGCGTACTGTTTTCTGTAATGAAATCGTTAATCTGGTTTTAATTTTAATTTTAATCATTTAATTTATTTATTTAAATTTGGCAGAAAATGCCTTCCATAATGTAGACCTTAATCTCTTTAAATATCATAAAATAGCCATGTCAGTCACTTCTTAATAAACACAAGATGTTTTTTGTTATTGTGTTTCAGTGGAAACAAGCTAAACTGATTGGAAATCAGTTGCATTTCTCAAATTTAATACAGATTCAGGAAAATGAATGATTACCCGATTAAGCAGTGATAAGGCACAGGATATCATCAAGTCCCAGGTCAGGTGATTATGCTGTCGACAACAACTCGGTGTATAATCAATGTCAGCATTATCAGGAGGGGGGTGCTTTTTTTTAATTGTCCATCTTCGTCGGCCTTCATTCCTACTAAAGGAGCAATGTGCTCTGCATGCAAGCACTGATGGATGCAAGACATGGGCTATGTTTGCAGTGTAACTTTCTTGCTTATGTTCATGTCTCCTGCACTTCAAGAAATGTGTTAAATGACATTAGAACTTTATTCAGGAAATTCGTAATAAACTTTACTAAAGCAATGTGCATTTTTTAAGTATGTAGATGCACCATTGTTTGAAACTGTGCTAGAGAAGTCATGTAAGTATGTCAGGTGCTTCAACAAACAAGACTTCTGTATAGGATGCACCTATGTTTTCTCTCTAATGAGAAAGCATTAGACTACTGAGAAGTGCGCATGCAAAACCAAAATGGGCGTTTACCAATAAGTGGCCAATTTCAAACTACAATAAATGTTTTTCAACCATTTTTCAACAGACTTGCTAAACCACCCCACCCCTAAACCAAGCCCCCAATGGATTAGAGCAAATCAGGTAAAGCGGTTGAAAATGCCCATTGTGGTTTGAAAACGCCCCACTGATAGAGAAACACCCACTAGTGTTCTGCAGAGATACATGCCTGAATGATCTTGTGCTCATCAACTACAAATCACTGTTAGTTCAATGTACTGTCTCCACCCATGTGTGCTGTTGGCTTTAATCAAAATTTCAATGCTGATCCAACACACTTTAAACACTGAAATGTCAATCTCAACCAAAATTATGGTTTGGATCAAAACTCAACATTGTATCAATGTTCCCATGCTATCTGTGCGATTTTTTTTAAACACTTTACTTACTTTGAAAATTAATGTATGTTAGTAGATTTAGTAACAATAAATAAAATGCAAGTAAAAAGCATGCTAAAAACAGAAATACATTATATGCACCATTGTTTGAAACTCTGAGAGTTCATGCATGTCAGACACACAAGACTTCCGTATAGGATGCACCTTGTGTTTTCTCTCTAATAAGGAAGCATCAATTAACTACTGAGAAGCCCAAATGCAAAACCAAAATGGGCGTATACCAATTAGTGCCAATTTTCAAACTACAATTGGTGTTTTTCAACCATTTTTCAAAAGACTTGCTAAAATCGTGAGGGCCCACCCCTAAACCAAACCCCCAGTGTATTAGAGCAAATGTGGTAACACCATTGAAAGTGCCCATCATGAACTGAAATGCCTCACTGATTGGGAAACACCTAGTAGTGTTTTGCACAGATACATGCCTGCAAGATATTGTGCTCATAAATTAAGACTCACTGTTAGTTCAATGTCACTGTCTTCTTCACCCATGTGTGCTGTTCACTTTCATCAACATATTAATGCTGATCCAACACACTTTAAACATTGAAATTTTGATGTCAACCAAAATGATGGTTTGGATTAAAACTCAATATTGAATCAATGTTACCATGCTGTCTGGGTTGTGCCATACATTAGAAGTCAGAAGGCACTTAAGTTAATTTATGATTTACTGTCTGTCTAAACCATAGGAAAAAATGGTTATTGTTAAAAAAAGAAGAAAAGTTATTGTTATTGGTTATGCACGTGCCATACGAGGATGGGAAGTTCAAATCATTTTACTGACTCTCTTTGATCTCGTTCATCAAAATGAAAGAATCTTTTATCGAGCCATTTCGTTCATCTATGGGGCTTTAAATGTTATACTTTTAACAGGCAAATTCCCCGAACACATCCACCTACGCAATCTTGATTATATTCTGAATTAAGAAATCATTATAATTCAGTCAAAAATAATTTACAAGGAACATAATTACTTTACCTTCACAGTCTTTCATTCATCTGTCACGTGACAGACGCAATGAATGGATCGTTCATGAACGACAGATATATAACAGCTACTACAGTGTATGCACTATTTGCTTTATGCAAGCACTATATAGGATAAATCACTATACCGGATTTACCCTAGCCTACTATACTTTATTGACCCGAATTGATAGGTCAAACAGCAAACATCCACTAACAAATATAAATAGCCTAGGCTGTCTTTGAGTTCACATGAACAACGGTTAAATTATTCGTCGGGCTACAGAAGAATAGCCTACCATAATTCCTCCGTTCAATTGAGATAGGTCTGACTGCAGAACCGCAGAACCATACGTCATAGCAGTGTGAGGACGACAGCGCCAGCCTGACAGTCTGGAGCCGGAAGTGGGCGCAGCAAGGCATTTAAACGATTTAATTGAAAATGTTATATCTCAAATATGATAAAATATAAGAATTATGTTTTGTCCTATTAACAAAATACAATAAACTACTATTAACAAATGTTAATCGTTTTTAAAAAGTTAAAATTATACTTTATCCATTTGTTTTGTTGAGTCAAATGATTAACAATATAAATTGAACAAAGCTTGAAACAAAAAAAAGAATGATATGAAAACAAAGGTTGAGCGTTTGAACATTTTTTTTTTAATTGCTCCAAATAAATAATAGTTATTAAATAAAAATACAAAATCGAACTAAATAATAAATAAGTTATACATAATAAAATAAAATCAAAGAAAATAAATCTTATAAAAGTTATGCAGGCACACATTTAACAATAATTCTCAAGTGAAAAATAAATCAAATAAATAAAAACTCCATACAAATGTAAAATATAAATACAGAAATATATAATTGTTTGTGTTTTGTTAGCTTAAGTTTCAGTGTGGATTGTTTGTGTAACCTTTAGACGTTAATGAAGATAATTTAATATTTTGTCTAAATCATGCAGAAAACCATCTAATTCCAAAGGGATTACTATTAAATATGTGTACCTTGAAATGCAATGCAAGTCGCTTTGGATAAAAGCATCTGCCAAATGGATAAATGTAAAATAATATCTATTGCCTCTGTATATTAAAAAATAACTCCAGATGTTCATACCTCCACGAACAACAGCCTTTTTAAAGTGGATTTTAATGTGATTATTCAATTTGTCCCGTTCTGTCTGTTTAAAAATACTGCTATCACAAAAAGGGCAGTGAACATTTCTGCAACATGTTGTGCATTGCTCCAAAGGTGTTAGCGCTGAACCTCTCTAAATTATGTGCTTCTGTAGGTGAAATAAAATACAATTAATGCAATTCTCATGGTCAGAAAATGTAACAAATGCTATAAAATGCAACGCTTAACAACAAATTAAATCACAAACCATAAATATGTAACCTAACAAAGTGATACAATCCAACTGTAAAATAACAATACATGATCAAGTGCCAACATCACAATTCTCACTTAACTTAGTCACATTTATTAAGTCAAGTCACCTTTATTTATATAGCACTTTTTACAATACAGATTGTTTCAAAGCAGCTTTACACGGATCATAGGAAAATAATGCAACAAAGTTTGTCTCGGCAGATCTAGAACAAAATAGTGTCATAATCCATCTTAAGTAGGTTCACTGTTGATTCATTTCTGTTGTAAAAAAGTTATTCATTCAGTTAACGTTAATTAATCTATATAACGTTACGTTAGCCATTCAGGAGAAAACTGTAATGTTATCATCCAGCTCAGTTCATTCTCATATAATGGTGTCAATGACAGATCAATAGTAGCCTATTGTTGAATATTAACTTACAAAATACTTAGAGCCGTTTTGTATAAGCGTAACGTTAAGTATGTTGTATCCAACAAAGATATAACTTATTTTTAGCTTCTTCTCTTCTTTTTCTTGTTCTATGTGTTAAACATGAACTCCGTCCACTTCCGGCATCAGACTTTGACCCCTCCCACTTCCGGCATCAGACTGTCAGGCTGGAGCTGTCATCCTCACACTGTTATGACGTATGGTTCTGCGGTTCTGCAGTTGGTTATTATTGGTTCAATTAGGTCTAACATCGAGAGTCACGTAGACCTATAACAACCCAGCCACAGCACATTTTGGGAATAACATGCCTTACCTTAACACAGAATGGATTTCAAGTACTTCGCGCGCAGATCAATGGCCTCGTTTATATTTTTTTCGACGAATCTGTGAGTTAACATGAGTGGAATTTGCACTGCAGCGCCACCACACCTTGATGCTCATGACAAGAATAGCATGCATAGATATCTTTATTGAAGTGAATTACCGGTAGGTTTAAATCGCCGTCCTGCATGAATGAATGATATTTTTGCTATTTTAATAATCCACGATAATCAGGAACTGATTGGGGATCAGTTTTTAACTGATTAAAACTGAAATCGCACGTCAAAATAACACATTGTCAATATTTTTTGAGACACCCCAAAATTTCACAAATCACGTTTTCAGGGGAGCCCATGTCTTATTAAGGGGAGCCGAGCTCCCCCTAGCTCCCCGTAGTTCGCACCCTGCCTGGAGTTCCACTGTCCTGTAGAGTTTAGCTCCAACTTGCCTCAACACACCTGCCTGGAAGTTTCTAGTATGCCTTGTAAGAGCTTGATTAGCTGGTTCAGGTGTGTTTAATTGGGGTTGAAGCTGAAGTCTGTAGGAAAGTGGTCCGCCAGGAGCAGGATTAGACACCCCTGACGTGTACTGGAACATAACAGCAATTCATAACATGCAATGAGAGCTCTGATTGCATGTGTTCCGGAACTTCAATTACGGCTTGAAAAAAAAAAATCCTGAAACAAAATGCAGGTAAAACTGAAGTGATTCTGTTTGGACCTGATGCTTTAAATGCCAGTCATTTTGACCTTGGTTATCTAACCCAATGGGTCACCCCGTGTGCAAAAAACTCAGGCTTTCGATTTGATTCCAGTCCAAAGTTTGATAAGCAGGTAAATTAAGTCATTAGTTAAGTCATATTTTTTCCATCTTCGTTGCCTGTTAAAATCGTTTATATCACAAAAAAAAAAAAAAAAACTTGAAAAAGTAATTCAAGCATTAATCACTTCACTCTTCGATTATTGCAATTGAAACTTTTGCGCTCTCTCGCAAAACTGTTGCGTTCCCCCGATAAACATTGCGTGCTCTCACAAAGATATTTCCGTTCCCTAGAAAAACTGTTGTGAGCTTGGAACACTTTTCTTTTTATATTTGAGTCCAAGTTCAAACTCTGACACGCTCCATTGTTAACATACAGAGCTGTCTGAAACACTGCCAGCAGAACATTAAACAGGAAAAGTCTGTCCAAGCTCACAACAGGTTTTGCAAGAGAACGTAAATATATTTTGCCATCCCAAAATTATTCCACCACCATGTCCCTAGGGGCTCATTAATTCCAAATTTTAACTTTGGTTTTTCAAACATTACATAATCTTGCACCGGTCTCACTGAGTTGGTGCATCCACACAGATAATTACAACCATTCAGATCGGGACATTTAAGAATGCTGTCCATCCCTAGGTCCAGACTGAAGCACTGTGGTGATCGAGCATTTGCTATTGCCCAAGCTCCCTAGCCATTAGAACTTGCTTTGTACTTCACTCACGTTCCAATATTGAAGGGAAAAATTATCCTCTTCACATGCGCAAAAATGTGCTTGGAAACATCACAGTTGAGCGGTGATTACTGTGAATAGTATGAATTGTACTACTATTTAAACAGAGCAGTGTAATTTTTATATGTTAGGTTGACTATTTCATTATTATATTTTATTAAGGCTATAATGAACAGACTACGATGTCAATATTGCTATGCTGGAATGTGTGTGTGTGTGGCGCGGGCGCGATTGAACAGTGGACACATAAAAATATACTCCGTCATTTTGTTCATACAGGGCATCATTCAAACTGCAAAGTGTTAACTTATATTTGTGTACAGTCGAAATAAAACACAACATTGTGCTTTTGTAAAATAAATTGAAGCAATCTGCCCCCGAAATGGCGCTAATTTTAAAATTAAACTAAAATGCTCACGGCTGCACGGGCATTCATAACGGTGCGCGTCCACGGCGAGGAACGGGCAGAACAGAGTCAACGTTTTTTAGTTCAGTCCTTCTTCCATAGGAATTCATTGAAAACGCTCGCTCTGCTCTGCACCATTATCCATGTCAGTGTGGACGAACATATTTTACTTTCGTTAGCGATTCAAAAGCCCCCAGCGGCGTAACACGTTGATTAACCGGTGTTAAAATATTCTCACTGTCACATACCTAGTATATTTTTATATAGATACAATAGGCCTACCTGATTTTGAACACAAGAGGGCAGTATAGCACTATGAATGACATAATTTATTTATTTTTTGGACTAAAAAAACATTCTGGATGTTTTTAAACTTAAACAATATTAAATTGAAAAAATAAATAAATAAAATGGGTTTAGTTCTGATATTTATATAATTTTATATAGAAATAAATGGTGTATAATTACATTTTGGTTTATAATTACAAGATATGAGGCTTTTAGTGTTTCCTTTTTTGACATTAATTTAATCCCTCGCCATAGCAAAACCGTTTGAGATATTTATTATCTGTTTATTTAGCATCTTTAATGTATTTTCATCATGTTGAAAAAGTTTGGTGGGAATCAAATAAACCACTTAAGAGGAGTGGGTAAAAATTCAGAGGCTGATTTTGCAAAGACATCCAAAATATCTGACTTCCTGTTGCTCTGACCTAATGACTGTAAATTAGAAAATTGTCCGGCTCGATGAGCCCAATATGTGTACTGATTTTTGTGACTGTACATAAAATTAACCCGCCCACTTTTGTCAAAAGCATTTCGAAAGTGACACACTTCCTGCTGCCAGTTGGTGGCGCTATAACTTTGACTAACAATAGTTACATACAAGTGATCGGCCTCTTACCACGAACACACTGCTGAAGTTTCATCAAGATCAGTTAATGTATGCAGAAGTTATAACACTTAGTTTTTTATCTTTTCTCGCCATAAATTCGTTTCCTCGCCATGGCCAAACCGTTCGAGATATAAAAAATCCGTCCGCAATTTAGCATCCTCAATGTCTTTACTTCATGCTGACCGAGTTTGGTGGCAATTGAAAGAATTGCCTAGGAGGATTATTTCAAATTCCAGAGCAAGCGTTCTCCAAACAACCCATAATAGCCGACTTCCTGTTGGGCTGGCGTAAAACTTGACCAGGGAAAGTTGTTCGGCCCGATGAGATCTATACATGTACTGAGTTTCATATTAATTCATGCAAGCGTGTTTGATCTATGGACCAAGTTTTCAGACACCGTTCAAGGGTGAAAAATCCCCCCCACCCCTCACACACACAGAGACAGAGAGAGAGAGAATTCTCCAGAAAAATCCACATTCAAACCAAAATATCTTGCGTCCTGTTGGTCGGAGCTAATGACTGTAAAATAGAAAGTTGTTCGGCTTGATGAGAACAATATACATACCATGTATTGTTGCTGTAGATGAATCTAACCCCCACTTTGGTCAAAAGGTGGCGCTACTGAGCCATTCCACCACGCCCGTTTCTGAAACTTTGCACATGTCTACTGGCTAATAAATGTGATGTGCATGTCGAGTTTCAGCATGATAAGAGTCTTAAAAGCATCAAAAAAAAAAATTAAAGTTTGATGCGTTGCCATGGCAACATTATCTAAGATATCAAAAATCCTTTCATAGGTCTACATCTGCCGTGTGTCTACATTATACACATTAAGTTTGAAGCAAATCGGGTAAAAATAAGAGAGTGATTTCAAAGCATTTTGAAAGTGACAAACTTCCTGCTTCCAGTTGGTGGCGCTATAACTTTGACTAACAATAGTAACATCCATGTGATCGGCCTCTTACAACGAACACACTGCGGAAGTTTCATCAAGATCAGTTAATGTATGCAGAAGTTATAACACACTTCCTGTGACCCATTATTCGCCATAAATTTGTTTCCTCGCCACGGCCAAACCGTACGAGATTTCAAAAATCTGTTCGCAAGAATTCATCCTCAATGTCTTGACTTCATTCACACCGAGTTTGGTGGCGATCGGATGAATTCCCTAGGAGGAGTATTTCACATTCCATTGTATGCGTTTTCCAAACAACATATAATAACCGACTTCCTGTTGGGCTTTTGTAAAACTTAGAGCACGAAAGTTGTTCGGCCCGATGAGATGTATATGTGTACTGAGTTTCATATTATTACATGCAAGCGTGTTTGATTTATGGACCAAGTTTTCGGACACCATTCCAGGGGGCGCTGTCGAGCCCCCCTGCCACGCCTGGGTACCAGTTTCAGTCCGACCTGATGTGTGTGCAAAATTTAAAGAGTTTTTGAACATGTTAAGGGCCCCAAAAGTGGCAAAAAGGCAAAAAAATAAATAAATATATAGCTGCAAGCAGCGATTGCGGGCCCAAGCCGGTGGCGCCCTCCATCACTGCTTGCAATATATATATACACACACTTATTAAAAAAAAAAAAAAAAAAAAAAAAATATATATATATATATATATATATATATATATATATATATATATATATATATATATATATATATATATATATATGAATATTCTTTTTCCCCCCCTATTTTTTGTATGTACTTTTGTACTTCACTAGCTTTGTACATCACTCACGTTCCAATATTGAAGGGAAAAATTATCCTCTTCACATGCGCAAAAATGTGCTTGGAAACATCACAGTTGAGCGGTGATTACTGTGAATAGTATGATTGTACTACTGACTATTTAAATAGAGCAGTGCAATTTTTATATGTTAGGCTGACTATTTTATTATTATTAGGGCCCAAGCCCTGAAAGGGTGAAGGCCCTATTGTTTCTGGAAGGATTTTTTTTTCTCCCTTTTTTTGTTGCCTTTTTTGCCACTTTTGGGGCCCTTAACATGCTCAAAAACTCTTGAAATTTTGCACACACATCAGAACCTGCGGCCATCAGGGCCGGACTGAAGCTGGTACCCGGGCGTGGCAGGGGGGCTCGACAGCGCCCCCTGGAATGGTCAGCGCCCCTCTGCACACATTAACTGATCTTGATGAAACTTAAGCAGTGTGTTCGTGGTAAGAGGCCGATCAGATGGATGTAACTATTGTGAGCCAAAGTTATAAAGCCACCAAATGGTAGCAGGAAGTGTGTCACTTTCAAAATGCTTTTGACAAAAGTGGGGGGGTTACTTTTACCCAGAGTTACGAAAATCAGTTCGTATATTGGTCTCATCGAGCCGGACAACTTTCTAATTTACAGTCATTAGCTCCGAGCAACAGGAAGTCAGATATTTTGGTTTGAATGTAGATTTTTTTGGATATTTCAGAGTTTTTAGCTGCTACTCCTAAGTGGTTTATTTTATTCACACCAAACTTTTTCAACATGATGAAAATACATTTTAGATGCTAAATTATGAACGGATATTAAATATCTCAAACGGTTTTGCTATGGCGAGGGATTAAAAGAATGTCAAATAAGGAAACACTAAAAGCCTCATATCTTCTAAAAATGTAATTGTACGCCATTTATTTCTATATAAAAGTATACAAATATCACAACTAAACCCATTTTATTCTTTTTTTCGAAAATAATTTTATTTTAATTCTAATTTTATTCTAAGTTTAAAAACAGTATTAGTAAAAAAATAAAATAAAAATCAAGTCATACATAGGGCTATACTGCCCTCTTGTGTTCAAAATCAGGTAGGCCTATTGTATATATATAAAAATATACTAGGTATGTGACAGTGAGAATATTTTACCACCGGGTTAATCGACGTGTGACACTGCTGGGGACTTTTGAATCGCTAACTTAAAAACAAAAGTAAAATATGTTCGTCCGCACTGACATTGATAATGGTGATAAACTTTGATAAACTTTGATAAAGCAGACCAAGCATTTTCAATGAATTCCTATGGAAGTAGGAATTAACTAAAAAAACGTCCGCTCTTCTCTGCTCGTTCCTCGCTGTGGACGCGCACCGTTATGAATGCCCGTGCAGCCGTGAGCATTTTAGTTTAATTTTAAAATTAGCGCCATTTCGGGGGCGGATTGCTTGAATTTATTTTACAAAAGCACAATGTTGTGTTTTATTGCGACTGTACACAAATATAAGTTAACACTTTGTTGTTTGAATGATGTCCTGTATGAACAAAATGCCACACACACACACACATTCCAGCATTGCAATCTTGACATCGCAGCCTGTTCATTATAGCCCTAATAAAATATAATAATAAAATAGTCAACCTAACATATAAAAATTACACTGCTCTGTTTAAATAGTCAGTAGTACAATTTTTACCATTCACGGTAAGCACTGCTCCACTGGGATGTTTCCAAGCACATTTTTGCGCGTGTGAAGAGGATGATTTTTTCCGTCAATATTGGAACACAAGTGAAGGACAAAGCCTATAATAAAGAATAGTTTAACACCCAAATACATCACAAATTTTGATTGAACATTTTGATTCTAATGAGAGGGTTACGTGAGCCCAACACTGCTTACTTTCTTTTTTATTTTTACATTAAATTTAAAGGATTTGTTGTGGAATATTTTGAGTGTAAAATCAGAATAAGGTAATGAGGTTTCTGTATTTTATATTTATATATATATATAAATATAGCTGCGAGCAGCGATGAAGGGCCAAAGCCGGCGGCACCGCCACCCCGGTGCCTTTAGTTTTGCTATGGCGAGGGATTAAAGTAATGTCAAAAAAGAAAACACTAAAAGCGTCATATCTTCTAAAAATGTAATTATACACCATTTATTTCTATATAAAATTATACAAATATCAGAACTAACCCCATTTTATTCTTTTTTTTTCAATTTAATAATTGTTTAAGTTTAAAAACATCCAGAATGTTTTTTTGTAGTCCAAAAAATATATATATATATGTCATTCATAGTGCTATACTGCCCTCAATATACTAGGTATGTGACGGTGAGAATATTTTAACACCGGTTAATTAACGTGTGACGCGGCTGGGGGCTTTTGAATCGCTAACTTAAAAACGAAAGTAAAATATGTTCGTCCGCAGTGACAGGGATAATGGTGCAGAGCAGAGCGAGCGTTTTCAATGAATTCCTATGGAAGTAGGAATGAACTAAAAAACGTTGACTCTGTTCTGCCCGTTCCTCGCCGTGGACGTGCACCGTTATGAATGCCCGTGCAGCCGTGAGCATTTTAGTTTAATTTTAAAATTAGCGCCATTTCAGGGGCAGATTGCTTGAATTTATTTTACAAAAGCACAATATTGTGTTTTATTTCGTAGTAATGCCAGATTAAAATGAATCACTATAGATCAATTGGCTTGCAAAAGATTTGAAGCTGCTTTCTGATCGTCATAGTCCCTATGAAGTGTTTACTGATTCCCATTCACTGAGCACAAGATATCTGTTGAAGTTCACTTCACATGACAAGTTGGTTCATTCAGAATAGCACAGATGAAATTCAATAGGGCATATTAGAAAAGTTTAGTATATACATATGATAACATAAAATAATTCCCTAGACAGCTACATAGTGTCGGCCCAGATCCGGCCCACATCCACATGTATTAGATGATCTGGGTAGACACTATGTTGCTGTCTGGATTTAAACTTTGCACTTAAAATGGTGGAATACACTGTGAAATCCACTTCCCAGGGCACTTACGGTTGAATGGAAAGCACCTTGAAATTGTTTGCGATTCGGTTTGATACATTTTAGACAGTTCACTCACATTCTGAATCAGTTGCAGTGATTTCTCATTCTCACACCAAAATAGTAACGGATACTTTATAAGACAAAAAACAAAAAGGCCTGGTTTCACAGACAAGGCTTAGATTAAGCCAGGATTAGGCCTTAGTTCAACTAGGACATTTAAGTAGCTTTTATAAACATACCTTTGAAAAAGTACAACAGCTTTAAAGGGGTGGTATAATGCCCCTTTTTACAATATGTAAAATAAGTCTCTGTTGTCCCCAGATTGTGTATGTGAAGTTTTAGCTCAAAATAAGTTTTAGCTTGTTTATAAGCACCAACAAGCAACACGTCAGAGTACACGCATTACTTGCAAGACTACGTCAACACAATTCTATTTTCTAGGCTTGTACTTGCCATTTGCCGAATCACACTGTTGCAAGGTGTGGCCTTACTTAACTCTATAAAGACCACAGTGCTCAGTTCACAATGATCAGGGTCTGAAACTCAGGCAGAAATAGACACATCATTCTGAAATAATATACTGGAAAAGAAAAAGTATGAAACTCAATTGGTATTTAATATTTATTATTAAATTATGCCATCTCTGAAATTCTGTGCTGCTTCACACTGTGATATATGTTCTCCATTGACTTCATTATTTTAATGATTCATTTTGTTATTTTTGCAGGTGGTAACAAAAATTCAGAGTGCAACAGGAACAGGTGACAAAAAATCCATCACGGTATGTGGGTGTTTGTTGAAGTTCAGACACCGTTTCTTAGAACAGAAAACTTGCAACTTTTGCTTTTTGTTACATGAAGTTGAATCTAGAAACTTTTAACCATGCACTCAATTACATTTACTCATTTTAAATTCTCTTTATGTATAGAATTTATTGTCTTACACTTCTCCAGACCTTCAATATTAAAATATGAAGATGTGTTTAAAACTATCCAAACAAAGACTGATAAAAGGGAAATAAATTATTTTTAAAAAATTACAAAGTTCAACAAGGAGAGGAGCTCACACATAATAGTTATTTCTTACAGTTATTTCTTACATAAAACAATAATCAGTATCATAGTTACAGACAATAACGCACCTGATTCTATTTATATTAGGGCTGTTAAAATTAACATGTTAAATTCATATTTTTCCGTTTAAGTTCTCTTTCGCACTTGAATGGACACTCGAATTTCTTGAACGCACTTGAATTTCTCGAAGTGACAACAGCCAAATAAACCTGCTGCCTGTGATTAATGTCAATCAAAAAACAAAAGAAAAAGAGAAAATCCCTCATTGCTCTTTACTGAATAACATTTGTAGCTTTAATAAGAATTAATCTTATTCTGTTTATAGTTTATACAATTTATAGTTTATGTAAAGTTTGTTTTATGTTCACTTAATTTAAAAGTTGTTATATTTTTAAAAGCCTGTTTAATTCTAAAAAGTATTGCTTTTAATTACTGTTATGTTTAATGTCATATTTAAAATATACAGTCTTTACATTGGTTCTACATTAATTTGGAGATACAATGTGAATTTATTATATTATGCGTCAAAAATGTGTGTTAATTAGTTTTTTTTTAAAGATAAAAATACCATAAAAATAGAGCATAGAGCTCCTTTACTTGTTGAACTTTGATATGTTTTTGAGATTACGCACCAAAGCAATTTTTATCTTCTAATTCCTTCACTATTTGGCGCAGGCGTTTTACAGCTTTTTGGCTGTTTTTGCTTTTCTTTATTTAAAAATCACGCCTTTCCCACAGTTGTGGCATCATTTCCACCACACTGAAGAGTCTGGCCCTAATATACAGTAATAAATTAAAAATAAAAGAACTGTCATAATTCACTCACCCTTTATGTAGTTCCAAACCTGCATGACTTCCATCTGCAGAAAACAAAAGTCAAATGAAATGACAAAAAATAGGAAATATTTTGAAATTCAAACCTCAAACAACAAATCCAATATAAAAGCAAAACAGTAACAATAAATCCATTGAAAACAATATTTGCCAATTCAAATATAATTCATAGATATACTGTATATTTTATATAGGCCTATACAGTACTGTGCAAAAGTCTTAAGCATGTTAAAGCAACAACATGGAACTTTTCAACCTTCATAATATATTTCCAAGATCCTTGTGATGGTACATCGACTTACAATAGGTTGAATGACACGTCTGCCAGAGCCTGACGGGGTCTGTATCGCTTTTACTGGCACTATGTAACTTCAGGGTTCGGGTAGTGACCAGAGCACAAAAAGAACTACAAAATTCGACTGCTTTACGACGTCACTTCCCCCACCACTTCGTCAAATTTGGACGTGAGCGGCCAACCAGCGTTTGTTTTCGGCTTTCGTGCGTATGTTTTTGTCATGGGGGCTGTTTATGCCACTTCATGCGTTTTCTCAGATCTGATAGCTATCCGATCGTGAAAAGACCAGGTGTAAATGCCCTCCGAAATGCATTCGAGACGGATTTGAATCCGATCCCTCAAACCACTTCAGGAGATCTGAGACGCATTCCAGACGAAACTGGACAAGTGTAAATGCATATAGTTGTTGAAAGAAACCAAATTGTACTTCTTCCAAAAAATACTAAAAAAATAATAAATAAAAACGTGTGAGAGCGTGTTATAGGCTATATGTTATATCCAGATATGACGACGCGCTGGAACACGCATCACCACAGATGAGCAACTGCATCAAGCCAACGTGCAAACTATCGCAAATCAAAGTGAAAGCAGAGAATGTCTAATATGGCGAGAAGTTTCACTCTCACTACACTTCCGGCTTCTGAACTGGTTGCAGTTCCACTCTGATTCCATATGAGGGCGCTCACAGGACGAGTGCAGAATGAATGGAGGTCAATGGAGCTATACCAATAAAAATCCACTTTTCTCAGGATATAATTTTTTGTTTAGTAATTTGAATGTTGTATTCGAAAGGAGATGCAAAGAAATTACACATTGCTGGGTGTTAGATTTTTTAGAGTCACTTATTTGCTTTAAAAAGTCTTTCAAAATGTCAATGACGTCAGAATGCTGACGTCATTAGCAGAATGCTAGCGTGTTATGGGCAACAACAACTCAACCTGTAAGAAATCAAAACGACATAAGTACTCGTTCATTCAACTTTCGACCTAAAACCCATGTTGAACTTGCAAAATCTACAATCAGATCTGAGATTTCTCAACGGCAATCGGGTGAAAGAGACAAATTTAGCCGTCTAGCCCCATAGACTCCCATTCATTTTGCACTCATGGCGAGCGCCCCCAGTGGAACTCTGGTGGTACTACAACCAAAATTCGGTACAATAGGGCTTAATAGGGAGTGGGCAGGCTCTCCGTAGACGGGCTCTGGTGAAAGTAAGTCACAGACGCTTAACACACAATCTTCATCATTAAAAGTAAAGAAACAAAATGATCTTACCAGGCTTACTGCTCTCTCTTATTGCGGTCTTTGATTTTGAAATTTTAGCTGATGATCTATAAAATGCAGCTCATATCTGTTGCTTTCGGTGACGTGCACTCTGCATATAGCGCGAGAATTGAAGATCGGATTTAAATCCGTTTCGCAAAAATACATTTATGTGACCAGGTGTAAATGTAATCGTTTTGATAAATCAGATAGATATGCCTCACAAATTAGTTTGCCAGCTGAACAGGTGTTGTGAGGTGTATTTATCACGTAGTCCTGAGGGATATCAGACGATGCTGTTGACGTTGATTCCTGCGATTATCATGAGAACAGCTTTCAATATCTCACATAATTATCAGGACATAAATAAGCCTAACGTAGAGGTTGTAAATAGTATAAACGAGCACAATTTGCAAACTACTGTATTATGATAAATTGCAATAATCATGTCTAATGACATCATAACGGCCAATGTTATGAAATAATGCGACTTACATTTAACTTAATTGATGTTATCTGGCATTTTGTAATGTTTACATTCCAATAAAAACAACAGAAATTAAATTATACAGTAGGCCTAGACTATAGACTATTTACTTGTGATTTAGCTGCAATCATGTAATAACGTTATAATATAGGCTTATATATTTACGACAGTGCAAGTACTCCACAGCGACTCTAGGGGTCGCTGTTTGACAAAAACACAAATTCTACTTAGTGTGGCTTTAATAAAGCCACCTGAAAAACTATGCGCAAGTGTACCTGGACAAAAGCCGTTTTAAACGCAAAGGGTCGTTACACCATTGATTTGAATTAGTTAATAGAAGTTAAATCATAAATAAATTCAATTTGTGATTAAATTTTTTAAAGCATTCTCACTTTACAGCATTTTAACACAAGGGCCAGTACTTTTCCCAGTACTGTAGCTTTGCAAGAAGGTTTCTTCAAGCATCTTGGAGACGAACAGTTCTTCTGGATTTAGTTTGTCTCAGTTTTTTCTGTTTCTTCATGTAATCACAGACAGACTCGATGATGGTGAGATCAGATCATCCTGGCTGTTGTCAGATTCCTTGTGCATACAGAAATCTCACTGGATTATTACAATTAATGGCAAAAATAATGTTTGTAAATGTAAACTGATACTTCCTACTGACACACTACAGCAAAAGATATAAATTACTGACGGGGGGGGGGCACTGAGAAATTTTTCAGAATACCTTTTTATGTTCAAAAGAAGAAAGTCATATTTACAACAACATGAGGGTGAGTAAAAAATGACAGAATTTTCATTTTTATGTGAAATGTTAAAGTGTACCCCCTTAAAGCACAAGTGGCCCCTGCCCGGACCCCCCAGCTACCATGATCTAGAACCGCCACTGGAAAAATGGTCTAATAAATTTGTTAAGCACTGTATATGTGTGTATATATATATATATATTGTATATATGTATATATTTCTTATTCCTCATGCCATATTGCAAAATAAATGATCAAGTGGCTGTTCATATTACATGACTGTCATTTCCATTCATTCTTTTTTTTTTTAAATCACTCACTAAAAGCTTCTTTTTTTTTACTTTTAGAAAGATGTCTGACTCTGAGACCATCGAACTGGCTTGTCTTGGCCGGCCTTTTCAATTAGGAATGCTTTATGACTGCCGAAGGGATCTCCTTATTCCAGGTAAAAAAAAAAATAAAGATTTCAGAGATCATTTCAGTTAGCATAAATAATCAGAAGATACATTTTTTGTGTGATTCATCTGCTATGACAAAGTAAAACTATGCTTTGTCAAAGTTTCAGCATTTATGTTAATATTGTAACAATATTATTATTATTACTTAAAATATTAATATGACCATATTATAGTAAAGAGAAAACAGAAACATGTTTTCCTAAAGGTACACCAGAATATATGTCCATTAAAGCAAACAAAAATGAATTAATTGGTCTCCGGTGGCTTAATATATATATATTATTTATGTATTATTTTTAAGGAATAACTCTCTGGGACGCTCAGATGCTGCAGAAGAATATTAATGTGCGTCCACAGCCAAACACTGACTTCAAAATCATTGCCTCAGATTCAAGTGAAGACAAAGTAGAAGCTTTGAATGTTTCTGCATCTCTTGAAGCCAGTTTTCTGGGTGGATTAGTTAGTGTGAAAGGGTCAGCTAGCTATTTAAATGACAAGAAGAAGTCCAAACATCAATCTCGAGTCACCTTACAGTATCGGACAACTTCACGTTTTGAGCAGTTGACCATGGAGCATCTTGGAGCAGGGAACATAAAGCATAGCAATGTATTTCAGGAGGGCTCGGCCACACATGTTGTTACGGCTCTATTGTATGGAGCTCAAGCATTCTTTATTTTTGACCGTGAAGTTTCATCCAATGAAAATCATCAAGAGATACATGGAGACCTGCATGCAACAATCAAAAACATACCTTCAATATCAATTGAAGGTGAAGCATCTTTGAAAATGAATGAATCGGAAAAAGAGAAAATGAACAAATTCAGCTGCACTTTTCATGGAGATTTTGCTCTGGAAAACAATCCAGTTTCCTATGTAGATGCCATCAAGGTGTACTCAGAGCTGCCAAAACTGTTGGGAGAACATGGAGAGAATGCTGTGCCCATGACCGTATGGCTTTACCCTCTGAAAAAACTAGATTCAACAGCTGCTCAGTTAGTCAGGGAGATCAGTGTAAGCCTAGTACGACGTGCCCAACGGATCATGGATGAACTGGATAATTGTGACATTCAATTTCAAGACCTGATGAGGGACAATGTCGCCATTCAATTCCCTGAAATCACAGCTAAGATCATAAAATGTAAAGACCTCTGCTCAGAGTACAAAATAGTTTTTCAAAAACATCTCTGCAGACTTCTTCCATCCATAAGGGGTGGAGGAAAAGAAGAACAAGAACTTGTTGATGCTCTTAATGACAAAGAAAGATCCCCGTTTCAGGGTGCTCTGGTACACAAGTATCTCAATGAGCGAGAGCGAGAAATGAATGTCATTAGATCTTACCTCGAAATCATGCAAGAAGTTCCTGTTCTTTCATCCAGCAATGACTTGGACAAGGTTGTCTTGAAAGCATCCAATGACTATGTGATAGCCTTTGCACTTTCATCCTTAAATGAAAACGACCCATACCTTTTAGACTTAGAGAATTACCTAAAAAAACAATGTAACAATGTAACTTTGTCTTCAAAGAAGACAGAGAAATGGTTTTCCTCAGGAAATGTAACTACACTGACCAGGGAAAACATACAGTCCTTCCTAGATTTCAAAGAAGCCAATAAAGGAAGAAAGAACATTGAATTCTGCATTGCATCAATCCCGGATGAACTCAACACTGCCTCTTCAATTCATGTTTATGAAAGGGGGAGACTCATAAGCTCACAGTACGAGCTCCCCTCAAAACCCCCAAAACCAGTCTTCTTGAGTGCTGAGCATGACTGCATACATCTGCAAATCAAACCTCCTGTCCACGGTGTTAGTTGTGTGAACTCGTACTGCATTTCATATCAGTCTGTGCAGACCTCTGAATGGACAGATGTGTTTACTGATGGGGTTTCTGATCAAGTCACAGTCAAGCAGTTACAACCACATAAAGAATATCGTTTCAACTGTAAGGCAGTGTGTCGTCCAGGAGTAAGTCTGACTAGTGACACAACATCATTCTTCAAGACTCTTCCATGTGCTCCTCCTGGAGCACCTATAGTGAAACGAGTAGAATCTGAGTCTGTAACTGTAGCCTGGGATGTTCCTACATCTGTGGGTGAAGATGTTCTGGTCACTGGATACGTGTTGGAATTCAGAGAATGTACAAAGGATCAGGAAAGTGAAAAGCCATGGAAGTCTGTGAAATCTACAAACAGGGAGTGCACTCTTCAGGGACTGAAAGAAGACACAGATTACGCAATCCGAGTTTTTGCCAACTGTGGAAATGATGGAGAGAGTCTCTCCAGCCCTGAAACTGTGTTTTCAGCCAGTTTTAAGGGGAAACAATCAAATAAGGATGGGAGCGGGTCGTTCTTGAATCAATCTTCACGAATAAAAAAGGGCAATCCATCAATACATACACTGACATTACACAAAAAAATGGCAGAGACTGTTAGTTTTAATCAATATGTCTTCGGAAGAAAGGTTGAGGATGTGAAAAACAAAGTTATCCTTCTTTTGGGACCAACGGGTGCAGGAAAAACCACACTGGTTAATGTGATGGTCAATTACATACTGGGCGTAAAGTGGCAGGATGCATATCGCTTCAAACTAATCAATGAAGTGACCAATCGCTCACAGGCTGAGAGTCAGACATATAATGTCTCATCTTTTGAGCTGTACAATCAGCCTGGCTTTAAAATTCCCTATTCCCTCACAATCGTAGATACACCCGGATTTGGGGATACAAGAGGGATCGCACATGATAAACTGATTACACAGCAGGTCAAAAGCTTTCTTTGTAGCCCTTTGGGAATCGATCACATTGATGCCGTCTGCTTTGTTGTCCAGGCCTCTCTTGCCCGCCTGAGTGCCAATCAGAAGTACATCTTTGACTCAATCCTGTCCATTTTTGGCAAAGACATTGCAGAAAACATCATCATTTTGGTGACATTTGCAGACAGTAAAGACATCCCAGTTCTAGAAGCCATCAAAGCAGCAGATCTGCCCTGTCAAAAGAATACAAAGGGACAACCCACCCATTTCAGTTTCAACAATTCAGCTGTGTATGCAGAAAAAAAAGAAGAGCCTACAACCTCTGACAATGATTCAGATGATAATGATGAAGATGATAATGATGAAGATGATAAACTGACCAAACTTGTCTGGAACAAAACCTTTAAACAGATGAAGGCTTTTTTCAAGGCATTGGGGGCCATTGAAAGTAAAGATCTGACGATGACTATAAAGGTCTTGGAGGAACGAGAGCGCCTTGAGAAAGCAATGAAAAGTCTGACCCCTCAAATAACTGCAGGTCTCTCTAAAATGAGTGAGATAAAAAAATTCAAACAAAGTTTGGAAAATGAGAGTGGGAACATGGAACAAAATGAGGATTTTGAGCAAGATGTAGAGGTCATGAAAGCAATCAGAACCCCTGTAAACTGTTTTACCATGAATTGCAACAACTGCTTCTTCACATGTCACTCCAACTGTTTCCTCCCTGCAGAAGATTCTCTGCAAACTTGTGCAGTGATGGAGGATGGACACTGCATTATCTGCCCTGGAAACTGCCCTTACTCTCGTCATTCTAGGGAAAATTTCATGTGGAAGTATGAAACAAAAATAGAGAAAAAAACTATTAAAGAGCTGAAAGAAAACTTCATGAAGGCAAAAGATAAGTTTATGGACTCTAAGCAAATGCTTGATGCACTTGAAAAGGACCTCCATGGAATTGAGGAAAAACTAAGGAAGTTGATCAAACTGTCCTCTGATTGCCTAAGAAGACTGGATGAAATTGCATTGAATCCAAAATCTCTCTCCACAGCCGAATATCTCGAAATCCTGATCAAAACTGAGAAAGAAGAGAAAAGTCCTGGCTTTGAGGACCGGGTTGTTGGACTCGAGAAAATGAAACAAGAAAGTCTTATTCTGGAAAAGATTGCTAAAGGAGAAAATTTGCTTGAAACAGAGCGCCGCATTATGGAGGAGAGAGAGAAGCGAATGCAAACTGTTGCCCTGAAAATGATGAAAATTAAGGAAGCTTTTAGTGCCTTTCAGTCACAGAGCAAAGAAAACATCTGATCAAAAGGATGGAAGTGCTTCCCTTGAGGGACAGGAGATGTCCTAACCAAAATAAAAGGCTGAATAGTTCAAAAAGATTTAGGAAAATTGAAAATTTGCTTAACAAGATGTTACTTAAACATCAATGCTTCTTTCACATGTAAATCAATAATCATTTACCATCAAGAATACTGAATTTAAGAGTTATTTTATGCTTTTAATATTTGTGTTTTCAACAATGATGCAATGTCAAATTTCTCATGAATCCACAACAATCATGTACTGTAGCTCAACTGGTAGAGCATAGTGCTAGCAACACAGTAATAATGGCTCCAGAGAATGCATGAAATTAGTGTAGTATTTTTTCTTCTTTTTTTTCATTTTTTATAGCTGAAATGCTATATAAATTGCATTGCTTAAAGTGGATAAAAACTTCTGAAAAAAGTATAAATGTAAAAAAAAAAAATCTTGTGAAATCATGCAAAAAAATTTGATATTGTAAAATACTATGAAATACTATAAAAACAATGTATGGTTTCAAGCACTTCCTTTATGTTTTCAAGAAATTATGAGTTTTAAGAAATTATAAGTTGTATTAGTATGGCATAAAACATTTTTAAATTAAGAAATATGGATTTTTCAAACGGTAGAGCTTATACTGTATTGCCGCAATGCGCATGTGAAATTTTCCCAATTCCCTGACAATTTACTACTGTTCAAAAGTTATCAGCAATTGTATTATAATTAATTCTACTTATGGGTTTTAAAATGATAATTATTTTTATTAGTAATAATATTGTTTTAAAAAAAAGTAATTTTCTCAACTCTGTGAATTAATAAAAAGATCTTAACTGTTTAACTTAATTGTCAATTCATGATTTTACTTTTTTAAACCTTTGTGAAGTTTAAATCAGTTTGAAGCCTGTTTTGCAAAATCCAGGTCCTGAACACGGACTGCGACTTGTAAACAATGTCCAAAATTATTGCCATTACGCATTATGACTGTCTGTCATTCATGTTAATCAAACAACAAAAGACAACGAGAAGATCACTTAAGCTTTAACAAAGATTAATAATATTTAATTTATACAGCCAAGACTATAGTTTTATTTAACATTTGATTTCCTGAACAATTCATGTACATCAAACTTTTTTTATTGCAATAATAATTCCAGAAAAACGAAATATTGCAATGTAGTGCAGTAAAAACAAGTATGAAAAATAAAAATAGACTACAACCTTTACAACTCTGTATGTCAGATTGACAGGTAATGATATTCTGTAGCCTACCATCCATGGTGAATTAATTAAATACATAATTATTATAAGAAAAGAAAAAATAAATTAATAAAAGGTAGCCTGGCTCCGCCCTCCTACGTACTTCCGCTCAATTTTCATTTTCCTTCAGTACGTCGTCTGGGTTTGCGGTATATTCGTGGGTTTTCTCCATAGATATCATATATAAACGCTAGATGTCTTATGGCGCAGTCACTTCCGGCATCACCGTTCGGCCATCTTGTCACAGGCAGGCTTGATGTAAGGTGAGTGATCAGCACGCACACAAATCCTCTTATCTCGCTGAAATCTTGATGGATTTACAAACGGTTTGGTTTCTTACAAACGTTATTAACGTGGCTATAATTCCGAATGCTTGAACATGTATGTTATAATTATTCTTATGTATGCAGTGTCATAATTACATCTCTGATGTTTATAACAAACCAAACCGTTTGAAAATCGGTAGAAAATTGAGCAAGTTATGGTTATTTAAAAGTACATGCACCATTAAACGAGTGAGCGAGGTGTCTGTGGCAAGATGGCCGCCACGTGCGGACGTCGACCTCCATTGGCCAGCAGCGCGCACGATACATCTAGCCTTTATTATATGATATCTATGGTTTTCTCAGGCCAATTTTTACCGGTCCAATCAGCGAACAGAGGGAGTGGCTGAGAACGATGACGTTGAGGTCGTGCGCTAGTTTTGAGTTGAAGTTTCGTCACGACCAAACGTTAGCGATTGGTTATGGCAGATCCAGAGTGGCTCTGGGCAGATCCAATGGGGAGTACAAAAGAAATGTACGAGAGTCTGGTAGGACCAGGCCAGAGCCATAGAGAGAAAGAGTTGCGACAATCCCATACTATAGACCTCCGTTGTAAAAAATGGCGGCGCTTTTAACCGCCTTTCTCTCTATGGCTCTGGACCAGGCTAAATAAAAGGTACAAGAACTAGAAAAAGAACATCAGAAATATGCAGAGACCTAAAATACATTGGATTGAGAAGTCAAAATAATAAAAAGCTTCAGGAGGTAGTAAGTCAGTTTGACCTCTCACAGTTAATTCAGGGTCCCAGCAAAGTTACCTCATCATCTCAAACTCAAATTGATTTAATATTTAGGAACAAATCAGAAAGAATAACTATCAAAAAGTAAGAAAATTAACAAAACATAGGTTTTTATATCAACAAGAGAAAGAGATTTTCTAAACATTATACCAAAAAGATTTCTAAAGAGAAATTGAAAAAAATAAACTGGAATGAGATTCTGTCCACAGGTGATCTAGATCAGTGGTTCCCAAACCTGTCCTGGAGGACCCCCAACACTGCACGTTTTCTTTGTCTCCCTAATCAAACACACCTGATTCAACTCATCAGCTCATTAACCCATGTGATAATGAGCTGATGAGTTGAATCTGGTGTGTTTGATTAGGGAGACAAAGAAAACGTGCAGTGTTGGGGGTCCTTCAGGACAGGTTTGGGAACCACTGATCTAGATGATGCTTCTGAGTGTCTAATGGCCAGATTAAAAAGGTTCAAGGTGAATTCAGTAGCAATGTTAGATTTTCTTGAAAGAAGCAGAATTTACCTTGGTTAAATGAACAGCTATAAAAGTTAATGAAACAGAGGGACCATGCCTTGAAGATAGCGCTCAAATCTGGGTTAGCTCATGACAGAAGGACATTTCAGTGTTTACATAATAAAGTTTTAAAGAAATTGAGAAAAGCAAAATTCTACATCTACCTCATAAATGATGCTAAGGGGAATAGTACACAAGTCTTACAGTAAAAGAAAACCGTAACAAAGGAAATAAAGATATTGAATTACAAGTTCAGGTAAATTTAATTCAAGATAAGCATCAAATTGAGTGCATTTAATATATTTTTTTATAGATTCAGATAAAGATTTAACATAAGGTTTTAGTGCAAAAAGTAAGGATATTGTATCACCAAATCCTAATTATCTTGTCTTTAATATTTCTGAAGTATCTGAGTTTAATATAATAAAAAATTGGGTCAGCGTAAGAGTTCTAGGGCTAAAGCGGTTTTGATTGTGATTCTATGTTAAAAAGTGTACAGCTGTTATTAGCACACCCATTATTCATTTGGTTAATTTGTCAATAAAACAATGTTATTTTCCAAATGCTTAGAAGTCAGCAGTAATAGCACTTATATTTAAGACTATTGATCCTACTAATGTAACCAATTATAGACCTATTAGTATTCTTCCAGTGGTTTCCAAAGTAATTGAAAAGTAATTAAAATCTTGGTCATTTTCCACTACATCCTATGCAGTTTTGATTTAGGGCGCATCATTCTACAGAGACAGCAAACTGTTACTTTGTTGAACAAATTAAATCCAGTCTTGACAGGGGAGTTGTTGTTGGTGCAGTCTTCCCTTGATTTTAAATGGCTTTTGATACTGTTAATCATAATGTACTTTTATCTAAATTGTTTAACTTTTCTATTAACACATTAACATGGATGGAATCAAATTTAATTTAAGGAGACAATGTACAAAAATGAATGATATATGCTTATCCTTCCTTGACTGTACTATTGGAGTCCGACAGGGATCAATTCTCATTTAGTCTCTATATTAATGGTCTATGTCCAGAGGTCCAGGTTCAGATGTATGCAGATGATACAGTTATCTGTACATGCTAAGACAAAAGAACAGGCTGCTATCAAACTTACTGCTGCATTGAACAAAGTCTCAGTTTGGTTAACTCGCTCTCATCTTACTCTTAATGTGAGTACAACTGTGGGAATGTATTTTTCTATTAAAAGAACTGATGAGTATCGACCAGATATTTCAGTAAAGGAGAAGCAATAAATAATGTTGAGCATTTTAAATACTTGGGTATGATTATAGATTCTAATTTACATTTTAAGAAACAAAAAAAGGTTTCTAGAGGTGTTAGAGCAAGCTTAATGATTGTTTTGAATATTAGACATCAGTCACCTTTGGCTGCTAAACTTTTTACGCACATAATGATTCTTCTGCATTTATCTTATTGTGCTACAAGCTGGTCTCAAACAAGTGTAACAACATTAAAACCATTATACTCTTTATAAACAAGCTGTGAAAGTTTTGGACAAAAAAAAAGTTATCATGGAACGACCTAAGGGTGAGTAATTAATGACAGAAATTTCATTTTTGGGTGAACTAACCTTTTAAGTTATGATCAAGACTTCTCAAAAAAAGACAGAAATGGTTTTCCTCAGGAGATGTAACTACTCTGACCAGGGAAACCATTCAGGCCTCCCTAGATTTCAAAGAATATCTGCATTGCATCAATACCTGATTAACTCAGGATTTCCTCTTAAATTCATGTTTATGAAAGGGGGAGACTCATAAGCTCAGTACAAACTCCCTTTTCCCCCTCAATGAAATGTATTACCTCAAGCACACCGGCAGATGGCGACAAACTACTATCAGAAAGTTAGAAATCCAAACCAGCACCAGTTCACATACTGAGCAAATTCCAAACAGCATTACGAGCCCTTGAAGAACTCTGTAGAATCGTGACTCAAAGGGTTGTTGCACACAAAACTGTGCATCTGAAATAACGTTAGTGAGGGTATGATGGTAACTGCAAATTTGCCATTTATGATTACATGATCGTGCATCTAGACTATTTTAAACACAGCAGTGAGATTTAAACCCATTTAAATAATCATTACATATTTTTTTTTTTTTTTTTTTTTACCAAATGGCATGTGAAGAATTGAAATAAACAGTCAAAAAAGGCGACATTTGGCCAAACACTTTTGTTTGCTACAGTCTTAACAGTTATAGCTAAGTATAATGGGGAACATAATTATTTGATCCCCTGCTGATTTTGTAAGTTTGCCCACTTACAAAGAAATGAAGGGTCTATACATTTTATGGTAGGTATATTTTTACGTATAGAGACAGAATATAAACCAAAAAATCCAGACAAAACACATTATATAAAGGTTATAAATTGATTTGCATTTCAGTAAGTGTTAAGGTAAGACGTTTCTTGTAGTTGGTCACCAGGTTTGCACACATTTCAAGGGGGATTTTGGTCCACTCCTCTTTACAGATACTCTCAAAATACTCAAAAATAAATAAAAATAAAATAAATGTGTGTGTCATTGTCACGCTGAAAGACCCCATCCACAAGCCATCTTCAGTGTTCTGGCTGAAGGAAGGAGGTTCTCGTACAAGATTTGACGGTACATGGCCCCATCCATCGGCCCCTCAATACAGTGAAGTCATCCAGAAAACAGCCCAAAAGCATGATGTTTCCACCTCAGTGCTTGACTGTAGGGATGGTGTTCTTGGGGTCTATAGTCAACATTTCTCTCCCTCCAAACACGGCGAGTTGAGTTGATGCCAAATAGCTCAATTTTGGTCTCATTTGACCACAGCACTTTCTCCAAAACCTTCTCTGAATCATTAGAAGAAGTGAGCAAACTTACAAAATCAGCAGGGGATCAAATAATTATTTTCCCCACTGTATCTATCTGTAGACCATCTGGTTGGTGTTATATTGTATACAAACTAAAAAAAATGTTTTTTATTTTTTTATTTCCTGACTGTTCTGCTTTTTCAAAGTAGTTCTGCTAGGTTCAATGTTTCGTTTCGTAACAGATTTCTTCTCATAATATCATATCATATCATAATATCATACATTCTTTGTTGAAATGTTGCTGACATGTCAACTATGAAGAATTCAAATATTCAAACTGAAGAAATTCCCGCCTGGTGCAACAGTCTCTTCTGAGCACGAATGGAGCAGCATAGTGATACAGTAATGAAACACTCTCTGGCTACATCTACATTAATCCAGACACATTTGAAAACATTGCTTTAATTTTAAGATGTTCTCAGACCACACTATCTTTCCAGCATTTTCAAAAAGTTTCACGATCTCTTTCACACAAAACTCTTAATTCATCTTCCTGTGCATGCTATAAAATGTAATAAAAGCTGATAGTGATGATACAGAGAGACGGGAAATAGCTATGTTCTCTTTTATAGGTTCACTACGCAGTGGGAACGCCCTCTGATTGTGCCGATTGTCTGAAGCCCTTATAGAATGACGCCATTTTATTGGCTGATGGCGCGGGTGCCGCCCCGACCCTCTTACGTCGTCACATTATACAGGCGCGCGCGCCATCTGCTCCTCAGATTTCTCTGCCTTCACGAAGCGGCCATTTCATGCCCTTCGCTCTCGGTTTTTCTGAGCCCGAAAATTTCGGATTTACAACTGCTTCGTCGTCTTCTGCACTTCAGCGACTGGAATAAGTGGAACTCTGTTCTCCTTATGGTGAAGTGCAATGGAATACCCAAACACTTAACACACTTACTGTGAGGGTCGTTGCTCGCAATGAAGCGAGCACATGGCGGAGAGCAATGACCCTCACAGTAAGTGTGTTAAGTGTTTGGGTTTTTCGCATGCACATGAGGCAGTTTTAGGATTGTCTAAAAGTAAATTCTGTGACAATCTGCTTCTCAAAACCCTCCGCTCTAGGCTCGCGGTTTTTGAGAAGGAGTCATTCGTTTCCCCCCGTCGTGCTCCCGAGACCGCCGAGGCCTCTCGAGAATCCGCGACCTGGGGTTCGGATGTAGAGTTCGAGGATTTGGAGCATGAGCAAACGGGCCTTGCCCTTTCTCTCCCTCCCTCTCCCGAGCATGCACGTGGCATGCCAGTCGAGTTTGCGCGTGATTATTTATGCCCCAGCCCGGGAGCACGTGAGACGGTTTCTTTCGGGCTGGAAGACGTAATTTATACTGCAGCTTTCGACTCCAAGGATTTCGGGCTGCTTTAACCGACGACGTTATCCCACCCAGCGGCCAGGAAACGCGGCCTACTGTGGCTTACACGGAACTTATGGACGGAACTTTCGCGCTAAGGAGATGCTCGCTATCGACTGGCCTGACGAGCCCTGCGAGTCACAGTCGTCTAAACTCGACGAGAGATTTCTTAGTGGCTCTATGCCAGAGCGAAGAAAGCTGCCCTTTTACAGTGATCTGCATCACGAGATTTCCAGATCCTGGAAGCAGCCTTTCTCCGCTCGTCTGACAAATGCAGGTTGGCTGACTTCACCAACCTCGTGGGTTCTGTGGAGCAGGATTATTCCGCCATTCCAGCGGTCGAGGACACGTTAGCTAATCACCTCGCTCCATCATCTGTGCCGACATGGAAGCCCCTCCTTTCTTCTAAAGCGTGTAGGACTACTTCCTCCCTTATCGGGAAATCCTACATGGCAGTTGGTCAGGCAAGCATGGCCCTACACACTATGGCCATTCTTCAGGCCTACCAGGCGGATGTCCTGAAGGAAATGGACGAGGGAAATGGAGTGACTCCTGAAGCTGTCAAAGAGCTTCGTAAAGCCACGGATCTGGCCCTAAGAGCCACCAAGCACACCGCACGCGCTGTAGGCCGTTCTATGGAGGGTGCCGCTGCCGCGGAGCGCCATCTATGGCTTAATCTCACGGAGATCCATGACAAAGAGAAAGTTTTTCTCCTAGACGCCCCTATTTCACATTCTGGTCTGTTTGGGGAGGCGGTCAACACGGTGGTTGAGAAATTCCGAGCTGCTAAGTCTCAGTCGGCTGCGTTTAAGCAATTTATGCCTAGGAGGGTTAGGGAGTCTTCCAACCCCTTCCCCTTCTCAACCCAGAGAACGCCCCTCTTATAGAGCGGAGTTCCCTACTAGGAGGAGTGACCTGGCTCATTTCCCACCAACCACGGTTTGGGGAGCCCGCGGTTGCCCGTTTCCCCGCCAGCAACCTCACAGACGTCTTCAGCTGAAGCGGTCCAACAAACCGGCCGCTCCAGCTACCTCGAGCCATTCCTGACCCTCTGGTCAGAAAAAGGAGAGCTCCTCTCCATCTACGAGGTTGGGACAGACCGCGCAAGCGTTTCTGCCCGCCTCTAACCCGCTCTCCTTTTCCTACCCTGTCACCTTCGCCACCCAGCGTGTTTCGAAGTACAGTCCCTATTTTACCATTTTTCACTCAGTCCAGCGCGGGAGGAAGGAGAAGCATTTTGCTCTCTCCCCTCACCCCCGACACACTTTATACTTGCCGATCGCATCCTTGGAGGCACATTTAGTTTTCCTCAGGAGCAGTCAGACCCAGTCACTCTGATCCAGGCAGTGGTACCTCCCATCACGTGTCAGGACACCAGGTGCTCTCCTCCACGGCCAACCACGCCACCCCACGGGAATCAGTGCGACACCCTGACTATACTAGACCTCCACCGACTAAATTTCTCCCTTTACAAAGGGAAATTCAAGATGTTGACGCTGAAAGCTATCATATCTCAAATTCGGTTGGGAGATTGGTTCGTGACAGTAGACCTCAAGGCAGCCGCGGCGCTACCATTGGGCCTGGGCCCACCCATTTTAGGTCCGGGCCCACCCATTTTCTACTATGGTTTTGTAAGTTTCTTCATTCAGATCTATTTGCGATCCATTCCATTCTAAACAAACAACGCAGTTTACATGCTTCGTCCTTGTTACATTATTCATTAAGATAATAATTAATAAATGCACGCATAATTATTAGGGCTGTGTATCACCAACAATGTCACGATACGATACGCATCACGATACTAAAGCCACGATACGATACGTATCACGATATGGATCAATTTGGAATTTCAGAGTTTAGTAACAGTAATATATGTTTATTGTATAACCAGTGTTATAACAGTTGTGATCACTGAAAAACTATTTAGTTTTTGTCATAAAAAAAACAAAGAGTTAAATAAAAAATAAAATAAAAACCTTGTCACAAAAAAGCTTAAAATGGCTCTTCCTTCAGTAGCGCAAATAAATACAATAGAATAAAGATAGCCATCCAATAAAGAGAAAACTTTTTGAATAGGTCTAGCACTAGTATTCAGAAATAGGCTACTAGAAACTGAATAAAGTAATCAAATGCAAAATAACACTGGGTAGTATTTTAGTCCTGACTAAATTAAATACATAGGCTATTAATCCAAATTCTTCAAATTAAAACTATCTTTTGTTGTTTTGACAACAATATTAATGACAGACACATTATGGCTTCTGTCGCTTTAAGACCTAGTGCACGGATCCTGATTTCATTATACTGTCCCATCATGCGTTTTATGCTAAAGACATAACCGACTGTGTTTAGAGGATACTCAACAAGACCGAAATGTTTGACATAATTTTGCGTGTTTTTGTTTGTTAAAGTGATATAATCCGCGAAAAATAACTTTTGTTACTCGCGAGCTGTTTGTGAGCGCGTCGAGTATAAACGCCTCGTCCGTTTGGGGAGGTGCGCGTGCAGGCAGCGGAGACTCGCGCTGTGGAGCCAGGCGGCAGTACAAACAAGGCTTCACGCTCTTTGTGAAAAGTTTTAAAATGACTGATCTGATTGTATAGTCTGTTCGGATTAATTTACTCATACAATCTACATGCTAAAGTGCAGGAATGATTAAAATTATGCGCAATACCCGCGCTGAAATTCGAGCCCTGAATTGGCAACATAAGCACAACAGTATCGATACGGAAGCTGCTGTATCGATACGCGCATCGTCAGGAGTTCATGACGATGTATCGTTGTATCGATATTCTGAGCACAGCCCTAATAATTATCAGTGAACTTGATAAATGTTGCAGATATGTTTTACATGCATGCACAAACAAATATCTTTCAACTTATGTGTGCAAAATTCAGAATAAAATGAATGTGCAGCAATTTGTACAAATAGAGAGTCTGTAGGCCTACTGTGTTGTTGCCATTAAATAAGCGCATTTAGTTTCATATTTGTTAAAATATTATAATGTTATTTTTTCATCTATGTTGATTATGAAAAGTGAACCGCACGAGTAAGATAGGATGAGCAATATCGAGAGACATGGAGCGGGTCAGACGTGATTTTGACCACTTAATTAAGTTTTGTTTTGCAGAAAGACTTTTTTTAAAGTGAATTTCGTTTTGTATAAATTGTATCTTATTTTTAATTTTTTTTTTTTATCAACCAATTGCCTGGATTTAATAAATAAAAATATTTAAATATAGCAGACAACACAATCATAGAGGCGCCGGCGCGGTCACTTGCATTGCTCGTGAACAGGAGCGCATCTCATCCTAACTTATGCCTCACAGACATGAAATATATCTTAAGAAAGCTTGAAATGTCTTTTTAACAATTTAAAACGAAAAGAAATAGGCTACTCTCTGGTTATGTAATCCATGATGTGCATTTCTCTCTATAGGCGCGTTCACTACTACGGAGATGGCGATCGTCAACTTCATCTTTACAGCTGTTGTTGCTGTTAATAAACTAAAAATAATAGGCCTATAATTTTATTAAACAATAAATTAAATGAAATTGTAATTGTATTAAAAAAGCAACAAAAAATTCCTGTTGAATTTTTTTTTAACCTATGCTAATTACGCATTAAATTCAGGTAGGCTACTGAGTCGCTGTCCTCAGTGCCGCAGAAAAGCGCTGAAACGGAGATGAAGGGGAACCTGTTTTTTTTTTTTTTTTTTGGCTTATTTTAACTGGCCCATCCAGTTTTCTGGGGGCCCACCTACAATCAAAATCCTGGCGCCGCTAGTGCCTCAAGGATGCCTATTTTCACATCCAGGTCGTATGGCGACACAGGAAGTTCCTCAGGTTCGCCTTTGGAGAAAGAGCGTACCAGTACAGGGTCCTCCCCTTTGGCCTCGCTCTAGCACCGAGGACATTCACGAAGTGTATGGATGCTGCTCTGGCCCCGTTGCAGCTCCAGGGCATCCGTATTCTTAATTACCTGGACGATTGGCTCCTTTTAGCCCACTCCAGGGAGTTAGTGACTCACCACAGGGACATTGTCCTTCGTCATATTCAGTCTCTCGGTTTGAGGTTAAATACGGAGAAGAGCATTCTTACCCCAGCTCAACACACAGCTTTCTTGGGGGTACACATGGATTCCGTTCTTATGCAGGCCCACTTGGCTCCTGCGTGGATTTCCAGTTTGGTGACATGTTTGGCCCGCTTCACGCTAGGCCATCATGTTTCTGTGGGCACTTGCCGCAGGCTTCTGGACCTCATGGCCGCAGCCTCCCTTGTGCTACCCCTAGATCTGCTCCACATGAGACCTTTTCTGTGGTGGATGAAGCTCTCAGGGGCTCGGCCCACGGGTCCAACCCTTCGCCTGAAGGTGTCGCGCAGTTTCTTCCGCGCCCTGTCAATTTGGCGGGACCCCCTCTTCCTTCTGAAAGGGGTCAGCATGGGTGCGGTATTCCGTCGCCAGATGATTATGACGGATGCCTCTCTGACCAGCTGGGGAGCGGTTTTCGAAGGCAGACCAGCATGTGGGATCTGGACTGGCAAGACCCTCTCTTGGCACATGAACAGCTTGGAGCTGAGAGCCGTCTTTCTGGCTCTGCATCACTTTCTCCCTTTTCTCAAAGGACACCATGTCATTGTCAGAACAGACAATATGGCGGTAGTGTCCCATGTAAACCAGCAGGGGGGTTCACAGTCGTGCACCCTGGACAGGCATGCGCGTCACCTCCTCCTGTGGTCTCAGGACAAGTTCCTCTCACTGAGGGCAGTCAATGTCCCTGGGATCCTGAACCTCACAGCGGATTTTCTGTCGAGGCAGAAGCTCAGGTCGGGGAAATGGATGTTGAACCGCCGAACAGTAGCCCTGATTTGGGACGTGTTCGGGAAAACAGAAGTGGACCTCTTTGCATCACAGGAGTCGTCCCAATGCCCGCTTTGGTTCTCCCTGAGCCCCCCAGCACCATTGGAGATAGATGCATTCGCCCACTCATGGCCGATGCGGAAACTTTATGCATTCCCGCCCGTCAAGTTGATCCAGGCGGTTCCGTCCAGAGTGAGGGAGAGCGGAGCCCGTCTCCTACTTATAGCCCCATTCTGGCCGTCCCAGCTGTGGTTCTCGGAGCTGGTTCCTCTTCTGGAATTCCCCCCCCCCCTGGGAGATTCCGGTCAGGGAGGATCTACTATCCCAGCTTCAGGGCAGGATATGGCATCCTCGCACTGACATTTGGAAGCTACGCGTATGGCCCATCAGAGGCCGCAAGCTTTGAGCTTTGGTCTTCTTGCTGACGTCCAGGAGACCATTGCGAGTGCGAGAGCCCTTTCCACGAGAAGGCTGTATTCCTCTAAGTGGAGGGTTTTTGAGTCATGGTGTTCAGCACACGCTAGGGACCCAGTCAGCTGCCCAGTGGGCTCAGTGCTTGAATTCCTACAGGAGAAGTTTGCTTCTGGAGCGGCCACTACCACTCTGAGAGTATACGTTGCTGCTATTGCCGCTCATAGAGAGTCGGATGAGATCCCCCTGGGTAAACTGAGGTTAGTCTCAGCATTTATGCGTGGGGTTAGGCGCCTGAAACCAGCACGCTCCCTTGGAATTCCCCCTTGGGACCTGTCGGTCGTCCTGGAGGGCTTAACGGAGGCTCCCTTTGAGTTCTTGGAGTCAGCTCCGGAGTGGATCCTGACTCTCAAGGTTACTCTTTTGCAGACATGTTCATATTCAGAGAACATAACATAGGTTACATCAGTAACAAGAGACGTTTTCTCAGAACAAAAAAAAAACATCTGCATGGAAGGAAGGCCAAAACATTAAAAAAAAATGTATCTGGATTTTTCAAAAGTATCTGGATTAGTGTAGACATAGCCCCTGTCGCATACACACTACCACTCACTCATAACATATTAACATATATTAACATATTTACATAACACAATCATAACTCACTCACAACTCTTGCATACACACGTTCTCTCTTGCAAATTCCCTCCACAAACATGCGATGTGCCAATTTCCACTATTCTGATATTTTTACTTTTCAATTATTAAGAGTTATATAGTAGGCTAGAGTCTGTTTCTTTAAGTTGTTTGTTGCTTGTTTGACATATGCCTTTTCAAGATAAAACCCAAGAGATCGAAAGTGGAGAAGAGCACTTCAAGAAAGCAGCTGACGGTCAGTCAGTCACAGCATGTGTGTGAAACTACGCTCCTGGGGGCCACTGTCCTGCAAAGTGTAGCTCCAACCAGCTCCAAAACACCTGCCTGGAAGTTTCTAGCAATCCTGAAGATATTGATTAGCTGGTTCAGGTGTGTTTAATTAGTTTCAGGAGGGCCACTGTCCTACAGAGTTTGGCTTCAACCCTAAGTTTGACTCGTGTTTGAAAGGTTCTTTCACTCTGAAGCAAAATGACAGACTATGAATAGAAGGCATACAATAGAGAACATTCTTCAGAAGAGAGTCCAATCTCCATCCATCCACTTAATAATTGTTTAATTATTATTCAACTGTGTATGTTTTTTTTGTAACAAATTGTTGTATTGTTATAATTAAATATACTGCTGCAATTATTTTTAAACCATAGTTTTAAAACTGTTATACTGTTTTTATTAAATAAAAACTAATAAACAGTATTTTGCAATTAAGAGGCTGGTTATTTGTATATAGCAGTGTTTAACCTTATTTATAGAAAATGTTATTGTCTTTATGCAAGTAATATGATCCTTCATTAAACAATAAAAAGCTAAAGATTTTATGTAAAATTACAGTTATAAACTTTATTACTTTATTGAAAATTACTGTATTTTTACGAGATGTTTATGTTCCGTTATTTTCTAGGGGTGGGGGGTGGGGGGTGTTCCTGGCACCCCAGCTGCCAGAAAATTACAGTTTATTTTTTTTTTTTTTACAGGATTTTTTTTTACAGTCTTGTTCTCTATAATTGTTTACAGAATTGGCCCTGCAGTCACTGTGCCACTCAGAAACATTAGGTCAGTACACTATAATGTTGATATGTCTGCCTTTGCTTTGCCTGACAGAGATATGTAATATTAATATTTGTAAATCTGCTACTGACAGCATGTAGACCCACCCTGTAAACATACTGTATACACACACACACTTTCAAAATACAAAACACCTTTTCATTTTTTAATTCAAAATTTCATTAAACTTAATTCAATGTCACTTGCTGTTTCTTTTTTCAGTGCATGAAAGCTCTAACATAACTATGTCTTTCCTTGATATTCATATTTTTTTCTCTAAATTCAGTAAATGTCTTTCAGCCTATACTACTACAAATAATCTGTCATATACTTATGTTTCTATTCCTTGTTTATTAATTGTAATGTTGATTAATGTTTTTTTTCTTTCTCTCAGTCATTTAACTAGCAGACCGAGAATGCTTCAAAATCAATGTTTGGGTCTCAATGTTTTAGAATTTAAGAATTGCATGCATCTCATGTGGTAGAAATCAATTGAGTTTTCAGTGGAACTGGTGCCCTTTAGTGGCCCAAAGTCTTTCAACGCTTCAACCTTTTTAAAGCATGACCCTGTAGTAGCTGGAGAATTAGCACTAGACTAATATTTGGCCAAAATCAACTAAGTGGAAAATACCGCAAATCAAATGCACAGTGGTTTCAAATTATTCATTAACTAATACTAACTTTAAACATTAAGATCAGAGGAACCTACACGTCTAAAAAAAAAAAAAAAAACTGTCCACTCCATTCAATGTATCTTAGAAAAATGCACTACCTGAGCCTGGTTTCTCCCATAGACAGTAAAAGAAATGGACACAGCGACCCCATTGGATTCAACCATAGGATTCAACGGAGAAAAGTGAAGTCAATTAGAAGTACTCACTTCCTGATGGCTGAGCGTAGTGCGCAGACTCAAACTGAGCTTGATGACGTAGATGTGACGTGAGCAACCCGTCTGTCTTCTAGTAGCTGTGCCAAGAGAAATCTGAATCATTCCCTTCTGAATCTTGCAGAGACGGAGAGTGTGAGTAGGAGGTGTCCATGAGCTTGGAGCAGGAGAAACTTTTGCTAAGTATTCTGATTAATTACTTTGTCATTTTGCCTCCACGTCCCCCCGATTGCCTGCAAGCTTCTCCTCCTGTCCATACGGTAATTTCTCTACTGTGCGACAGAGAGTCGCGTGGTTATGACGCAATCATTAGCCTATTTCTACCTGGCCATAACGTAAGATACAAGGTGAGCCTTTTATACATTTTCGTGTTTCTTTAGAAATAAATAATGGACAAATCATGGAGTCTTTAAACGCCTCAGATGTAAAGTTATTTGCTGTCAAAGTGACGCCATAATCAATGGCGGCGGCCGGGAAAGCTTCAATGTTTTCCGAAACACTGCCCCCCTGGTTTCTTACAAGGTTTTTCTTTCCTTCTCCATTTCTGCCACCAGATGGAGTTTGGTTCTTTCTTTGCCACTGTCGCCTTTGGCTTGCTTAGTTGGGAAACTTTATATTCAGCAGTATCTGACATTATTGGATGAGAACTGAATTGACGATGTTGACATCACTGTTTTCTGCAGAGCTGATTATAGCTGAATTAAACTCACTCCATGATGAACCAAACTGAATCAACACTGAACGGATTTCAGCTGAATAACAACACTATTGTCTTTTTTAGAATTGAATTCAATTTGCATCATTGATCATTATTTTCCTGTTTATCCCTGTAAAGCTGCTTTGAAACAATCTGCATTGTGTAATGCTCTAAATAAAAAGAAGACTTGACTTGATTACACTTATGACTTATTAATGTGAATCTGAAACAACAAAATATGAGTGCTTGACATACAAGTGAAAGATTGAGGCAATTTTTTTTATATTTTTATTAACAGACCTAAAATAAAAACCAAATAACATTCTCTTGTTCATCTTGTTGGTAATGTAAAATAAGACACCTGTCATGTTCTTCACAACACTGCAGTCTCATTGGCTGATCCGTGACAGATCTGTCCAATCACAGCATTGCCACACCCACCTCAACCCCCTATAAAACTGTAGTACTCTAGTATAGTTTATACACAGCAGCTGTACCTGAGAACTGGACGGGATAAGACACAAAAACTACTGAAGAATCTAGAAAAAATATAGGTATGTTGTTTACAGAGTTCTGCAATTATTATTATTATTATTTTTTTCACATTTAGAACTTATGCTCTAATAGATTTTTTTTTATAATAGATTTTATTATACGATTTGCAAGTTATAGTACAAAGAAGCCCAACATGCTATTTTATAGACTTTCTCTGTTCTGAAAATATGAAAAAAAATTTTTTTTTCGTATGCATCAATCTGACAATGAAAACTCAAACATTGCTAAATCTAATTATAATAGATGTTGCAATGCAAAAAAAACATGCTGCAGAGACAATCTCAGATTATACGCTCACTTTCACAAGAGACGTGGAACAGTAAAATGTGCACAAATGAAATGTCTTAAATGCAGTTTTGTTTCTTGTGTTAACGTATAACAATTCTACTGACCACAATAAAATGTACGCCTGTGAGTGCAAGATAAAAACTTAAAGTTTTAAATACATTCAATATTTCTACAAAAAACAAATACAATTTAGGTTTAAGTGGAATTTTTAAATTAAGAAAATCTATGCAGTAGTTTCCATGACAAAGTTTCTGTGAATCTTGACCAAATTTCATAATCTTTACTGAATTGTCATCATAGTGACACCCCTTACATACAGCATATTAACAGGACATTTGTGATGAATTTACTTTGTAGATTTCTAATTCTTTAATAGACTAATCTTGCATAACAGATTTCCATCTTCAAAACTTTGAAAATGGGAAATGATAACTCTGGTGAAGATAGGGAACGTAGAAGAGCTGAAGAAGCAGAGCAGCAACGCATCAGAGCTGAAGAGGAAAAATCGAGAATGGCGGCAGAACTTCAAAGACTAAGACAAGAAAGTGAATTAGAGAGATTGAGAGAGGAGAGAAAAGCAGCGGAGGAGCGCAACAGAAGTGAAGAAGAAAAACGAAAACTCCAGGAACAATATGATAAAATAGAAAATGAGAGAAACATGCAGAGATTGAAAGAAGAAGAGAAGAAGAAAATCGACAAGGAGAACAGATGTAAAGAAGAAGAAGAAAGGAAAAGAATTCACGTAGAGAAGCAAAATGCAAAAGACGACAGTAAAAAGATCTGATGGCTATGGGGTTTTTGTTTTACAATTGCTAACAAGCTTTTACCAATACTTAAAGTACTTTTTCTAAACTCTTAACACAGTAACACAGCTACATCACAATTGGCCAAATAGTTAATTTTCTGGCCAAAACAACCTTTTTTTGCTAAATACAAACTCGACTCACTAGCACAGGTTTTCTATCCAACATGAACATATTGTCAATCATTGCAGAACAACTGTCAAAATACTAACAATTGTTGGCATTGTGAAAACTGCATTACTTGTCATGTTTAAGTTCTACCTGCAGACAATATGTAATCCATTGTTTTTTTTACCATTGTTATCCATTGTTTCCTTTTACTGTAAGCCATTCTATATTGTTGGTAGAGTGTTGAATGTGTGCAATCTAAAAGTAAATGAGCATTACTTTATAGAGTGTACAGTAAAAAGAAAAGAAAAGAAAGCGTCCCCTACCAAGTACTTCAGTTGAAATCTCTTTCTGGGGGAGGTGTGTTTTACTGAAATTAAAAAATGAAATTGATGCCATTTGGAAACCTTTTTTACCAACAGAATAAAAAAAAGTGTAAAAGGTAATTGTGACTTTTTATCTCAGAATTGTGATATAAACTACACTCTCAGAAAATAAAGTACATAATTGTACCTTTAGGGGTACAATGGCTTGTCACTGGGGCTGCAGTGCACCCTCAAGGGTACAATATTGCACCTTAACCTTTAAATGAAACGGTACATATATGTACCTTTTAATTCTTTTTGACCCTCAAAAAGGTACATATATGTACCTTGAGGTCCAATAATAAGCCCTATGGGGTACGTTAGTGTAGATTGTACCTTGGGGGACAGAAATGGACTCCTACTGTACCGCTATTTCTGACAGTGTAGAGAGAGAAAAAAAGTCAGAATTGTGAGATAAAAAGTCACAATTACCTTTTTTATTTTCTATTCCATGGCAGAAATAAGCTTTTATAGTGTTAGGGGGAAAAACAAAGATGCAGTCCAGCACACACTCTTCCTCCACTCCTCTACCTCTTCTTCTCCCTCTTCCTGATCCAACTACTCCTCTTCCTCCATCAACTATTTCTCTCCCTCACCCAGACATGTCTCTCTCTGCTCCTCTGTGTTGTTCCGCATCCACACTGAACAAAACCAACTCAAAGAGTCCTATTTCACTGTGTATGTCCAACACCTGACTATGCCTCCAGCTGAGATAGGAATCAGCTATTTCTCAATATTTCAGTTATCTCTTACCTAAAAATGCTTATCAGTTGTTTCAATTTTTTATATATATATTTTTTCAGTACTTTTGAGCTGATGCTGTTGCAGAAGTAGAGGTTTTAAAATATATTTAAAGTTTGGAACATTAGGTCTTCATTTCTGTCATGCTGTATTTAAGCATTTGTAAAAAAGACCAGAAAGATCCATGATTTTGGTATTTGGTATTAAAAAGAAAATTAAAGTATTTTAAGAAACATGTTAATTGACTGTATTGTGTGAAAACAACATGAATTGTGTTACTAGCATAGTTACAACAGACGGATGTCGTAATAATTGAGTTTAGAGTTTTGAAAATGTGACTACAGATTGGACAAAAGGATGTTAGCAATTGAAAAAACTGTAATGGGAATATATATATATTTTTTAATCTCTATTCATCATACCGAAAGATCATCTAGATGCACATCACCTAAAACATTTTGTGAAGATTTTATTTTTCTTCTTCCATAAGTCTACTGTAAAGCACTTTTTAAACACAATGTTTTAAAAGATGCTATAAAAAATAAAGTTTTACATCTTAAAGTTTTACATAAATCATAAAAGACAGTAGTCACGTTTTATTATAGGTGGTGAATGCAATTTATTTGCTGCTATTCAATGACAATACAATCCCTTTCAGATTGTCTTTTCCACAACCTCTTACGTCATTACACTGGAAGTATAGTAAGCACTTGGTATTAAATACTAAAATCTTTAGCATTGAAAATGATTGTTTTTGTGAAGCAAATAAGTCCCCATTAGAAGCTTATAAACTACTAGTTAGTTTGTAACTAATTCTGTACTTTATTTGGTTGCACTGTTGTAGGTTGTAAGCTTTCTATAAAGTAATGCGTAGTTGCATAATATGACATTCACCCTCAATTATCCAATAGCAGCCTTTAAATATGTGAGCAGAAGTTGTGTTGAAATGCTGTGCATTTCAGTTTATCCTTCATTTTTCTTCTAACTTATTTTACCTCACGCAACTATGGTTAAAATATTTTGTACAATATTATTATAAAATATTCATCAATATTATTGATCTGCCTGCATTGACACCATTACATGAGAGCTGAACTGAGCTGGACGATGCAATCACTGTTTTCTCCAGAGCGGCTGTTTAGATAAATTAACTAAAAACTAAAACTATCACTGAACTTACTTAAGCTGGTGTTAGAGAATGCAGACACAGGAGAGAAAGATGGAAGTTTAACAGGAAGTTTATTGATAACAACAAAGGGAGAGCATGATGGTAGGATACGGTGGATGACGAGGCAGATGAACAAAGGTGGGAATGGTAGCCTACCCGGTAACTTTACCAGTAATAACAATATTAATTTAGTTCTGCTTAACGGTTCCTGAACGCTGTAACTAACAGCTGCCCAGCCATCAACACAGCCGCGTGTGATTTGTTTACGAGCTGGTCTATATCTGTATTCTAAGAGTTATTATTACTTGTATGGATCTCATCTCGTTAATAACTTGACAGCACTTAAATGTGTATTCTTACAAGTTAAAGAACAAATGTTTGTGCAATTCATTTTTTTCACCTTTTATGAAGCAAAAAAAAAAAAAAAACTGGCTGGTAAAAAGTCACTTGGATTTAAAAATCCACCCGCCACAGTGGCTGGTGGTCAAAAAAAGTTAACTTCAGGCCCTGTATATATATATATATATATATATATATATATATATATATATATATATATACACACACACGAGAATACTTTATATATACAGTGCAATGCATAAGTGAATACACCCATGCTAAAGTTGACTAAAAAGAGGAATAAAAAATCATATTTTGGAAATTGAACTTAATGCCTTAATTTAAAAAATTAGGAAAAATCCAACCTTTAAGAACACCAATTTTCTTTGTGAATGAATAATGTATCGTAAATAAATAAATGTTCTTCCTTAAAATACATGGTGCATAAGTGAGTACACCCCTATGTTAAATTCCCATAGAGGCAGGCAGATTTTTATTTTTAAGTATTTAAAAAAAAAAAAATTTAGGATACTATGCATCCTGATAAAGTTCCCTTGGCCTTTGGAATTAAAATAGCCCCACATCATCACATAGCTTTCACCATACCTAGAGATTGGCATGGGGTACTTTCCATAAGATCATCTCTCAATGCAAATCAAACTAGCTTTTAGGCTAACTGAAATAAAATCATGCCAATCTCTAGGTATGGTGAAGGCTATGTGATGATATGGGGCTATTTTTAAGTATTTTTTATTCCTCTTTTTAGTCAACTTTAGCATGGGTGTATTCACTTATGCATTGCACTGTATATATATATATATATATATATATATATATATATATATATATATATATATATATATATATATATACACAGTGAGGAAAATAAGTATTTGAACACCCTGCTATTTTGCAAGTTCTCCCACTTGGAAATCATGCAGGGCTCTGAAATTGTCATCGTAGGTGCATGTCCACTGTGAGAGACATAATCTAAAAAAAAAAATCCACAAATCACAATATATGATTTTTTAACTATTTATTTGTATGATACAGCTGCAAATAAGTATTTGAACACCTGTCTATCAGCTAGAATTCTGACCCTCAAAGACCTGTTAGTCTGCCTTTAAAATGTCCACCTCCACTCAGGGCCGTGCACAGACATTTTGAGGGGCAGTGGCTTAAACCAAAAAAGGGGGCACTATAAGGAGTTTGAATGAGGCAGTATCATCTTAATACAGAAAATTAAAAACAACTCTTTTATATGGGCAATAAGATTACAATTAGGATTTAGTGCAAAATCAAGTTATGTTGTTATAATTACTCTTCCAATTAAATAATTCAATGTCCATGCCAGTTTAACTGTCTGATGCTCAGTGGGCTCTCACTCTCTGAGCTGCCTCATCCTATGGAAGTAGTATAGACATTTAATTTAATATTATACACTTAAAGTATAAATTGAAATGATATACAGGTTACAACAGTTATAAAGTCACACCAGGGTAAAATGTGCATTTGACTTAATTCTCTTTTATACCACTCAATGGCACAAATTCTGCTCAGCACTTTTTTTCATAAACGCTTTTGATGATGGACTTGGAAATTTGGCTGATCATTGACTTGATCAAAGTTGATTCTGTGCTAATTTAATCTACTATTTTATATATATTTTTTAATGTTTTAGACTTATGTAGCAATTTAAATACAAAGATCTCAAGAATCTTGTTTCTGTATTTTTAAAATGAAAATTATGACAGATAGCCTATATTTATTGAACAAACATTTATTATTTAATTTATCAAAATAACTCCAAAATTGTTATAAACTTTACTAAAGTGATTGGTTTGAACAAGTATCAACTTAGACATTATTAAAAGCATATTAATTTAGCTTAAGTATTTTTTATCAATACTGTGTGTCTTACCATGCTGGTTTTACCCCGTGTGTACCTCCTTGCCACCTCATACATTAATAAGATTTTTAAACAAACCACCTTTCTGATTTATTTTCACACAAAATCTGTTGCTCCATAAATTTTCAAACATATATTGTTCTGCAATCATACACTGGGAGTAGTGAAAACTAGAATTCTTGTTCAATCAAATAATTTAACCTGATCTAATCTAATATAAATAACACTAATAAATAAATCACGAATAAATAAATAACATTTTCTGTTGTTTGCAGATTTTGTAGACAAAAAAACAATGCCTTCACAAAATTAAAAGAACAGAGTGAGAAAGAGCAAAGACAAAGCCTATTCAACATGGCAAAAATTGAATCAAAGTTCTAGAAAGCCAGAGGGTAAATCATTATGTATAGAATATTTAGCAGACAGTTTTTCACACTTTAACTCCTGTAAATATATTTCCCATTATAATCAGTTGCCTTAGTTGATATAGTATCTATCTATAACATACATCATATTTATAATATTTTAATGAGACCATATTAACATTATACATAATAAAAAGGTAATATATACTATATATTATCTAAATGTGTTCTAATCTAAATGAATAGTACCTTAGTATAGTAGGTTACAAGGTGGCTAACGGCACAAAACACATTTGCTTCTCTTCCAAGAACATGGATGTTGCACGAGTTGTAACTTGTTAGCACTATTTGAAGACCAGGAGCAAAACATTTTGCGACAGAAATACAAAAACATATATTACCAAAATACTAATTTTGTGGATCGACTACTGTCTGTAATGTGGATTGTAATTTGTAATCGACCTGTGAATGGGACGAAATTCTATTCTGAAACTGTCGTCGGAGAGCGGGCACATGCTTGTCTGCGAGTGACGCTGCGGAGCGAGCAGGAAAACACGGAACGGATTAGCGGAATCAGTGGATCTTTAGCGGAGCGATAACAGAACGTTTTTATGGGAATCTTCTGGAGGGTTAGGGAGGGGGGCGAGAGGGGCACCTCAGCTGATGAGGGCAGAAGGGCAGTGGCTCTAGCCACCGGGCCACCCCCCTGTGCACGGCCCTGCCTCCACTCCATTTATTATCCTAAATTAGATGCACCTGTTTGAGGTCGTTAGCTGCATAAAGACACCTGTCCACCCCATACAATCAGTAAGAATCCAACTACTAACATGGCCAAGACCAAAGAGCTGTCCAAAGACACTAGAGACAAAATTGTACACCTCCACAAGGTTGGAAAGGGCTACGGGGAAATTGCCAAGCAGCTTGGTGAAAAAAGGTCCACTGTTGGAGCAATCATTAGAAAATGGAAGAAGCTAAACATGACTGTCAATCTCCCTCGGACTGGGGCTCCATGCAAGATCTCACCTCGTGGGGTCTCAATGATCCTAAGAAAGGTGAGAAATCAGCCCAGAACTACACGGGAGGAGCTGGTCAATGACCTGAAAAGAGCTGGAACCACCGTTTCCAAGGTTACTGTTGGTAATACACTAAGACAGGGGTGGGCAAACTTTTTGGCTCAAGGGCCACACTGGGTTTTAAAAATTTGACAGAGGGCCGGCCCAGTAGCAGATTATGAAGCACGATCTCATGAAAGTGCGTATCTATACCACAAATTTTATTTCTCGTGCCATTTATATGCCAAAAATGTTTTTGTTTTTTTTGCGTGCATGCTACACACTGTAAACCCCTTGGTTAGGATTAGGGGTGTGGAGTGCGTGCCTATTACACGCCATAAAGTGCATATCATATGCACGCGAAAACATATTATGCACTACAAATACAATTCGTGGTATTCGCACTTTCATAAGATCGGGCTGAGCAAACAGACAACGTTGTGGCAATGTCTGTGCGAAATTCAACAACTGAGAGACGACATTCTGACAATACATTTTTTTATGCTAGATATCCCCCATTTAGCATGTTATGTTTTGATGTTAATTTTTAAAGATGTTAGATAATTATAGCCTATATATTTTAAATATTGTTTATCCTTATTATTATTTAATGGCCTAACAGTAAATTAGAAACAAAACATCTGCAAGTGTACACTTAGAAGAGTCAAAATTACAGGTTACGTTAATTCAGCTTTATTAAAACTGAATGGCAATTTGCACTTCCAAAAGTCATACATTTGTGGAAATAAACGAATATACAAATTTATTTTAAGAATAATAAAATAAAACATAAAAGGTAAAGGCAGATCAGAACATTTAATGAAAAAAAAACGGGTTCTGTAAGTTACATGGCACACAGGGGAGCGTAGTCGAAAGCCGGACGATAAAGGTCGGTAAACGGAATCAGTCAGGATACATCCACAAATCCAGAGGAGCAAAGAAACTAAATAGCAGACAAATCAAAGGAAAAACTAAGGTGTGCAAGCGGTTACCAAACATTTTTTTTTTCTCATTGAGTTTCCAAAAAAGGAATAAACATTAACGTGCAACAAGTCTATGCGCTTAAGTTGCTGTCTGTTTGGTTTCCATGGTGACGCGTCATTGCTTGTTAAGTGACACACCGCAGCCACAACAGCGCTGAATGAATGATGATCTGCTTTTATGTCATTTTTCCTTTTTTACATTTGTTAGCTATGGCATGCAATATCTGATATTCCGATTGTCAAATATATGCAACGCAATATATATATATAACGCAAAGTATTGCAAGAAAAAAGGCAAAATTAATGCGATCTTAAGACAATTTTTTTAAATACTCGGCGGGCCGGATTAAACAGCCTAACGGGCCGCATGTGGCCCGCGGGCCGTAGTTTGCCCACCCCTGCACTAAGACGTCATGGTTTGAAATCATGCATGGCACGGAAGGTTCCCCTGCTTAAACCAGCACATGTCAAGGCCCGTCTTAAGTTTGCCAATGACCATTTGGATGATCCAGAGGAGTCATGGAAAAAAAGTCATGTGGTCAGATGAGACCAAAATAGAACTTTTTGGTCATAATTCCACTAAACGTGTTTGGAGGAAGAAGAATGATGAGTACCATCCCAAGAACACCATCCCCACTGTGAAGCATGGGGGTGGTAGCATCATGCCTTGGGGGTGTTTTTCTGCACATGGGACAGGGCGACTGCACTGTATTAAGGAGAGGATGACCGGGGCCATGTATTGCGAGATTTTGGGGAACAACCTCCTTCCCTCAGTTAGAGCATTGAAGATGGGTCGAGGCTGGGTCTTCCAACATGACAATGACCCGAAGCACACAGCCAGGATAATCAAGGAGTGGCTCTGTAAGAAGCATATCAAGGTTCTGGCGTGGCCTAGCCAGTCTCCAGACCTAAACCCAATAGAGAATCTTTGGAGGGAGCTCAAACTCCGTGTTTCTCAGCGACAGCCCAGAAACCTGACTGATCTAGAGAAGATCTGTGTGGAGGAGTGGGCCAAAATCCCTCCTGCAGTGTGTGCAAACCTGGTGAAAAACTACAGGAAATGTTTGACCTCTGTAATTGCAAACAAAGGCTACTGTACCAAATATTAACATTGATTTTCTCAGGTGTTCAAATACTTATTTGCAGCAGTATCATACAAATAAATAGTTAAAAAATCATACATTGTGATTTCTGGATTTTTTTTTTTAGATTATGTCTCTCACAGTGGACATGCACCTACGATGACAATTTCAGACCCCTCCATGATTTCTAAGTGGGAGAACTTGCAAAATAGCAGGGTGTTCAAATACTTATTTTCCTCACTGTATATATATATATATATATATATATATTCTTCAGATAAATCCCCAGAAATTGTATATATTAAAGATCATCTACATGCTTTACATGTACAGATGACGATGACACAGAAATGAGAAATGTTAATGTGACAGACAAGGTTGAGATTTTTATGGAACATCTTGTAGTTCAACATCTCCGGAGGGACTACACAAGGAGAGTTCGCAAGGTGGAGAAGGAGAGAAAGGCGCTTGCAAAGATCTTCCGCTAAGGCAAGGCAAGGCTGAAAAATGAAATACATTTATGGCTAAAAATTCAATAGATTTCCCAAATGATGACGTGTTTGATTCACAAGACAAGCTTGAATTACTTAAAGCATAATTAAGGCTTGACATGCAAACTTAAAGTGTTATGTGTGTGGTTTCACAATGCTTAGGTTGTTGAGGCCATATGCATTTTTGAAAGAAACTGTGAACATCTTTTGCTTCAGACAGAAAAAATGTGTGAAGCACGGGTTTGAGGTCTCAACAACATTGAGGGGAAAAATGTACCAAATAAGCTATTTGCTGCATAAAATAGGTGTGAAAAAGACAATAGATATTTGAACATGTGCTTTTTGCAAGTGTATGTTAAATAAGGACTAGGATAAGTCCAAAGTTTTACCTTATAAGGGAAAGGCTGCTATAATGACAGCCAATAGCTTAAAGGGTTAGTTCACCCAAAAATGAAAATTCTGTCAGTAATTAGTCACTCTCATGTTGTTCCAACCCCGTAAAACTTTCGTTCATCTTCAGATCACAAATTAAGATATTTTTGATGAAATCTGAGAGCTGGCTCACTCCTTTATTGGCTGCAAGGTAATCGATATGCCATCCCAGAAAAGTTAGTAAAGACATTGTTAAAATAGTCCTAGTGACTACAGTGGCTCAGCCTTAAGGTTATCAAGCGACGAGAATACTTTTCCTGACTTTAAAAGTTAATGACGTTGTGTCATTAACTTTTCCTGATACTTGAAAACCCTGACTTTATTCAACTATTAATTTTCTTCAGTGTGGGCCTCTGAGTGAGTTCACTAGTGTAACAGCGCAGCGCTTCTGGGTTGTACGTCAGAACTTAGAAGCACTGCTGTTACACTACGTGAACTCACTCAGAGGCCCACACAGAAGAAAATTAATAGTTGAATAAAGTCGTTATTTTTTTTCGCACAATAAGTATTCTCGTCGCTTGAGGGTGAGTAATTACTGACAGAATTTTCATTTATGGGTGAACTAACCTTTTAATGGCAGATAGTATAAAAAGCTTTGTGTGTTTTTTCTTGGGACACAAATCGGGTGAAGACTTGTACGAGTTTGTTATTTTTGCCTTTGTATTATTCTGAATATTTTTAAATAAAACAAAATCATGTTGTGGTGATTCGTAAAACTTTTTAAACAAGTCTCAGAGCAATGTTTAGGCAAGGGCGCCATGTTGTATTTCTATACCGCTGTAACTTCATTACCATAATCGGCTGCAATCAAATATTGCCCTTATCTGTATTAAAGATTCCAGATGTTGATTCAGGGTCCTCTAACCAGCTCAATCTTGGATTCTAATGTACTGGCAATTTTTTGCCAATATTAATTTATTAATATTTCGTATAAAATTACAAAAATTATGAAATATTGATAGGGAAAAATTGCTCTGAGACTTGTTTAAAAAAAATATACAAATCACAGCAACATGATTTCGTTTTATTTAAAAAATATTCTGAATACAAAGACAAAAATTCCAAAGGCAAAAACATCAAACTCGTATAAGTCTTCACCCGATTTGCGGCCCCGAAAAAAAAACACACAAAGTTTTTTATATTTTATATCCTAGAGGTCTGCATGGGCTGTAAACTGAAGCCCGCACCCGAAATCATTTAACCCGACATGACCATTTCGGTTATATTTTAAGCCCGACCCGAACCCGAGGTCCGTTTCTCACAGTAAAAGCCTTATCTTTTTTTTTTTGGAAGATGCTGTATTTTATGATTGCTTGCAACGATAATTAAACAAATACATGTACAGACACCGTTTCACCGAGGCACAGCACACCCCTTGGCAGTCAGCAACACACAAGAAAAACTTAAGCTTAAGTTACTAGTTACAATCAAAACTTTGATGTGGTTGAACAGGTGAAACAGTGACAAATTCCTCTGGAACTCAAACAATAAACTTCAAAACAAAGTTTGTGCAGTGTAGCACAACTATTTACACAAATATATGCTTCTCAGTACAAGTTATGAATGAAGAGAACAGCATCGACAGTTGATGGTTTCAGCGCCGTCCTCCTCTGATTGCGGCAGTGTTGTGACTGAAATAGTGCGTGCGGGAGCAAATGCGCAAAACAGTTTTGTAAAATTAGATGCACCTGTTTGAGGTCGTTAGCTGCATAAAGACACCTGTCCACCCCATACAATCAGTAAGAATCCAACTACTAACATGGCCAAGACCAAAGAGCTGTCCAAAGACACTAGAGACAAAATTGTATACCTCCACAAGGTTGGAAAGGGCTACGGGGAAATTGCCAAGCAGCTTGGTGAAAAAAGGTCCACTGTTGGAGCAATCATTAGAAAATGGAAGAAGCTAAACATGACTGTCAATCTCCCTCGGACTGGGGCTCCATGCAAGATCTCACCTCGTGGGGTCTCAATGATCCTAAGAAAGGTGAGAAATCAGCCCAGAACTACACGGGAGGAGCTGGTCAATGACCTGAAAAGAGCTGGGACCACCATTTCCAAGGTTACTGTTGGTAATACACTAAGACGTCGTGGTTTGAAATCATGCATGGCACGGAAGGTTCCCCTGCTTAAACCAGCACATGTCAAGGCCCGTCTTAAGTTTGCCAATGACCATTTGGATGATCCAGAGGAGTCATGGGAGAAAGTCATGTGGTCAGATGAGACCAAAATAGAACTTTTTGGTCATAATTCCACTAAAACGTGTTTGGAGGAAGAAGAATGATGAGTACCATCCCAAGAACACCATCCCTACTGTGAAGCATGGGGGTGGTAGCATCATGCTTTGGGGGTGTTTTTCTGCACATGGGACAGGGCAACTGCACTGTATTAAGGAGAGGATGACCGGGGCCATGTATTGCGAGATTTTGGGGAACAACCTCCTTCCCTCAGTTAGAGCATTGAAGATGGGTCGAGGCTGGGTCTTCCAACATGACAATGACCCGAAGCACACAGCCAGGATAACCAAGGAGTGGCTCTGTAAGAAGCATATCAAGGTTCTGGCGTGGCCTAGCCAGTCTCCAGACCTAAACCCAATAGAGAATCTTTGGAGGGAGCTCAAACTCCGTGTTTCTCAGCGACAGCCCAGAAACCTGACTGATCTAGAGAAGATCTGTGTGGAGGAGTGGGCCAAAATCCCTCCTGCAGTGTGTGCAAACCTGGTGAAAAACTACAGGAAACGTTTGACCTTTGTAATTGCAAACAAAGGCTACTGTACCAAATATTAACATTGATTTTCTCAGGTGTTCAAATACTTATTTGCAGCTGTATCATACAAATAAATAGTTAAAAAATCATACATTGTGATTTCTGGATTTTTTTTTTTAGATTATGTCTCTCACAGTGGACATGCACCTACGATGGCAATTTCAGACCCCTCCATGATTTCTAAGTGGGAGAACTTGCAAAATAGCAGGGTGTTCAAATACTTATTTTCCTCACTGTATATATATATATATATATATATATATATATATATATATATATATATATATTCTTCAGATAAATCCCCAGAAATGGTATATATTAAAGATCATCTACATGCTTTACATGTACAGATGACGATGACACAGAAATGAGAAATGTTAATGTGACAGACAAGGTTGAGATTTTTATGGAACATCTTGTAGTTCAACATCTCTGGAGGGACTACACAAGGAGAGTTCGCAAGGCGGAGAAGGAGAGAAAGGCGCTTGCAAAGATCTTCCGCTAAGGCAAGGCAAGGCTGAAAAATTAAATACATTTATGGCTAAAAATTCAATAGATTTCCCGAATGATGACGTGTTTGATTCGCAAGACAAGCTTGAATTACTTAAAGCATAATTAAGGCTTGACATGCAAACTTAAAGTGTTATGTGTGTGGTTTCACAATGCTTAGGTTGTTGAGGCCATATGCATTTTTGAAAGAAACTGTGAACATCTTTTGCTTCAGACAGAAAAAATGTGTGAAGCACGGGTTTGAGGTCTCAACAACATTGAGGGGAAAAATGTACCAAATAAGCTATTTGCTGCATAAAATAGGTGTGAAAAAGACAATAGATATTTGAACATGTGCTTTTTGCAAGTGTATGTTAAATAAGGACTAGGATAAGTCCAAAGTTTTACCTTATAAGGGAAAGGCTGCTATAATGACAGCCAATAGCTTAAAGGGTTAGTTCACCCAAAAATGAAAATTCTGTCAGTAATTAGTCACCCTCATGTTGTTCCAACCCCGTAAAACTTTCGTTCATCTTCAATCACAAATTAAGATATTTTTGATGAAATCTGAGAGCTGGCTCACTCCTTTATTGGCTGCAAGGTAATCGATATGCCATCCCAGAAAAGTTAGTAAAGACATTGTTAAAATAGTTCTAGTGACTACAGTGGCTCAGCCTTAAGGTTATCAAGCAACGAGAATACTTTTCCTGACTTTAAAAGTTAATGACGTTATGTTGTATTTCTATACCGCTGTAACTTCACCATAATCGGCTGCAGTCAAATATTGCCCTTAAAGATTCCAGATGTTGATTCAGGGTCCTCTAACCAGCTCAATCTTGGATTCTAATGTACTGGCAATTTTTTGCCAATATTAATTTATTAATATTTCGTATAAAATTACAAAAATTATGAAATATTGATAGGGAAAAATTGCTCTGAGACTTGTTTAAAAAAAAAAATACAAATCACAACAACATGATTTCGTTTTATTTAAAAAATATTCTGAATACAAAGACAAAAATTCCAAAGGCAAAAACATCAAACTCGTATAAGTCTTCACCCGATTTGCGGCCCCGAAAAAAAAACACACAAAGTTTTTTATATTTTATATCCTAGAGGTCTGCATGGGCTGTAAACTGAAGCCCGCACCCGAAATCATTTAACCCGACATGACCATTTCGGTTATATTTTAAGCCCGACCCGAACCCGAGGTCCGTTTCTCACAGTAAAAGCCTTATCTTTTTTTTTTTGGAAGATGCTGTATTTTATGATTGCTTGCAACGATAATTAAACAAATACATGTACAGACACCGTTTCACCGAGGCACAGCACACCCCTTGGCAGTCAGCAACACACAAGAAAAAACTTAAGCTTAAGTTACTAGTTACAATCAAAACTTTGATGTGGTTGAACAGGTGAAACAGTGACAAATTCCTCTGGAACTCAAACAATAAACTTCAAAACAAAGTTCGTGCAGTGTAGCACAACTATTTACACAAATATATGCTTCTCAGTACAAGTTATGAATGAAGAGAACAGCATCGACAGTTGATGGTTTCAGCGCCGTCCTCCTCTGATTGCGGCAGTGTTGTGACTGAAATAGTGCGTGCGGGAGCAAATGCGCAAAACAGTTTTGTAAAATTATATATGATAAAATAAAAATAATTCATATATCATTTTACAGAAGTGTTTTACGCATGTGCTCCCGCGCGCACTATTTCGGTCACAACACAACAATCAGATGAGGACTGCGGCGCTGAAACTGCGCATGTACTTTCTCTCTTGCCCAGCAAGCAATTTTGCGTCTAATAGACGTCTAATAGCCGTCAAAACACAGCCCAGACGTCTAGGCTAAAACGAGGCTAATTTTGGGCTGTCAGTGAAAATCTAATAGACGTCTAAACATAGCCCAAGAATAGACAGCTATTGGATGACTACATATATACGTCTAATAGACGTCTAACCATAGCCCAAGAATAGACAATTAGACAGCTGTTGAATGACTATATTTATACGTCTAATAGACGTCTAATCATAGCCCAAGAATAGACTAGTCATCAATTAGACAGCTATTAAACGACTACATATATACGTCTAATATGGGTCTAGGCTAAAACAAGGCTGATTTTGGGCTGTCAGTGAAAATCTAATAGATGTCTAACCATAGCCCAAGAATAGACCTGTCATCAATTACACTACATATAGGCCTACATGTAATAGACAACAAAATGAGGCATAAGGATTCTTTTCACTCAAATATAACAGGTTCTCATAAATGAAAATCCATCCAAACTAATTGAATATAAAGGGTTTATTTAGAACAATTATATTAACAACTTAGACAACATTCAAACATAAAAATGAACAAATAAAATATTAGAAAATATACAAAGAAATTTAAGAATTAATTGTTAGCTTTATATCCATAACCACCACCCCCTGCTCTCCCTGGTGCTTGTTTAAAATGCCCAGAAATTGCATTTTTTATTTCCCATTCAGTCGCCGAAGGAAAGTTGGTCATCACTGCGTCTGCCAAATGAGAAAAAGAAAAATATTATTGCTCAAGAAAAGCATTGTTGACAATCATTTTTAACTAATTACAGTCATTCACTTTTGCTAGGATGCACACTAGAGCTGGCCAATATAGAGTTAACAGAATATAGATTGAGACTATATAATTTATATCAATATAGACGATAATTTATATCAATATTATTAATAAATTAATATCAATAATTGAAAAATTTTACCTGCATAATGGTGATGCACTAATTATATATATATATATATATATATATATATATAAGTATATATATATATATACACACAGGGCTCTACAGTGCGCCCATTTCACTCGCACATGCGAGTAAATATTTCGGCGTGCGAACGTGAAAAAATATTTGGGCACACTCGTGCGAGTGACACAGCATTTTTCTATAGAAACAGCTGCAAATACATCATCATGAGGAGGGGCAGAGTAGGACACTATATTACCGGGAGATCAGTTATTTAGGCCTAAATCTTCAGTAGCTAGTCTGTAGCCTCATAAAAAAAAACTACAGTGCCCACACACGAACTATTTTAGGGCCCTATAATTTCCGCGATCACGGAATCGCGGAGTTGGCAAATTAACGCGGAATCTAGTGTCAACGCGGAATTTTACATCTGTTTTTGTGTGGGAGAAAAATGTATGTCTGAGCTCTGAGGAAAATCGCATACTACTGAAAGAATGAGCAGAGAGAGAGGCCCGGTCGCGCGCGCGTCTTCAAACTGTCTTGCTCTCTCTCACTCCCTCGCGCTTATTAATCTAAATCAATTGAGAATTGACACAATGGTAAAAGATCGGAAGAACGAGGTTTCACGTGGAGCATTCGGATATTTTTTTTCCTGAATTAGGCTACCGCTGTGTGTGAATTGTGCAAAAAAAAACAAAAAAACAACCTTTTTTACCTTTCCTTCTCTGAAAAGCGTTCCGCCCATTCAGCTGAACAGTTGAAAATGTCTTAATTTTCTGTCATTTTACCTGAAAGTCGCGGGAGTTTTGAGGTCTGGCGGCGGACTGTATTCCTGGGGGACTGGATCGAGAGTCTCTTCCTGTAGGATGCTGATCAGCGATGTGAATAAAAAATGTGTTTTTTTTTAGCTCATAAACTAAATAAGAACAGTTGAAAATGTCTTAATTTTCTGTCATTTTACCTGAAAGTCGCGGGAGTTTTGAGGTCTGGCGGCGGACTGTATTCCTGGGGGACTGGATCGAGAGTCTCTTCCTGTAGGATGCTGATCAGCGATGTGAATAGATGATAACAACCTACTGCACCTGCTAGGAGGCACAGTAGGGACCTACTGGCCCATAAGAATGGACCGATAACCACTGATAATGTCCATTCAATCGGGTGATAACATCCGAAGCGGGTGCAGCTGACATAAAAAACACTTTCAATAAACTAAACAAATCCTATCCAATGATGAAATGTTTTCTGTGTTGACAAATCTTGTGCGATGTCCTAAAACTGCCGGGATAATCACACAACGTCTGCTAATGATACGTCCGATTCGCGAACTAATGACTCCTTTAAACTGATTCACTATAATGAATGGTTAAAACAACTGATCTGTCCAACACTGAATCGGTTCGGTGTATAACAAAATCGGTAACACTTTACAATAAGGTTCCATTTATTAAACTCTAGTTAACTAGATCAGTTAACATTAACTATTAATAAACTGCACTTCTACAGCATTTATTAATCTTTATTAATGTTAATTTCACCGTTTAGTAGCCTACATTATTTAAATGAAAAGTTGTATTTGTTAACATTAGTTAGCTTAATGCACTGTGTGAAGTAACATTAAAATTACAGGGTTAGGGTTGACTAAGATTAACAAAGATTAATAAATACAGTAACAAATGTATTGCTCGTGGTTCATGTTAGTTAGCCTAATACATTCATTCACTAATGTAAACAAACCAAACCACATTTAACATCTCTTAAAATGAGAATTTTGTTTGTTACCTCAATAAATTTAGGGTCATTCCTATTTTATTTGTGTACATTTTAATCATTAACATTAAAAACACTCTTTTTACGACTAAAATTACAGTAAAGGGTAAAAAAAAAACTGAATTCCCAAAAATTAAAACGGAAAAAAATGAATTTGCAAAAATTAAAACGGAAAAACGGCATTTGGGTGGAAAAAAAACGGAATTTGGGAAAAAATAAAACGGATTTTATAGGGCCCTACTAATTCGGATCAGCACAGAGGGTCCCTCCCTGGAACTGTTTGATCCTACAAAATGTGCTGAAAATTGGCTGTCTGCTGGAAAGAGGTCAAGGCGACCAGGCTACAAAGCTTGGCCAAGTGACTCAGACATGATCTTCAATTCAGATAAAATGTGAAACATACATAAGGCCTACATACAATGATAAATGAAATCTACATGACGATAAAGTAGAATTAAATGAAAATCTTTTGTTTGAAAGTTTTGGTCTGATGTTCTTAACCTTAAAATGAGCATTGTAAATGTAATTGTTGAATAATTCTAATAATAAAACTATAATGATAAACTTATACAACAAAAATGACTGTGCCCCCAAATATTTGTCTGTGCTCCTAAATTTTTTTATTTAGGCGCACCAGTGCTCCTTGTTCAAAAAGTAAGTGTAGAGCCCTGACATACATATATTTTAGGGGTGTAACGATACACGTATTGAACCATTCTGTACGAGGCTTTCGGTTCGATTTCAGTACGGATTTTTAAACAAAACTGTTCGTTAGACAATTTTTCCTGCTGACCAAAATTTTTTAATTACAAATGTAGGCACATCAAAAAGCGCGCTCAAATGTAAGAGAAATCATGACAAATCGTGACAACAATCGTGCTCTTTCAGGTAGTAAACATATAGACCTGCATTATATGACTGACTGACAGACAAGAACAGTTTGACCTAAAAATATCAAAATTGAAACTACTGCAGAAACAAAGACACCTGCATCTTGGATGCCCTTAAGGTAAGCTAAAACATACCAAAATTTCAAAGTGAACTATCCATATAAATCATTCTTTATCACTTACTCATATAACTCTAATGAACATAAAAATATATTATACTTAATAGGGGTAGTTCACTTAAAAAAAAATCATATAAGCATTTACTCACTTTCACTTGGTTCCAAACCTGTATGGCTTTCTTCTGTTGAACACACACAAAAAATATATATTTTGAAGAATGTTGGTAACAAGACATTTAATGGTAGTCATTGACAAGTGTTCTGTATATTCAATTGCTGTACTTTGTTGACTGATTGCTGGATAATTTGCAATAAACAGTGTCTTTAAATCAAATAAAGTGGATTACATCACTCCAGTTCTGAGGTTTTTACACTGGCTATCTGTCTGTCAAAGAATTCATATCAAAATACTATAGCTGGTTATTAAATTAATAAACATTTTAAGGCCAAAGTAAATTTATAATCTGATGCATTATGAACCATCCAGAGCAGACCTCTCAGGTCATCTACAGTAGCCAGCTACTTTTATATCCCCAAAGTCAAAACAAAACATGGAGAAGCAGCATTCAGTTTTTATGCACCATATATCTAAAACAAATTCACTGAAAACTTAATGTATGCTGCATATTTTAATTATTTTAAGACTTTACTGTTTGCCACTATTATTAATCAGAAAGGAAAAATATGTTTTTATAATTTCTTTTCATGTTGCACTATGTTGCTGTTAAGTTTTATGTAAAGTATACTTTGAAAATTTGCATTAAATCAAAAACTATTATTTCTTACTCTAATCTAAAAACAAAAATATATTGGTATCTTTAATAATAATAAAAAATATTATTGATAAGTTTCATAGTTTCATGCTTACCACCTTGAATTTAGATACATTTTAGATTAAGGGCACACAGTTGCAATAACACGTGCAGGTAACGTTAACTTGTTGGAGAAAAATAGTACTCTGCAATGGTAATGTTAAAATGTCACGGTTTCTACACATTATAACAACTAACTTTAAACAATGAACATAACAAAAATAACACGCATACTTACAAGATCGAAGTAGAAATTTGAAGGTTTTCAGAGTGTTGCTCGCCCGTTGCTCTCTGACAGCTGCCTCGTGTAAAATAAAATTGAAAATAGCGGAAATGTGTATCGCGAGATCTGGCTAAAGTGATCTAGTCGCGCAATGCCAGTAGTCCCAGTAGTCATGTCTCAGTAGTGTTTCGATTGTGCCATCTAGCGGTTGAGAAATGCAATTGCATTTTATTTAATTGGAAATAATAGACAGTCATATCGTAGATTGTGTATGAATGTTATGTTTATGTGTGACAGCAAACATTAAGCTGTGTGAGCGAAAACATTTTTAAGACTAATATTCTTATACTATATCGTTGGTCTGAATCAGGGCTATAGCCAAACCGTACGTAGACCAGATTGCCTTGATTTCGCCAGGTGGGCTAAAGCAGACCGCATATAGCCCGTCCAATTCGGAGCTAAATCGTGACTACAGATCGACCATGTCGTGAAATGACACATTGAACCTTGTAGATATCATTACCAATGCGAACATTATGGAATATCAAACATTTCATGCACTGCCTGGCAAAAACTACAATTAATCAGTTTTGACTAAAAGTGGGCTACAATAGCCGGGTCTGAATACGAGCTAAATCGTGGCTACGCACAGCCTACACATAGGCCTATTACATGTAAAATAAAGCAAACCAAACAACTTGTAATCACAGTTGACTTTGCTTACATGATGGAATATCATACATCTCACAAGTTATTTTGGAAAAAAATACATTTATCCAGATTAAATGTTATTTGGGCTAAAAGTGGGTTACACATAGCCGGACTATATCGGGTCTATATTTAACCGAGACGTTGAAATGACGGCTATTGCTTGCTGGGTGTGTGCTCTAATTTACGGTCACAACACAGTAAGCAGGTAAGCACACAGCACGCAAACTACATGTAGAGCCTATATAGTTCCCTTTCGTAAGGGAACTCTCGCTGCATCGTACACAACGCTTTGGGGAATGCCTTTGGCATGATGCATCTGAAGTCTGTAGTGGAACTACTCCAATCTTGATTGGTGCTGTGTCTTTCGTCACTCGTGACGTTGCATGTGACAGTGATCCGGAAGCTATAAAAGGACATCGGAACATAGCCGCGTCAGCTTTCTGTCTTCAGCAAGCGTTCTGTGTGACTGTATCATCTTATTTGGTGTTGTCTGTTTATCTCAATAATATATATGGCGAATATAGAGAAACGACTCAGGCGGTGTGCATCCCCTTGCTCACGCTATTTGAGCGAGGATGACACGCACTCGTTCTGTGTTGTTTGTCTAGGAGTGGAGCATGCACGGGCAGTGCTCGAGGGCGCTGTCTGTGCAAACTGTTTTCAGTAATCTATTAAAAAGCTCAGCTCCCGTTTTATTTGAGCCTGTTCGATCAATTAGAACAGGCTCGCGTTCCCAGTGCATCAGGTCCCGCGTCTGTTGAGGCAGCGCACCGCTTGTATGCATGGGATTCGCACGTGGGGCTGGCATATAATACTGAGACGGTTGCGACCCTTTCTCTGTGTTTATTAACCAGCTCCACTGGTCTCGTGCACGGTTCAGAAGCCCGTGCTGCGCCTTCTTCCGACCGCGTTAAAGACACGGCATTTGATTTATTTGGCTCCGAGGAGTTAGATATTATCAACACCGAATCACGTGGACAGGGGGATTTGCCACCCCATATTCCCATTACTGAGAAGTTGCTGGAGGTTGTAACCAGGGCAGTGGCTAAATTAAATGTTGAATGGCTATTTAATAAGCAGGAAGCGACTAAGAAAAATAAAATGGGCGCTTCCTGCAGACCCAGTCACAATCTTCGTGTCAGAGCCTTCCCTTTTTCACTGATCTCCATACTGAGGTATCGAGATCATCTCAATTATTTTCCCCCCATGTATATATTTACTCATCCATTAGGGAATCTAATGAGAAAGGTAATGAGGTGATGCCTCGGGTTGAGGAATATTTTGCGAAATATTTTCTCCCCGACATTGCGTCACCCCTGATAGCTCAGACACTTCCCTCCAAATCTCGTACATCAAATTTGTTAGGGAAAGCATATATGGTGGTGGGTCGAGCCGGTGCATGCCTACACACGATGGGGTTATTTACAGGCATACCAGGCTGACCTTTTCAAAGAGGTGGATGATAACTGGGAGGTCTCACTCGACGGTATTACTGAATTTCGTAGAGTGGCTGACTTGTCTCTCCGTATTATTAAAGAGAAGGCCCGTGTCATTGGCCGTTCTATGGCAGCACTAGTCGTCTCAGAGAGACATTTATGGCTAAATCACTTGGGGATCGGGGAGAAGGACAGGGCCTTCCTTCTCGATGCCCCCCTTTCGCCTTCTGGCCTCTTTGGCGACGCGGCAAGAACCGTTGTCGAGAGGCTTCAGGAGGCAGGTTAGGCCTTGTTTTGGATCTTAAGGTACTGGATCAACCTCCGAGGGGGTTCAGATTCAAGATACCGACTATCAGTCAGACCAGCTCCGAGGACTGGTCTGTCGTGATAGATCCACAAGCTCCTTAACTCATCGTTCCCTTTTAACCCCATCACAGGAAGTTTCCGAGATCCGCTTTTGGGGGAAAAGCGCATCGGTTCCGGACTCTTCCAGTCAGCCTTATTCCTTCGCACCTTCACTAAATGTATGGACGTGGCCCTTGCTCCATTGAGACTTCAGGGGGTCCGTATCTTAAATTATATATATGACTGGCTAATTTTGTCTCAGTCGAAAGAACTAGCAATTCAACATCGAGATGTTGTTTTGCGTCATCTGAGGTGCTTGGGGTTGAGACTCAATGTGAACAAAAGTTCCTTAACTCCTCTTCAGAGGACTACGTTTCTGGGAGTAGAGTGGGACTCAGTCACGATGCGGGCACAATTGTCTCCTGCTCGTATAAATACTATCTTAAACACAATGAAGAGTATTAGGTTAGACCAGGCCATCACTGTCAAACACTTTCAAAGAGTTTTGGGTCTTATGGCTGCAGCTTCCACAGTAGTGCCTTTTGGTCTGCTCCATATGAGGGCCTTTCAGTGGTGGCTCAGGACCAAGGGGTTTTCTCCTCTGGGAAACCCCTTTTGCATGGTCAGAGTTACGCGCAGATGCCTTCGTTCTCTCGTCATGTGGAAGAAACCATGGTTCCTGTCTCAAGGCCCGGTTCTGGGAGCACCATGTCAGAGGAAGACTTTGACTACGGATGCATCCCTCACGGGCTGGGGTGCGGTTATGGAGGGCCGTTACACCCGAGGTACTTGGAAGGACCATCATCTCTTATTAAACGCTTGGAGATGTTGGCTGTATTTTTTGCCCTGAGGCACTTCCTTGTGGACCTCAGAGGCCATCATGTTCTTGTTAGGACAGACAATATGTCGGTGGTCTCTTATATCAACCGCCAAGGAGGTTTGAGATCTTGACCTCTTTGTAGACTGGTGCATCAGATTCTTCTTTGGTCCCAGGATAAATTTCTCTCTGTTAGATCTATTTATATTCCTGGGGTTGATAATTTGGGAGCAGACATCCTGTCGAGGCAGGGGCTGAGGCCCGGGGAATGGCGGCTCCACCCTGAAGTGGTTGAGCTTATATGGAGAGAGTTTGGCCGGGCGGAGGTTGACCTGTTTGCTTCTCATGAGAACTCTCATTGCCCGCTCTGGTATTCTCTCTCACATCCAGCTCCTTTGGGCTTGGATTCCATGGTACAGATGTGGCCGAGGTCATGTCTGTACGCTTTTCCCCCGATCGCTCTGCTCTGCTCCCTGGGGTTCTAGAAAGGGTCAGGAGGAACGGTGTGAGATTACTCCTTGTAGCTCTGTACTGGCCGGCCCAAATTTGATTTTCGGACCGTATTAGTCTCTTGGAGAGTCCTCCATGGTAAATCCCTATTAGAAGAGATCTTCTCAGGCCGGTGGTACAATATTTCATCCACGGCCGGAGTTATGGAGACTATGAGTCTGGCCCCTGAGGGGGACCAACCCATAAATAGGTTGCCCTTTCCACTGAGGTGGTCAGGTCATCCACTCTAGAACCCCACTCTACTAGGAACTAAAAATGTAAAGTTAGGGACGGCATTGAACCTAGTTAATCACTGCCCACTGGCTTCAGTACTGGTGTTCCATCCTGTTCTCTAACGGGATCTCCCGTTCATGCTTAGGGCCTCTGTGGCGGCCTCGGTGCCCTCCGCAAGCCTCTAAGGGTGGGCATGTAGGGACATTCCCACTAAAACTCCATGTTCCTGTAGATTGGAGGATGAATCCTGTCATCCAGCCTATTGGCATCAGGCTGATGGGTTATCCTTGGCACCCGTCATGTCCTGTGGGTGAAATACATGAGTATATATAAGAATCTATTGAGTCTGCTTCCTGCTCGTCTTACTCCCTGGAAGAGTGGTGGTGCTGCTCCCTCTTACTTGCTAGCGTTTTTGCCACGGTACTGAGGTGCCTGTAGGCAATATCATGATTCTTCAGGTATTCCATCCTCCATCGCATGTGTCGGATGGTCAAGGTCTTAGCCTTGGAGGTTCCTATGTTAGGCCTTGGGCTGGGAGGAGTCAATCCATCTAGTGATGTATCAAGGGTTAGGAGCTATTCCCCTTTATCAATTAGACAGTTGGTTATCTGCAGAAACCACTCATATCTGAAGTAAAAGGTGCGCTTTTGCCTTCACTTCTTATCTAATACTTTCTACTGTCTGGGGTTCCCATCCATGAGGTCAGTCGAGCCTCCGGCTCCAGACCTCCCCTTCTTACACCAAATCTTATGACAAGCTAGTTGGATCTGCCCTCTACTCATTTCTATCGTCCGTGAGCGTGCAAGATGCTTTCAGACTGATCTCATGAAATGGCGTATGTATGACACGCCAATTCGTATTTCCATTTTTGCCGTGCTATCAACACGCATAATCGCTTTTCAGCGTGTTTATCAACACCGTTGACTTAACGTTACATTACTGTATATCTAAATATATGACCTACCCCAACCCCGTCCCTAAACCTACCCGTCACTGGGGTTAATACCATTTATGAGTCTTCCCCTACCATCCTAGGAAAAAAAATATCGCTCCCCAGATGTAGATATACATTTTGCTTCGTTTCGCTCGGACATTTAACGGCGTACACATACACGCGGAATCACTCTGACATTTAACGGCGTAGACATACACGCGGAAGATGACGGTTCGTTTCGGCGTGGACATACACGCGGATAGCTCAAAATGCGTATAGATAGCACGCCACTTGACTTGAAAGTGGCGTGTATGTTTACGCAAAGTCATGATGTCATGTTGGATGCTTTACACCAGGGCGTATTTCTCTCAGTGTGGCGGCATGGGTATTCGTTCCCCAAAGCGTTGAGTACGATGCAGCGGGAGTTCCCTTATGAAAGGGAACGCCTCAGGTTACTATTGTAACCCTCGTTCCCTGAGTAGGGAATGAGACACTGCATCCCTTGGCAAACTTTGGACTTATCCTAGTCCTTATTTAACATACGCTTGCAAAAAGCACATATTCAAATATCTATTTTCTTTTTCACACCTATTTTTTGCAGCACATACATAATAGCTTATTTGGTACATTTTTCCTCTCAAAGTTGTTGAGACCTCAAACCTGTGTCTCACACATTTTCTCTGTCTGCAGCAAAAGATGTTCACAGTTTCTTTTAAAAATGCATATGGCCTCAACAACCTAAGCATTGTGAAACCACACATACTGTACCCACACACATAACATTTGTAACGATGTCCCTAAGTTTTTTTTATTTGGGGTATTATTGTATCTAGTGAAAATGTAATTCTATTAGGAATTTTGGTTCTTATGCATAAATGGGATAAGATGAGAAAACCTAAAAAACAATGTAAAGAATGTTACGAAAACATTTAGGGTCATTGTTACAAGTGTTATGAGTGTGGGTGTGTGTGGTTTCACAATGCTTAGGTTGTTAAGGCCTTATGCATTTTTGAAAGAAACTGTGAACATCTTTTGCTTCAGACAGAGAAAATGTGTGAGACACAGGTTTGAGGTCTCAACAACTTCGAGGGGAAAAATGTACCAAATAAGCTATTATGTATGTACTGCATAAAATAGGTGTGAAAAAGAAAATAGATATTTGAATATGTGCTTTTTGCAAGCGTATGGTAAATAAGGACTAGGATAAGTCCAAAGTTTTACCTTATAAGGGAAAGGCTGTAATGACAGCCCATAGCTTAAAGGCGGCCTATAACAAGGATAGTATAAAAAGCTTTGTGTGTGTTTTTTCTCGGGGCCGCAAATCGGGTGAAGACTTATACAAGTTTGTTATTTTTGCCTTTGGAATTTTTGTCTTTGAATTATTCTGAATATTTTTAAATGAAACGAAATCATGTTGTGGTGATTCGTAAAACTTTTTAAACAAGTCTCAGAGCATTTTTTCCCTATTAATATTTCATAAAACTCGTAATGAAATATTAATATTGGCAAACACCCAGTGCATTAGAATCCAAGATTGAGCTGGTTAGAGGCACCGCCGAGGACCCTGAATCAACATCTGACATCTTTAATCTACAGGTAAGGGCAATATTTGATTGCAGCAGATTATGGTAATGTGTTAGAATGATTTGGAGGTTACAGGGGTATAGAAATACAACAATATGTAAAATTTGGATTTATTATTCAATCAAAAACCTGTCATCCAGCCATCTCCTCCCCTCCTCTTTCATCCTCACCCTTTTCGCCCAAAATGTGTTTTAGGTGGACAGGTCAATACAGTACAAAGAACATCAAAAAATATGTAGGATTTTGGAAAATAACAATGTACTTTCTGTTAACCAAATGCTTTTTAATCTTCGCTATTGCTTCAATCCAACTGGGGTGCGTTTCCCGTAACGACGTAACTCGCTGCTTCACTACCATAGTACGATATATTGTTGAAGAAATGAGCTAGTCACGACTGTTTCCCGAAACCATATTGTCGCAAAGTGGTCCTTCAACCACGTTTGTTAATGCCACGGGCACAACCTAACGCTTTTTGACCTTCTCAGTTTGTATAAATGTTTACGTAGGGTTCTGCGTGTTTATTTTTTCCCACATTAATTTCCCACGTCTAGTACAATTATGTGGTTTTGTTTTATTAATACAGTGTATACTTTTTTCTTGATATACCCCGAAAGAATGGAAGTGAAATGTGACAACAAGTCCAATAGGTGGGATACATTGTAACATGACCAGACAGCTTAAAATCTGATCTAATAAAAAAAATATATAAAAGTCAAACTAAAATATTTTCTCAATAAAATACAATTATTAACTTTTTAATTTAAAATAATGGCATTTTTTAAAAATTAAAAATAAAATCATTTTTGAGTTTGACAATGACCACACTGGAAAACAAAGCTACAATATAGTTCAAAACATAATAATAATTAATAATTTCTGAACATTGACTCTCAGTCTTTATTCACCTTTTTCTCATTTTTTCTCAGTAGAATTAATAAAAGTATAGAATATAATAGCTTAGTTCTAATAGAGGCGCATTGTAACACAGTGTTACAACATGCCCCCACCTGCACAACTGGGATTTAAACCTTGCTAGTGTCTTCTGCTAGTTAGCAAAACATTAAAGAACCATACCAACTGTTAAATAACATATTCGAGATTAAAATGATATCAGATTTGTCTAATTTTAAATAAACACCAATAATAGAGATGAAAAATTAACATAAGTAAGAAATTTACTTTTGCCATGGTTAAATAAATGTTCAATGATATCTTCCAAAGATTTCAGAATTTTGGCGCAATGTTTTCTCTAGTGTTGATATGGCAGCTAACACTAAAAAAACACTAAGTTTCATCATGCTAACATGTGTGGAAGCTAACAAGTGTATTACAACTAGCCCCGCGTTAGTTTATGCCCTGCTCTCCCCTATATATAGGTGGCACTGTTATGAAACTGCTCAGTTAACCTCTCAGAGCATCATCATAACAACACTTACTCATTGTCTTGCAACACCAATGCGTTGGTAAAATGTAGAATTTTACATCAAAACAATGCCTGAGAAACAATATGGTCAGACCTAAGGAATCCAAAAGTTGTGTTTTAGAGCACATTTTTAAACTGTTATAACGATAAGATTAAGATTTCTCGACCAGTAAGCAGCACTGCTCCCAAACTGCTCAGATACCCTCAGGTTCATAAAGATTAGTTATGGTTATTATTTATTGGTAAACTGACCAAAGGATTAATCAAATATTAAAAATAAATAAATAAACAATAGATTAACTGGAAAAATAATTGTTAAATTATACGATTAAATGTTTGCAACAAAAACCATTGTGAACAGGTTGGGAAAGGTGTTGGAACACCAAAATCTTATTTCATGATACGATTAATAAAAAAAAAATTTAAATGTCATTTTATAATTACAATACAGATATTTGATTTTATCTTTGTTATTTAAAATTAGTTGAGCGACTGAAAAAAAATCATTAGTTACAGCACTAAATATATTAAAGCTGTCAGCACTGTCTCAAGATAATTTTACCCATATTTGAAGATGGCCCAATGAATGCTGTTTTGTTGCTAATGCAATATTTTTTTCAGTCATATGTTGTATATCTTTTTATTTAACATTTACAAAAAAAATTATAATCCAAGACTTTTTCACTAGAAAGATGTCTGACTCTGAAACCATTGAACTGGCTTGTCTTGGGCGACCTTTTCAGTTGGGAATGCTTTATGACTGCCGAAGAGATGTCCTCATTCCAGGTAATAAAAAGCACATGAACACACTGGGGAGGAAACAATCTAAATGGTATAATTCATTACTGTGTTAGATTTTATGCTTTACCTTTGGGGTAACTAATTATTAACATATAAAATGTTCCCAAGGAATAACTCTTTGGAATGCTGAGATGCTGCAGAAGAATATTAATGTGCGTCCACAGCCAAACACTGACTTCAAAATCATTGCCTCAGATTCAAGTGAAGACAAAGTAGAAGCTTTGAATGTTTCTGCATCTCTTGAAGCCAGTTTTCTGAGTGGATTAGTGAGTGTGAAAGGGTCAGCTAGCTATTTAAATGACAAGAAGAAGTCCAAACATCAATCTCGAGTCACCTTACAGTATCGGTCAACGGCACGTTTTGAGCAGTTAACTATGGAGCATCTTGGAACAGGGAACATAAAGCATAGCAATGTATTTCAGGAGGGCTCGGCCACACATGTTGTTACGGCTCTATTGTATGGAGCTCAAGCGTTCTTTATTTTTGACCGTGAAGTTTCATCCAATGAAAATCATCAAGAGATACATGGAGACCTGCATGCAACAATCAAAAACATACCTTCAATATCAATTGAAGGTGAAGCATCTTTGAAAATTAATGAATCGGAAAAAGAGAAAATGAACAAATTCAGCTGCACTTTTCATGGAGATTTTGCTCTGGAAAACAATCCAGTTTCCTATGTAGACGCCATCAAGGTGTACTCAGAGCTGCCAAAACTGTTGGGAGAACATGGAGAGAATGCTGTGCCCATGACCGTATGGCTTTACCCTCTGAAAAAACTAGATTCAACAGCTGCTCAGTTAGTCAGGGAGATCAGTGTAAGCCTAGTACGACGTGCCCAACGGATCATGGATGAACTGGATAATTGTGACATTCAGTGTCAAGATCTGATGAGGGACAATGTTGCCATTCAATTCCCTGAAATCAAAACTAAAATCAGAAAATTTAAGGACCTCTGCTCAGAGTACAAAATAGTTTTTCAAAAACATCTCTGCAGGCTTCTTCCATCCATAAGGGGTGGAGGAAAAGAAGAACAAGAACTTGTTGATGCTCTTAATGACAAAGAAAGATCCCCGTTTCAGGGTGCTCTGGTACACAAGTATCTCAATGAGCGAGAGCGAGAGATGAATGTCATTAGATCTTACCTCGAAATCATGAAAGAAGTCCCTGTTCTTTCATCTAGCAATGACTTGGACAAGGTTGTCTTGAAAGCATCCAATAACTATGTGATAGCTTTTGCACTTTCATCCTTAAATGAAAAGGAACTGTACTTTTCAGACCTGGAGAATTACCTGAAAAAACAATCGCGTAACAATGGAGAGCAAGTGAGTTATGATCCAGACTCCTCAAAAAAGACAGAAAAATGGTTTTCCTCAGGAAATGTAACTACACTGACCAGGGAAAACATACAGTCCTTCCTGGATTTCAAAGAAGCCAATAAAGGAAGAAAGAACATTGAATTCTGCATTGCATCAATCCCGGATGAACTCAACACTGCCTCTTCAATTCATGTTTATGAAAGGGGGAGACTCATAAGCTCACAGTACGAGCTCCCCTCAAAACCCCCAAAACCAGTCTTCTTGAGTGCTGAGCATGACTGCATACATCTGCAAATCAAACCTCCTGTCCACGGTGTTAGTTCTGTGAACTCGTACTGTATTTCATATCAGTCTGTGCAGAGCTCTGAATGGACAGATGTGTTTACTGATGGGGTTTCTGATCAAGTCACAGTCAAGCAGTTACAACCACATAGAGAATATCGTTTCAACTGTAAGGCGGTGTGTCGTCCAGGAGTAAGTCTGACTAGTGACACAACATCATTCTTCAGGACTCGTCCATGTGCTCCTCCTGGAGCACCTATAGTGAAACGAGTAGAATCTGAGTCTGGAACTGTAGCCTGGGATGTTCCTACATCTGTGGGTGAGGATGTTCTGGTCACTGGATACATGTTGGAATTCAGAGAATGCACGAAGGATCAGGAAAGTGAAAAGCCATGGAAGTCTGTGAAATCTACAAACAGGGAGAGCACTCTTCAGGGACTGAAAGAAGACACAGATTACACAATCCGAGTTTTTGCAAACTGTGGAAATGATGGAGAGAGTCTCTCCAGCCCTGAAACTGTGTTTTCAGCCAGTTTTAAGGAGAAACAATCAAATAAGGATGGGAGCGGGTTGTTCTTGAATCAATCTTCACGAATAAAAAAGGGCAATCCATCAATACATACACTGACATTACACAAAAAAATGGCAGAAACTGTTAGTTTTAATCAGTATGTCTTCGGAAGAAAGGTTGAGGATGTGAAAAACAAAGTTATCCTTCTTTTGGGACCAACGGGTGCAGGAAAAACCACACTGGTTAATGTGATGGTCAATTACATACTGGGCGTAAAGTGGCAGGATTCATATCGCTTCAAACTAATCAATGAAGTGACCAATCGCTCACAGGCTGAGAGTCAGACATATAATGTCTCATCTTTTGAGCTGTACAATCAGCCTGGCTTTCAAATTCCCTATTCCCTCACAATCGTAGATACACCCGGATTTGGGGATACAAGAGGGATTGCACATGATAAACTGATTACAGAGCAGGTCAAAAGCTTTCTTTGTAGCCCTTTGGGAATTGATCACATTGATGCCGTTTGCTTTGTTGTCCAGGCCTCTCTTGCCCGCCTGAGTGCCAATCAGAGATACATCTTTGACTCCATCCTGTCCATTTTTGGCAAAGACATTGCAGAGAACATCATAATTTTGGTGACATTTGCAGACAGTAAAAACATCCCAGTTCTTGAAGCCATCAAAGCAGCAGATCTGCCCTGTCAAAAGAATACAAAGGGACAACCCACCCATTTCAGTTTCAACAATTCAGCTCTGTATGCAGACAAAAAAGTAGAAGAGCCTACAACCTCTGACAATGATTCAGATGATAATGATGAAGATGATAAACTGACCAAGCTTGTCTGGGACAAAACCTTTAAACAGATGAAGGCTTTTTTCAAGGCATTGGGGGCCATTGAAAGTAAAGATCTGAAGATGACTATAAAGGTCTTAGAGGAACGAGAGCGCCTTGAGAAAGCCATGAAAAGTCTGACCCCTCAAATAACTGCAGGTCTCTCTAAAATGAGTGAAATAAAAAACTTCAAACAATGTTTGGAAAATGAGAGTGACAGCATGAAGCAAAATGAGGATTTTGAGCAAGATGTAGAGGTGATGAAAGCAATCAGAACCCCTGTAAACTGTTTTACCATGAATTGCAACAACTGCTTCTTCACATGTCACTCCAACTGTTTCCTCCCTGCAGAAGATTCTGTGCAAACTTGTGCAGTGATGGAGGGTGGCAACTGCATTATCTGCTCTGAAAACTGCCCTTACTCTGCTCATTCTAAGGAAAATTTCATCTGGACGTATGAAACAAAAATAGAGAAAAAAACTATTAAAGAGCTGAAAGACAACTTCATGAAGGCAAAAGGAAAGTTTATGGACTCTAAGCAAATGCTTGATGCACTTGAAGAGCAACTCCATGGAATTGAGGAAAAACTAAGGAAGTTGATCAAACTGTCCTCTGATTGCCTAAGAAGACTGGATGAAATTGCATTGAATCCAAAATCTCTTTCCACAGCCGATTATCTCGAAATCCTGATCAAAACTGAGAAAGAGGAGAAAAGTCCTGGCTTTGAGGACCGGGTTGTTGGACTCGAGAAAATGAAACAAGAAACTCTTATTCTGGAAAAGATTGCTAAAGGAGAAAATTTGCTCGAAACAGAGCGCCGCATTATGGAGGAGAGAGAGAAGCGAATGCAAACTGTTGCCCTGAAAATGATGAAAATTAAGGAAGCTTTTAGTGCCTTTCAGTCACAGAGCAAAGAAAACATCTGATCAAAAGGATGGAAGTGCTTCCCTTGAGGGACAGGATATGTCCTAAACAAAATAAAAGGCTGATTACTGTAGTTCAAAAAGATTTAGGAAAATTGAAAATTTGACATCAATAACAAACATCAATGCTTCTTTCACGTATAAATCAATAATCATTTAACATAAAGAATACCGAATTTAAGAGTTATTTCATGCTTTTAATATTTGTGTTTTCAACAATGATGCAATGTCAAATTTCTCAAGAATCCACAACAATCATGAACTGTAGCTCAACTGGTAGAGCATAGTGCTAGCAACACAGTAATAATGGCTCCAGAGAATGCATGAAATTAGCAGGGTTTTTTTTTTTCCAGTTTTTTATAGCTTAAATGCTATTTAAATCGCATTGCTTAAATTGGATAAAAGCTTCTGAAATTTTTTTTGTGTTTAGTCTTGTGAAATCATGCAAACATTGTGATATTGTAAAATACTATGAAATACTATAAAAACAATGTATGGTTTCAAGCACTTCCTTTATGTTTTCAAGAAATTATGAGTTTTAAGAAACTTTGTTGTATTAGTTGTATTAGTATGGCATAAAATATTTTGAAATTAAGAAATATGGATTTTCTTATGGTAGAGCTTATACTGTATTGCCACAATGCGCATGTGAAATTTTCCCAATTCCCTGACAATTTACTACTGTTCAAAAGTTATCAGCAATTGTATTATAATTAATTCTACTTATGGATTTTAAAATGATCATGATTATTTTTATTAGTAGTAATATTGTTTTTTAAAAAGTAATTTTCTCAACTCTGTGAATTAATAAAAAGATCTTAACTGTTTAACTTAATTGTCAATTCATGATTTTACTTTTTAAAATCTTTGTGAAGTTTACATTTTTCTGAAGCCTGTTTTGCAAAATCCAGGTCCTGAACATGGACTGCGACTTGTAAACAATGTCCTCAATTATTGCCATTACGCATTATGACTGTCTGTCATTCGTGTTAATCAAACAACAAAAGACAATAAGATCACTTTTGTAGCTTTAACAAAGATTAGTAATATTTAACTTATACAGCCAAGACTATAGTGTTATTTAACATTTGATTTCCTGAACAATTCATGTACATCAATCTTTTTTTATTGCAATATATAATTCCAGAAAAACGAAATATTGCAATGTAGTGCAGTAAAAACAAGTATGAAAAATAAAAATAGACTATGGCACAACCTTTACAACTCTGTATGTCAGATTGACAGGTAATGATATTCTGTAGCCTACCCTCCATTGTGAATTAATTAAATACATAATTATTATAAGAAAAGAAAAAATAAATCTAATAAAAGGTAGCCTGGCTCCGCCCTCCTACGTACTTCTGCTCAATTTTCATTTTCCTTCAGTACGTCGTCTGGGTTTGCGGTATATTCGTGGGTTTTCTCAGGCCAATTTTTACCGGTCCAATCAGCGAACAGAGGGAGTGGCTGAGAACGATGACGTTGAGGTCGTGCGCTAGTTTGAGTTGAAGTTTCGTCACGACCAAATGTTAGCGATTGGTTATAGCAGATCCAGAGTGGCTCTGGGCAGATCCAATGGGGAGTACAAAAGAAATGTACGAGAGTCTGGTGGGACCAGGCTAAATAAAAGTTACACTGACATAAGAATTAGAAAAAGAACATCAGAAATATGCAAAGACCTAAAATACCTTGTGATATGAAATGTTAATATTATGGGCATTATAAGTTAATAATTTTTGTTATAGGGGTTCAGCTGGCAAAAACTTTTTTGGGAATACTCGGCCCATGACAGTCACAGTACAATAAAATACAACAGCTTTTTATACTAAAACTTGAAGAAATTCACACAGTATAATGCCAAGACACATGTTAAAGAGTCAGGCAGCAGCACTCCTCTCATAAACATATACAGCGCACAGGCCTCAATACATTTATTAAATTCTGGACCTAATTTCAATGATGATCAACAGCCCGTTTGAGTTAGCAGACGACAAGGTCATTTCAAACTGTGTGCTCATAACAAGATTAAGGAGTGCAATTTTCATCTGTTTAAAACAACAAACCATGCAAAAGTTTTAGGGGATCCACACTCAAGCCCAAAGGATTACTTGTTATGGGACATTTAAATATCAGAAGCGTTGCTTCAAAAACGGAACAACTGGTTACGAACTTACAACAGCCGGTACTTACAAACTCGACCTTTAATTTGCTTTGCTTTTCGGAAATGTGGTTGACAGAATCATCACGAACACTGCATACTCGTCCCGGGATATAAAGTCTTCAGAAAGGATCGAAAATTTTGAAAAGGTGGTGGACTACTAATGTATGTGAAGGACAGCATAAAATGAAAGGAAATTGAATTTAATACATTTAATATAGAATGCATTGCTGTAACAATTGTTTTATCCCCATGCATGGCATTTAATGTATATAGGCCTCCCTCATTAAGTAGTATGTTTTATGATCATCTAATAATTTTTTAAAGGGTTTTATAGAAATGAGTTAATTCTGTTTGGGGACTTTAATGTAAATTGGATTGAGAAGTCAAATAATAAAAAGCTTCAGGAGGTAGTAAGTCTGTTTGACCTCTCACAGTTAATTCAGGGTCCCAGCAAAGTTACCTCATCATCTCAAACTCAAACTGATTTAATATTTAGGAACAAATCAGAAAGAATAACTATCAAAAAGTCAAAAAGTAAGAAAATTAACAAAACATAGGTTTTTATATCAACAAGAGAAAGACATTTTCTAAACATTATACCAAAAAGATTTCTAAAGAGAAATTGAAAAAAATAAACTGGAATGAGATTCTGTCCACAGGTGATCTAGATGATGCTTCTGGGTGTCTAATGGCCAGATTAAAAAGGTTCAAGGTGAATTCAGTAGCAATGTTACATTTTCTTGAAAGAAGCAGAATTTACCTTGGTTAAATGAACAGCTATAAAAGTTAATGAAACAGAGGGACCATGCCTTGAAGATAGCCCTCAAATCTGGGTTAGCTCATGACAGAAGGACATTTCAGTGTTTACATAATAAAGTTTTAAAGAAATTGAGAAAAGAGAAATTCTACATCAACCTCATAAATGATGCTAAGGGGAATAGTACACAAGTCTTACAGTAAAAGAAAACCGTAACAAAGGAGATAAAGATATTGAATTACAAGCTCAGGGAAATTTAATTCAAGATAAGCATCAAATTGAGTGTATTTAATATATTTTTTTCTAGATTCAGATAAAGATTTAACATAAGGTTTTAGTGCAAAAGGTAAGGATATTGTATCACCAAATCCTAATTCTCTTGTCTTTAATATTTCTGAAGTATCTGAGTCTAATATAATACAAAATTGGGTCAGCGTAAGAGTTCTAGGGCTAAAGATGTTTTTGATTGTGATTCTATGTTAAAAAGTGTACAACTGTTATTAGCACACCCATTATTCATTTGGTTAATTTGTCAATAAAATAATGTTATTTTCCAAATGCTTAGAAGTCAGCAGTAATAGCACTTATATTTAAGACTATTGATCCTACTAATGTAACCAATTATAGACCTATTAGTATTCTTCCAGTGGTTTCCAAAGTAATTGAAAAGGTAATTAAAATCTTGGTCATTTTCCACTACATCCTATGCAGTTTTGATTTAGGGCGCATCATTCTACAGAGACAGCAAACTGTTACTTTGTTGAACATATTAAATCCAGTCTTGACAGGGGAGTTGTTGTTGGTGCGGTCTTCCTTGATTTTAAATGGATTTTGATACTGTTAATCATAATACTTACTTTATTCTAAATTGTTTAACTTTTCTGTTAACACATTAACATGGATGGAATCATATTTAAATTTAAGGAGACAATGTACAAAAATGAATGATATATGCTTATCCTTCCTTGACTGTACTATTGGAGTCCGACAGGGATCAATACTTATTTAGTCTAATTTTATGCTAAGACAAAAGAACAAGCTGCTATCAAACTTACTGCTGCATTGAACAAAGTCTCAGTTTGGTTAACGTGCTCTCGTCTTACTCTTAATGTGAGTACAACTGTGGGAATGTATTTTTCTATTAAAAGAACTGAGGAGCATTGACCATTTCAGTAAAGGAGAAGAAATAAATAATGTTTAGCTTTTTAATTACTTGGGTATGATTATAGATTCTAATACATTTTAAGAAACAAAAAAAGGTTTCTAGAGGTGTTAGAGCAAGCTTAATGATTTTTTAAATATTAGGCATCAGTTACCTTTGGCTGCTGCTAAACTATTTAAGCACATAATGATTCTTCTGCATTTATCTTATTGTGCTACAAGCTGGTCTCAAACAAGTGTAACAACATTAAAACCATTATAACCTTCATAAACAAGCTGTGAAAGTTTTGGACAAAAAAAAAACAAAACAAAAAACAAGGAGTTATCATCATTGTACTATTATCAAAAATTGAAGTGTGCTATTTTGAAACAAGTAATTTTGTACCAAGTATATTTTAGTGGTAATTAAATTGTAGTAAATCATAACTTTAAGTGTAGTGTACTTTTGTGTACTAAATTGTAACAACTTCAAGCATACTTTAAGTATATGCCTGTGTACTGTGTAGGGACTAATAACATGCTTGATTAGTGATATTAAAAGAGTTGTATAGTAGAGTCTGTTTCTTTAAGTTGTTTGTTGCTTGTTTGACATATGCCTTTTCAAGATAAAACCCAAGAGATCGAACGTGGAGAAGAGCACTTCAAGAAAGCAGCTGACGGTCAGTCAGTCACAGCATGTGTGTCAAACTACACTCCTGGGGGCCACTGTCCTGCAAAGTGTAGCTCCAACCAGCTCCAAAACACCTGCCTGGAAGTTTCTAGCAATCCTGAAGACATTGATTAGGTGGTTCAGGTGTGTTTAATTAGTTCCTGGAGGGCCACTGTCCTACAGAGTGTGGCTTCAACCCTAAGTTTGACTCATGTGTTCGAAAGGTTCTTTCACTCTGAACCAAAATGACAGACTATGAATAGAAGGCATACAATAGAGAACATTCTTCAGAAGAGAGTCCAATCTCCCTCCATCCACTTAATAACTGTTTAATTATTATTCAACTATGTATGTTTGTTTTTTTTGTAACAAATTGTTGTATTGTTATAATTAAATATACTGCTGCAATTGTTTTTAAACCATAGTTTTAAAACTGTTATACTGTTTTTATTAAATAAAAACTAATAAACAGTATTTTGCAATTAAGAGGCTGGTTATTTGTATATAGCAGTGTTTAACCTTATTTATAGAAAATGTTATTGTCTTTATGCAAGTAAATATGATCCTTCATTAAACAATAAAAAGCTAAAGAAAAAAACAAGATTTTATGTAAAATTACAGTTATAAACTGTATTTTAGTAAAGGAAAATTACTGTATTTTTACGAGATGTTTATTTTCCATTATTTTCCATTTTTTTTCTGGCACCCCAGCTGCCAGAAAATTACCGGGGGTTTTTTGTTCTCTAAAATGGTTTACAGAATTGGCCCTGCAGTCACTGTGTCACTCAGAAACATTAGGTCAGAACACTATAATGTTGATTTGTCGGCCTTTACTTTGCCTGACAGAGATATAATATTAATATTTGTAAATCTGCTACTGACAGCATACTGTATACACACACACACTTTCAAAATACAAAACACCATTTCATTTTTTACTTCAAAATTTCATTAAACTTAATTCAATGTCACTTGCTGTTTCTTTTTTCAGTGCACGAAAGCTCTAACATAACTATGTCTTTCCTTGATATTCATATTTTTTTCACTCTCAATATGTTAGTAAATGTCTTTTTGCCTATACTACTACTACTACTACAAATAATCTGTCATATACTTATGTTTCTATTCCTTGTTTATTAATTGTAATGTTGATTAATGTTTTTTTTCTCTCTCAGTCATTTAACTAGCAGACCGAGAATGTTTCATAATCAATGTTTGGGTCTCAGTGTTTTAGAATTTAAGAATTGCATGCATCTCATGTGGTAGAAATCAATCGAGTTTTCAGTGGAACTGGCGCCCTCTAGTGGCCCAAAGTCTTTCAACGCTTCAACCTTTTTAAAGAATGACCCTGTAGTAGCTGGAGAATTAGCACTATACTAATATTTGGCCAAAATCAACTAAGTGGAAAATACCGCAAATGCACAGTAGTTTCAAATTATTCATAAACTAATACTAACTTTTAACATTAATGTAACTCTGGTGGCAAGGTTCTTAACAAATCATGCATGGTATGGTTGAATCTCTCACATTGAGAGTTCCCCTGTGGATGATATGGGGTGGTACGGCTTTTTCCTATACCATAGACCAAGGATACTCAACAGGAGGCCCGCGGGCCGCATCCGGCCCATTGGCATTAATTTTATGGCCCGCGTCATGCAAAAGATGAACGCACTTTTTTTTATAATTTGAGCTTTAAAGTTGTGCGAATATTAGACAGTGTGATCTTTATCTATGTATATTGCGGACGGTCGATAATCCGTTGGTCGATTAATAAAAAAATAACATTCATCATCGTCATTGTGATGTGTGTGGAATGTTTAGCGAGACTTTATATAGCTACTTGATATCTCCGAAATGTACATTAACTTGCTAAGCGCAACAATAGCAAAACAAGCAGTAAAACTGTCAGGCAACTTGTGTGTGCGGCACGCTATGCATAGCTCGTGCATTCAGAGCTATTTTTTACAGTCTATAATTCAGAGATGCGCACTTTCACAGCTGATTCGGGTGACGTTAGAGCTGATCCGCGCATCTCTACTGCAAGTGTGTAATTGGCCGATCGATCCTCTTAAAGGAGTCATGACCTGTAATTTTCACTTTTCCACGAGAATCAATGTATGTTATGATTGCCTAACGATTATACACTGGCCGGGAAGCCGCTATTTAAAAGTGAAGCATTTGTTTACCCCTGGGTTCGTAAACCAGCCCACGTGCACTCAAATACGAGATTTTAATTTCTGCCCCGACTTGACGTCAAGACGGGGCAGGATATACCATATATGGACACCGCAGACCTATGCTGCAGGAAGCCCGCCCTGCCCCTCTCCCCCTCATATTCAGTCGCGAAAGATGCAGAAACGTAGTGCACACGTGAGTTGCTCTGTTGTTGACGGCCAGAATCAACATGTAAATGTGTTTTCTCTCCCAAGAACGGACCAAGCTGTCAGGGACCAGTGGATTAAATTCATATTTAATGACGCGGTTCCTACAACTCATTAGGTAAACAGACAAGAAAATGATACAGCTATATTTTTATAGAATTGTATATTATATAACTATGACAACATATAATTGTATTGATTTTTTTATAGAATAGATAAGGATAGATAAATAAAACAAACAATCAAGTAATAATAAACAAAGAAAAAGATCACGTTACATGTCTGTAGAAGAAAAATATTGAATGTCTAAAAAACCACAACGTGAAACAAGGCAAAAACACCACATGATAGCAAACGTTGATCTCAATAACCACTGTAAGCTGATAAAAAAAAAGTAGACTACATATACGTTAATTTAATCTACATTAAATAAAAGGTATAATGTATGTCTCAGTCAAAATGATTGTCTTTACCATTCAGAGACATCTTGATGTAGACGTCCTTCCATCGACTCTACATCTTCCCTTTCCAGCTCAGGTTCAGAGTCTGGCTCATACATGTACGGTTGAATCCCATAGGTCGCGGCCAGGTCGGCTTCATTCACAACTTGCGCCATGATGTCATTTTGGAATGATATGCTAAAGTTACCTGCGGTGTCAACCCCCCTCCTTCCTGCCACCAATCAACGCGCCCCTCATTTGCATTATTAAAATGACCGTCCACGACAGCCAAAATATCGCATCAGATCTCGCGAGACAATTATGCCTTCAGAAATAAGGGTCAGAGGAGCTCTGTGTTTATTTTTTTTCCACTTTTCTTTTTTAGAAGGGCCTGAAAGACTATAATAGAGCGTGGGTATCCAAGGTAATACTAGGTTATGACTCCTTTAACAGCATAAAAAACAAAACTTATTTTCAAATTGTCAATGGGTTATAAACAGTAGCAAAAAGCGCTCCCATTAAAATTACGAGCTGTCAATACGTCAATGAGTTCGCGAAACTCTTGCAAAACCTCCAGTTATAACCGGCAGTTTTGTTCGGAATGGGGCACGGCTCGCATGAAAAACTGATCAAAGCTGCTTTTGAGCGAATTCTGACAAACTTAAAAGTTAGATGTAGCATACTAGGATAATAGTTGGCCTAGTATTAGTATACTAATAATAATAGCCTTATAAATTTGTAAAGCGACCCTGTATAATGTCATCTAAAGAAAACATATAATAAATAATTGAACATTTGATGTAGGCTAATTGCCTATATATATTATAGGCCTAATCAATAATAAATATTTAAATATAAAGATAATATATGAAGAGCTCTTTTCCAAAACACGATAAACGCCATTTTTAAAGAAAGGTTTGTGCTTTCTGTTTGAGGTCTCTGTGAAAGTTTGAGTCTTTTAGTGCCGCTCACGTCCGTAATGGAGAACTGTCATGTAACATTGTGTTTTCCTCATAAATGCAAACACGAAAAATAAAAGACAAAAGACTTTTTAAAAAATACAAACAAAAAAAGATTTGGATTTTTTTGGGGGGAAAAAAGGATGGATTTATAGCGTTTTGAAAAGAAAAAAAAATAACTCGAATATGAACTTTTTTTTTTTTTTGCTTAATATTAATAATTAATATTGCTAGAAAACTGTTAATCCACTTTTTGTTCCATATTTTTTATTTTCATGTTCAGTATTAGCCTACTTTAAATAGGGCAAAGACTAGCAAGACTTGCCTAGCAAGGTTTTTTAATACTCTGAGTATGAAATCTCTTTTTTTTTTTTGCATTAATATAGCAAGACAAGGAAGTATTGTTGCGCTCAGATGAAGGCTAGTTGTAAATACAGGTGCGTGAAAACCAATAAAATGTAGAAGAGACTGTAGAAGGTTCGCACTCTGAAAAAACTAGACAAAGTCTTTAACAAAAAGAATCAATTATTTTAATAGAGCAAGAGCAGACGTTTCAGCCATCCAGCTTTTCTCAATGCTCATAATGAATCAACAACAGACATGCAGTCAATTAATACCCAATAGTTAATCAGGAAACAATTAACAGGTGCAGAGGGAGGGGCTGTTAATTTGGGGAGGGGACACTTTTTGTAGACTTGTTGAACGTGATGTTGAGCAGCTTTTTAGCAATCCTCATCCTCACAATGGCATGAACAATTTGACATTTTCTGAAAGACAGGCCCTTGACAAACTTTGCAAAGATAGAAACATTGTGGTAAAGCCAGCTGATAAGGGAGGTGGTCTAGTAATTATGCCTAAAACCCTGTACGATCAGGAGGTTTTTAGACAACTACAAGACCTGACTTACTATAGAGCTTTGCCCACTGATCCTACCAGTAGATTTCAAAAGGAAATAGAACTATTCCTTCAGCAAGCTCACTCCTCCTCTCTTATCTCTGAACGAGAATTTCAATATTTGTTCAATCGTACCCCAACTAGACCAGCTTTCTATATTTTGCCTAAGGTTCATAAAAATCTATCTAATCCACCAGGTCGCCCAATTGTTGCAGGTAATAATAGTCTTACTGAACCTCTTTCTAATTTTGTAGACTTCATTCTTAGACCTTTGGTTACTTTGCTCCCAAGCTATCTTAAGGACACATCTGATTTCCTTAAATGTCTGTCTCAGATTGGTCATCTAAGTCAGGGTGTTTTGCTTGCTACTATGGATGTAACCTCTTTATATACAAACATTCCTCATACTGATGGTTTGACTGCCTTGAAGTATTTTCTTGATCTTCGAACTAATGATGATGGTCTACCTACTAAATTCATTGTAGATATGTCTGAATTAGTGCTCACTAAAAACTATTTCTTATTTGAACATCAATATTACCTTCAGATCAGTGGCACAGCTATGGGTGCCACTATGGCCCCTGACTATGCCAATCTATATCTTGGTTTTTTGGAAGAACAGTATGTGTTCAATAATAATCCTTTTCTGGAGAAGATAATATTGTTCAAGAGATACATTGACGACTGTTTTGTGATTTTTCATGGCTCATTATCTGAATTTGAACTGTTTGTCTTATACATGAATTGCTTAAGATCTTCTATTAAGTACACCTATACAGCAAGTGCCACTAGTGTGAACTTTTTAGATACCTGTATTTCTGTTATTGATGGACATATTGTTTCTTCTTTATATAGGAAAGACACAGAGAAAAATAGCCTACTTCATGCCACAAGTGCTCACCCAACATCCCTGAAACGTGGTCTGCCTTTCAGTCAGTTCACCAGATTGCATCGTATCTGCTCTGACAAAAATGATTTTGAGGTAAAAGCAAGACTTCTATATAGAGATTTCAACTCGAGGGGATATCCCAACAGTTGGCTTGATACAGCACTAAACAAAGTACGTGCCTCTGGTACACATTCGTCTAATTTGGTCCCCAAACAAAATGAGAATCGCTGCATTCTAAAACTGACCCATAGTCCTTTGAGCAGAGAAATTACAAACATTGTTAATTCTCATTGGCATATAATTAAAAGTGATTATCAATTGAATGAACTTTTTCAAAATTTGCCTCTTTGTGTCTTTTCTAGAAGCTCAAACCTTAGAGATAGGTTGGTTCATGCTGATATTGCCACGCCTCCCTCTGGTACTCTTTCTAATGCCCAGGGTAATTTTCCATGCAAAAGTTGCACTTCCTGTTCACATTACCTTAAACTCCAGTCTTTCACACATCCGCACACACGTAAGATATATAAAATCAAGCAACTGATTACATGTAAATCTACCCACGTGGTGTACATTTTGATTTGCCCTTGCCCATTGTTGTATGTAGGCAAAACTATCAGGGCTTTACGAACGAGAATTTTGGAACATTTGAGTGCAATCAGAAGATGTGATGCAACTTCGTCTGTTTCTCAACATTTTCAATTAGCTAAGCATGCAATTTCTGACCTGAAATTTCTGGGCATCGAAAGAGTTTTGCCTAAAAGGAGAGGTGGTGATGTAGATAAAAAACTGTTACAGAGAGAATCTTTTTGGATTTATGAACTTAACAGCCTTTTCCCGAAAGGGATGAATGAAGAGATAAACTATTCATGTTTCCTGTAAATGTTTTTATTCTTTTTTAGAGATAAATATTGTTAACTTTTCTATTAAAAGAATTGTGTTTCTATTTGTTCTCTGGGTCTGGGCTAAAGCCCCTCCCTCTGCACCTGTTAATTGTTTCCTGATTAACTATTGGGTATTAATTGACTGCATGTCTGTTGTTGATTCATTATGAGCATTGAGAAAAGCTGGATGGCTGAAACGTCTGCTCTTGCTCTATTAAAATAATTGATTCTTTTTGTTAAAGACTTTGTCTAGTTTTTTCAGAGTGCGAACCTTCTACAGTCTCTTCTACATTAATATAGCAAGAAAATTATTATCCAAATTAAAAATTTTATTTTATGTTCAGTATTACTTTAAATAGAACAAAGACTAGCAAGACTTACCTAGCAAGATAGGTAATAAACTGAATTTCTATATAAGTAAAAACTGTAAATATTGTCATAAATAAAGTTTTACGATGCAAGTTGTAATTTGTGGCCCTTCGCATTTAATATGGTTTAAATGTGGCTCCCTTGGCATCTGAACTTGAGTACCCCCTACCATAGACTTTGCAAAGCTCCTTGATCACGTTGGCCTCAAAACACCTGCCCTGGTCCAAGTGCACGCGAGCCGGACAGCCGTAATAAACAAATCAGTGCTTAAGCAGCGCTTTTGCTGTTGTGTTTGCAGTCTGATTCTTTGTAGGAACAGCAACTGTGAATCTGGTGAACATATTGGTAAGAACAAGCACGTTTTCATACCCTCCAGAAGACTGCTCAAGCTGCGTATAATCCATGGCTAGCCTCTAATGGAGCTGAAACATTACTGCAGGTCATAGGAGCTCGAAGCCTGGGAAAAACATCTTTGGCTAGTGTACATCTCTTGCACTGCTTGATCCAGCATGGAACATCTGCAGACATTGTAGGCCAGTAATAACTTCTGCTCATCCGAGTTACTGTACTTCTCTCTCCAAAATGACCTCCGTGTTCATGTTGTCCCTCATACACTTCACGCTGTAAAGCAGGGAACGACAACTGGCGGCCCGCGGGCCAAAACTGGCCCGCCAGCAATATTTTCTGGCCCGCCGGATTATTTTGGAAGTCCTAAATGCTGCACAAAACTCTTCCACTACTTGAGAAAAGCCGTAGTCGCGCGGCGATTTCACCGCCGCATACTGTGTGAAACACCCATAGGGAATCATGCGGCACGGGATTACATTTTAAAGTATAACTGTGCGTTCACACCGGACGTGAATAACGCGTCAAATTCGCGCCTGCCGCGTCTAGTTATACGCTTGACCACTTTGTGTCCATTCGCGCGTCAAAAGACGGTAGCGGTCGGAACTCTGGTGTACTTTGGACGGAGCGGTCTGACTGAAAATAGCCCACTCCCGACATCTTTTGACAGCGTATCCGCACTTAATTCTGACCACCTGTACACCTAGCTCTGAGGAGCTGTTTGGTTCTGAAACCATTGTCAGTCAACAACATTATTTTTTTGCAAGGATGTTTGAAATAGTTCGGCAGAAAATAGCCTACTTTATTTGTCAGTAGGGCAATATGATTTTCGTTTATGTTGCTTAGAAATTTGAGTGATAGGCTTTGTCCTATTTAATTTATGTTAGGCTATTTATATTTCATAATTTTTTTCTGTGGCATTTTTTTTCTCTGCTGACAGTACAATGTTAAAATAGCCTAATTGACACGAACACAATTTTTGTATAGCATTTATTATAGGCTACTTAATCTCATTCTTTCCGTTAGAGACATCTGAATGTGAGATTATGGAAACGAGATCTAAATTTTGCGGACCGTCAGGTCGGGAAATAAAGCGGGTGAACACAGAGTGTATTTTAAGCGGTTGCTGAATAGAACCTTGTGGGAGCGGGACGGAAAAAAAAACAGTCCCGCGCAGACCTCCTTAAACCTCAGGTGTGTATGTGTGTGTCCAGAATAAATAATAATAATAAACAAGGAATAAGGGAATGTAAGCGAATGAGGTATGATTGCTATTCACACCTTTATTAAAATGGCTGTAATCTGTTACCACAATAGTACTTGATCTGTTTAAAATGATTTCCTTGATATATGCCTAAGGTGTTAAATTAAAAATTAAAAATCAAAATTAAAATTTGTCTAATCCAGTAATTAATTTTTTCTATTTTTGATCGGAGCACAATCAGAAAATCAGAAAACCCGTCGTTATTCGTTTTTTCATTTTAGTTCAGGAAATAAATAATGGAAAAACAAGTCGTTTTTCATCTTGTTATTTTTGGTTTTAATTTGAAAAAACGATTGAACGAATGATCCACGGATGGTGACGGACCCATCATATTCTGCGATTATAGGCCTATATAAGAGTATTTAATTTGTATCCATAGGCCTACTCTGTGTAGCTGGCCCGCCATCTACTGGCTAAAAAAAATATTGGCCCGCGGCCAAAGTTACTTGACGACCCCTGCTGTAAAGGCTCAGGAACAACCATCTGCCAGATCTCCTCTCCATCCCTCGGGTCCAAGATGTGTCTGAACAGCACTCCCTGACGTAGCTTAAGACGGTCAAATTCTTTGGCAAGCTTCTTCAGTTTTGGCTCCATATCACTGTGATCCATTCTACTTGGTCTCTTGTTCTCAGATACTGCTTTATAAATGGGGCCGATCACAGGATCGTTCCTCTGTTGCTTTCTTATCTCGCTCCAACTATACCCATTTATTTCTCCTCTTATTGATGCCTGCACCACAGCTTTACCGTCAGGTTGCTCTTGGTCGATCCTTTTGCCTGGCCACAAGCATGCTCTCACTTCATCAGCTCCTAGCCGAATAAAATCCTTCCCATCATCATCCTTCTCTGGTTCCTCCTTGGAGGGAATCCTTGACAGGGCATCGGCATTCGTGTTGTGTCGGCCAGGTTTGTAGCATACTTCAAAGTCGTACTTGGCCAACTGCGCTACCCAGCGCTGCTCAACTGCGCCAAGATTAGCTGAGTGGTTATGGTCAGTAATCACCGTAAACTTTGAATACATAAGGTATTCCCTAAATTTTTCAGTGATCGCCCACTTTAATGCAAGCAGCTCCAACTTGAACACACTATAGTTTTTGTCATTCTTTTCTGAACCTCTTAGCCCTCTGCTTGCATATGCCACAACACGCTCAATCCCTTCCTGTTTCTGGCTGAGGACTGCTCCCAGTCCATGAAGACTTCCATGGGTTCACTGAAGTCGGTATATGCCAGAACTGGTGGTGACGTCAAGCACCCTTTCAACTCATCCAATGCGGACTGACATTCTTGGCTCCAAGTAAACATTCCTGGGTTCTTGCTTGTCTTTCCTCCACTTACCAGTGCATGCAGTGGTTTGGCAATTTGAGCAAACCTTGGGACAAATCTTCGGTAATAGCTCATAAAACCAAGCACTTGCCTGACCTCTCTCACATTTTTAGGAACTGGCCACATATCCAGGGCTTTAACTTTCTCATCATTCACTTTTATGCCCTCTGCAGAGATCTGGTGTCCTAAAAACTTTACTTCGGGCTTCAGACCATATTGTCTTAGCCGGTTAAAGACAAGTTCTAACCTCTCACAGTGGCTTTCAAAATCTCTACAGAAGATAATGACATCATCTAGATAGACAAGAAGTATGTCAAAAGCCAAGTCACCAAGCACCATACCCATAAGGCGCTGAAAGGTGGCCGGAGCGTTGCACAGCCCGAACAGCATCCTGGTCCATTCAAACAGCCCAAATGGAGTGGTGATGGCTGTCTTCTCCTGATCCTTCTCACTCACAGCCACCTGGAAATAGCCATCAGTCAAATCCAGTGTAGAGAACAGCTTGGCGTTCCCCAACGTATCCAAGGACTCGTCCACCTGTGGAAGCGGATATGCATCCTCATACGTTACTTCGTTCAGCTTTCGATAATCGCAGCAGAAACGCACACTGCCATCTTTCTTCATAACAATAACTGCGGGTGATGCCCAGGGGCTACTGCTTTCTTTAAGAACTCCCTGGGACACCAGACCCTGGACATGCCTTTTGACCTCTTGGAATATCTGCGGTAGTACTCTACGATGTCGCTGCTTTATTGGTGGCGCTTCACCTGTCGGAATATTGTGCACCACAGCCGTGGTGTAGCCATAATCTTGGTCATCCTTGGAGAAAACGTCTCTGTGCTTTGATAGCAACTCAATGAGCCTTTCACATTGTTCTGGTGCGAGTCCTTCATAGTTCACTTCAACAGGAACTGGTAGCGGCGTGAGTGAGTTTTTATCAGCTTGAACTTTGTCTTGCACCAACTCTTTGACATGAAGTACTCAATCATCTTCCTCAAATTCAAGCACGTCCTTTGTGATTACTTCCTTTGGCTTATAAACAGAAGCAACTCTGGATCTGGGAACAAGTCTAACAGCCTTTCCACTCAAGTTCACTACACGCACAGGGACCTTTCCATCCTCTGTTTTAGCAAGAACGTGAGCCACTAAGAGTCCGTTTGGCAAACTTGCTCCAGCGACTGGCTCAACTAGCACATGACTATTCACCCTAGGTGACACTCCACAGCGGCCTTCTAGCACCTTCTCACAGCGAGAAGGAATAGTGACAGCCTGTCTTCCAGCAATCTTGACATACCCAATCCTTCCATCAGACCCTAGATGTCCTGCTTCTTTCTCAATTTTAGCAAGCAATCTCCGGACCTGGGCTTCATCTCGCCTATTATACTTGTCAATCTTCTCCATCCCCTCAGCTGAGATAAACAAGGACTGAACTTCACTGAGTACATTCATCCCGATGATCCCAGAAACCCCTTTCATTTCCTTCACATCAGGACTTGTGTCAGTCAGAACGAATACACTTTCCAGGAAATACTTTTCCCAGACATTCTACATCAGCCTGCAAGCATCCCAAGACAGGAATGTCCAGTCCATTGGCCGCTGTCAGCTTAACCCAGCACGCAGAGGACAACTTCAGCTTTTGCTCCCCAAAGTACTGTTTGAAGTGTGACTCAGAGATGGTGGACACCTCTGACCCTGTATCTAAGAGGCACTTGGTTTTGACACCTGCTATCTTCACCTCAATGGCCAAGCAATCCCCAAAAGCACTGTCCTTCAGTTTTTTAGCAGTCTCGTCAGCCAACCATTCCGCTGTGTGACATCTAATCAGTGAGGGCCCAGGGTTTTTCTGCACTGCACCTCCTGAATCTTTTTCTGTAATTTCACTGTACACTGTGGTGGGGCTGGTCCCCTTCCAGACTTGCCACCTTGTGGACAATAGCGACTGGTGTGTCCAGGTTCACCACACGAATAACAAATATAACGGCCTTCACTGTCTTTTAACGGCTGTTTCTTTGGACGGCTCTGCGGTGATCTATTTCTTTCTTTTGCATGAACAACTTGATATAATTCTACTTGACGAGCAGCTATTTTCTGGATCGCCTCATGCAGTTTCTCTAAAGACAGAGTGGAGGGAGCATCCTGTGCTGCAGCAGCATTCACTACCCCTCTGGCACGGGTACTGGGCCTGGCATTACTAGAAGGCTGTGCTTCCTCCTCTTCTGACGCTTGCATCAACTCCACGAAACTCAATTCTGGCTCAGCCTTAATTCTGCGCTTCATCTCTCGACGCAAGAAGTCATCTTTTAGGCCTAACACCAGTTGCTCTTTCAGAACATTCTCAGCATCTGCCACTCTAGCTGGCTCTCGGCGCTGAACACGATTAGCCTAAGTCTTTCCCTAAGGTCATAAGCATAGGAGTGTATTGTTTCTCCTGCATTCTGAGCACGGTCATAGAAGTCTTTCAGCCTTGTACCAATGGGCACTTTATCCCCATAGGTGTCAAGGAGAACGGGGAAGATGTTGTCAACAGACTCCTCTTTCCCATCCATCATGAACTTCACTGTGGCTTTGGCCTCATCCTTTAGGTGCTGTTTCACCAACTCAATGTGGTCCTCAGTGGGAACTCTCATGACCTGAAATGCAGACTTTATCGATGCCACCCATTCTTCAATACTCAGCTCTCCTGGTTTTGACACGCAACCACTGAAATCAGGGAGCTTCCGGTCTCGAGGGATATAAATGGCAGCTGGGGTCGTTTGTGCTGAGGTTTGGCTCTCAATTACCACCTTGGCTAAGGATAGGGCTTCTCTCTGCTCTGCCCTGGCTTGGTCAAGTGCCCCTGCCTGCTCAGCAAACCTCCTCTGCATCACTGCCATCTCTCTTTTTAGTTCCTCCAGCTCAGACATCTTCTTAATAGACAAAAACTACTTATGGGCCTGGAGACGTGTGACTACTTAAATGTGCCTAATTCGATCCTGTTCGTGACGCCACTTTTGTAACGGGGTATTTAGCCCGCCGTGTGGGGAAATGGATTATGGCTGCTCTGGAAGTTTGGACAACGAAAGGATCTTGGGTCCTCGCTCCCCAAATGCTTTAGCTCGTTACACGCTAATGTGTGTATGTGGTTTCTTACTTTATTGTGTGAGAAATCTAAAGATTGACAAGGGTAGGCTTCAGGTACGATAATGTCACACGGTGGCTTCCTGAAGAGAAATTGCATATGTTAGATCACAGTGTGTTATGCTCCTCCCTCCCCAGATCTAATAGGGCTTGGGCGTCGTTACGTCATACTTGGCGTGGCGGCCATGTTGATGGCCTCATGAATGTAAACATACAGCAAGTCGAACGAGGAGAAGCAGAGTTGGGAGAAAGAAAAGAAAGAAAAAAGATGTTAAAATCCCAAAAAGGATGTGGAATTTACCGGGATACGTTAAATAGGGAAACCAGGGACCAGTATGTGGACAAATTTTCCTGTAAAATATCCCGTATTTTAATAACTTACTCTCATAACATTAATGTTAGCCCTTCCATCGGACCTGTCAGTCTCTGTACTGTTGTCCTGTTGCTACCCCCTTGCCCTTCCAGCGAAACAGATGTTTTCAAAGCATCGTTTTGCTTACTTGAAGGCAACCTTAGCGTGATATTGGCCTTTTTAAGATAACAGCGTGGTTGTTGTGAGAGCACGATTTCACGCCAATCTGTAAGCAAAGTCACGTTAGACCTAGCTTCACAACTCGCTTAGTTAATGCTGCAGTTTTGTCTGTCAGCAGAGGGATAGCAACAGAAAGATGAATGTTGAAATTTAAATTTTTCGGGATATTTTATAGGAAAATACTAAAATGGGAAGACTGCGGGAAGAGAGCTCAAATTCGTGAGAAACCCGGAAAAAACGGGAGGGTTGACAGCTACTAACTACACTTTTTTGCCGATTTTGTTCACATAACGTTACTGGTCCCTGGCTTACCTATTTAACGTATCCCCGTAAATTCCACATCCTTTTCGGGACTTTAATATCTTTTTTCTTTCTTTTCTTTCTCCCAACTCTGCTTCTCCTCGTTCGACTTGCTGTATGTTTACATTCGCAAGGCCATCAACATGGCCGCCACACCAAGTATGACGTCACGACGCCCAAGCCCTAGCCTATAAAGTAAGTGAGACTTCCCCACTCCCTAGCCGCTCTCAATGAAAAGATACACTGTAAATAAGTGCAAAAACAATTAAAACAGAATTTATTCTTTTAGATTTCTTTTTTTTATGATTGGTTATGTCTTCTGTTTAAATAAGGAATAAAATAAAATAAAATAATTTACAGTCTTTGTGTTGTCTTTTGAATTCACACCAACACTTTCAACACTGAAGTTGAAAAACTCTTTTCACTTGTGGTATAACAAATCCCTTATGGAACTTCAAAATGAGATCATTTTCAATGTGTCAATTTGTATACCCACAAATTATCACCTTTTTCAAAAGATCACCTTCAAACAATCACATTTGAAAACAACAAACAAACATACCATCAAAACTCACATCTGAATAAGCACTTTTAAATGTGTACTCACAGTTCACCGTTTATCAGTTCAGTCACTGAAAAATAAAGGAAAATACCAGTTCGTAGAACGATGAATTAGAGTGCGTTGTCTGGACGTGGGGTGCGTTGCAATAAACTGACGATCCCGTATTGAAGTGTGCAAGTTCAAAAATACACTCAACTTACACTCAACCGTTTCACAGATAAACTGTCTCAAAAAGAAATCAACTTGCAGATGAATCAAACTGAGATGTCACTTGAATGGCAGGGTACCGACAATCTTCACTCTTTAATCAGCGGAAAAGTTATGTCTCTTCATTAAGTGCGTACTGCATACTAGCTGCTACAGCGATCTCAATCTCATGTGCTCTGACTCGTGCGGGAAACTCAACAGTCCCATTGATATGGAGTGAAAACAGTCTCAAAACCTTCCACAAATGCACGCGAGAGATCCACATGCGTGCGCAGCAATCCACAAATGCACGCGAGAGATCCACATGTGCGCGCAGCAATCCACAAATGCACGCGAGAGATCCACATGTGTGCGCAGCAATCCACAAATGCACGCGAGAGATCCACATGTGTGCAAAGCAATCCACAAATGCACGGCGAGAGATCCACATGTGCGCGCAGCAATCCACAAATGCACGCGAGAGATCCACACACGCAAAGCAATCCACAAATGCACGCGAGAGATCCACACACGCAAAGCAATCCACAAATGCACGCGAGAGATTCACACACACAAAGCAATCCACAAATGCACGCGAGAGATTATCTCTCTCACACACACACACACAGCGATCCACGAATGCACGCGAGAGATCCACACACACACACACACAGCGATCCACACACAATCGTGCATTATTGTCCTTACTCGCATTGCTTTGCACACAACACAATTCACAACTTTGCTTTATCTGTACCTGTAATTTCAGAGTCTTTTGCATTGGTGTTCTGCCTTAAAAATGCCCCTGAATATGCGCTTTTGTATCTGTGGAATCTTTTGAGACTGTCGTTCCGCGGCCCTGATTCACAAATGCACACAAGCCTATCTGTCTCATAGACTGTGATCTGTCCCCATTACCTGCAAAGATGCTATATGGTGTCTTCCTCCAGAGGGCGCTAACCGGCCTTCGAGCTGAATCTCCCAAAGGGCTGGATTCATTTCGTTTTCGGACTTAGCGAGACAACTGAAGTCTAAACATTTTTCACTAAATATCATATACATACATGCAAAGGTAGAGTAAAACCAAACCCCTTTTTTATTCTTCAACGTGAAATCAGAATAGGCTATGTAACCTGTTAAGAAAACCATACCCCACAGATAACAGGAAAGCTTTAAAGCATTTCTGTAACTGTTGGCAAACTACAAGGCTGTACGTTTTCTTTTGTTTATATAATTGTAGTTCTGAATGTACTTTGTGTAATGTAATAACCCCTCCCCTCACACACATATACAGTGAGGAAAATAAGTATTTGAACACCCTGCTATTTTGCAAGTTCTCCCACTTACAAATCATGGAGGGGTCTGAAATTGTCATCGTAGGTGCATGTCCACTGTGAGAGACATAATCTAAAAAAAAAAAATCCAGAAATCACAATGTATGATTTTTTAACTATTTATTTGTATGATACAGCTGCAAATAAGTATTTACACACCTGAGAAAATCAATGTTAATATTTGGTACAGTAGCATTTGTTTGCAATTACAGAGGTCAAACGTTTCCTGTAGTTTTTCACCAGGTTTGCACACACTGCAGGAGGGATTTTGGCCCACTCCTCCACACAGATCTTCTCTAGATCAGTCAGGTTTCTGGGCTGTCGCTGAGAAACACGGAGTTTGAGCTCCATCCAAAGATTCTCTATTGGGTTTAGGTCTGGAGACTGGCTAGGCCACGCCAGAACCTTGATATGCTTCTTACAGAGCCACTCCTTGGTTATCCTGGCTGTGTGGACAAATGAAGATATTTTGAAGAATGTCAGAAACCAGACGGTTAACGGAACCCATTAAATTCCATAGTAGAAAAAAAAATAATACTATGCAAGTCAATGGCTACTGTCAACTGTCTGGTTTCTGACATTCTTCAAAATATCTTCATTTGTGTTCAGCTGAAGAAAGAAACTCATACAGGTTTGAAACAACTTAAGGATGAGTAAACGGTGACAGAACTTTCATTTTTTGGGTGAACTATTCCTGTTTTCGCAGATTGAAAAAACATGTTTGGCAATTAATGAACCATTCAATTTAAAGTGGTTTTTGTGTTGTGGTTGCAGCCAAATAAATATTGCCTTGAATTGAGTATATCATCCAGTCTCATTATTTAGTTGGTTGAAATAATATACTTTTCCCCCATTTTTATTATATAACTCTTAATAAACTTTGATTTTTTTTTGCTAAAGCTTTATAGTAAATGAACAGATCAAAAAAAGATGAACAACTGGTTCATCTGATTCAGCACAAAAGGAGCAACTGACGCAAATCTCACTTTCCAACTTTTCCATGTAATGGTTTGCATAAGAATTGTTTACTTGAGGGTAATACTTGTGGATTCTTTTGAAAGAAATATTTTACTTTGTTGGTTAAATTATGTGGAAGCATTCATCCATTCTTTAAAAATAAGGAAAGCAAAACATACAGGTAATTGCTGAAAATATATTAATTTCCATTTAATATATGTGTGTGAGGGGAGGGGTTATTACATTACACAAAGTACATTCAGAACTACAATTATATAAACAAAAGAAAACGTACAGCCTTGTAGTTTGCCAACAGTTACAGAAATACTTTAAAGCTTTCCTGTTATCTGTGGGGTATGGTTTTCTTAACAGGTTACATAGCCTATTCTGATTTCACGTTGAAGAATAAAAAAGGGGTTTGGTTTTACTCTACCTTTGCATGTATGTATATGATATTTAGTGAAAAATGTTTAGACTTCAGTTGTCTCGCTAAGTCCGAAAACGAAATGAATCCAGCCCTTTGGGAGATTCAGCTCGAAGGCCGGTTAGCGCCCTCTGGAGGAAGACACCATATAGCATCTTTGCAGGTAATGGGGACAGATCACAGTCTATGAGACAGATAGGCTTGTGTGCATTTGTGAATCAGGGCCGCGGAACGACAGTCTCAAAAGATTCCACAGATACAAAAGCGCATATTCAGGGGCATTTTTAAGGCAGAACACCAATGCAAAATACTCTGAAATTACAGGTACAGATAAAGCAAAGTTGTGAATTGTGTTGTGAGCAAAGCAATGCGAGTAAGGACAATAATGCACGATTGCGTGTGTGTGGATCGCTGTGTGTGTGTGTGTGTGTGTGTGTGGATCTCTCGCGTGCATTCGTGGATCGCTGTGTTTGTGTGTGAGAGGGATAATCTCTCGCGTGCATTTGTGGATTGCTTTGTGTGTGTGGATCTCTCGCGTGCATTTGTGGATTGCTTTGCGTGTGTGGATCTCTCGCGTGCATTTGTGGATTGCTTTGCGTGTGTGGATCTCTCGCGTGCATTTGTGGATTGCTGCGCGCACATGTGGATCTCTCGCGTGCATTTGTGGATTGCTGCGCGCACATGTGGATCTCTCGCGTGCATTTGTGGATTGCTGCGCGCACATGTGGATCTCTCGCGTGCATTTGTGGATTGCTGCGCACGCATGTGGATCTCTCGCGTGCATTTGTGGAAGGTTTTGAGACTGTTTTCACTCCATACATTGAGCTATTAACTCGACGACACTTTTCGATCAAAACACGAGAAGTGCAAAAAAAAAAAAACTGCAAAAAGACATGTAACAAGTCTCTGGATGGCAAAAATCAAACGGGGTTTGCACTTTAAACGTACTCACAGCTTCCGTGGTCTTCACAATATGTCACTGCGTCATTCTCACAGCCAACACATACCACTGGAAAAAAACTGTCTTCTGCAAAATCAAACGTGGGTCACTGTTCACACTTTCACTTGGTGCTGTCGTTCTTTACTCTACTTAAGCCTCGATAATCTTTAATTGAAACAACTTTATCGAACAAGCTTCACAATCGCGACACTGCACTGTCTTCTGTGTCAGTCACACACTCATAACACGCGCTCTTCTTCGTCTCTCTCCGCTGCATTCACAGCACGCGTAAAAAGTAGACCGCTCGCCAAAATAAGAGTACCCTAAAAAAAAAAAAAAAAAAAAATTATATATATATATATATATATATATATATATATAATCTCCTTTCAAAATAATATACCCGTTACATTAAGATCACACGTCTTAAAAAAACAAACAAACAAAAAAACTATCCACTGTTCAATGTATCTTAGAAAAATGCCCTACCTGAGCCTGGTTTCTCCCAAGGTTTTTCTTTCTTTCTCCATTTCTGCCACAAGATGGAGTTTGGTTCTTTCTTTGCCACTGTCGCCTTTGGCTTGCTTAGTTGGGAAACTTTATATTCAGCAGTATTTGACATTATTAGATGAGAACTGAATTGACGATGTTGACATCACTGTTTTCTGCAGAGCTGATTATAGCTGAATTAAACTCATTCCATGATGAGCCAAACTGAATCAACACTGAACGGATTTCAGCTGTCCCGCCCCTCCGCTTCCGGCTCATGGGACCTTATTTCGGAAAAAATATGTATGGAAGTCAATGGCGAGAGATAACTTATCTTTTTATTCCGTCTGAACTGTGCCCTGAACTACACATATGATGTTTGTAAATTTAAAAGGTAATTATGAAAGTCAAGAAAGTCGCAGTTTGTCATAAAACAGAAGAGTAACGTTTAGTTTTATGTGAAAATCGCTCAATGAACTACATCTCTCGTCTCGCACTATGTACGTCACAAGATCCGTTGCTCGTATGTGTGTATTCTGGCTCAAAACACTCGGGCATGACGGCGTAACGTTACGATTATAATGTAAGACTATAGAAAAAATGACAGACGTTAGCTTCAGTAAAGTTAGCTTCATTCATTGAGAGAAAAGGTATGACGTCGCATGTGCGCCTTCGGGGTTTGTAGTCTTTGTAATTACGTATTTTCACAGTCTTATACCTCAGCAGGTTTACATCAAGCTGCGACTTTCTTGACTTTAAAATGTATCTTTTAAATTGACAAACATCATATGTGTAAATCAGGGCACAATTCAAACGAGATCAAAATATTTGTTGTCTCTCGCCATTGACTACCATACAATATTTTTCTGAAATAAGGTCCCATGGTGGTCGACCGGAAGGGGAGGGACTTAGGCTCTCTATTGTCTTTTTTAGAATTGAACCAGAGCCCGTCTACGGAGAGCTTGGCACTTCCTATTAGCCCCATTGTATAGATCTTGGTTGCAGTTCCATTAGAATTCCACTAGAGGTGATCGCGGGCGAGTGCAGACTGAATGGGAGTCTATGGGGCTAGACGGCTAAATGTGTCTCTTTCACCCGATTGCCATTGAGAAATCTCAGATTTTATTGTAGGTTTTGCAAGTTCAATGGGTTATACATACAACCGGCGTAGCGTCATAGAACGTCTCTGAAAAGGTTCACGCCCACTTTTAGGGGAAAACAATCCGGCGAGTGCCATACACAGTATCGGATTGAGGACATGTACTAACCCTTACAAACATGTAATTTGTTTTTTAACATTTTTTTCACACAGTAGGCTACCCCTATTATGTATTTGTATTTAATTAAATTTTTCCACACAGTATTTTGTATTTTTATTTTATTTTAAATACATTTCCATGTATTTATGCCCATCTCTGCCTGCCATCATCATCAATATCTTGCTGTTATGGAAATATCATGAATTACGGGGATGATGCTATCGAAAGCTAAATCAGGCTAGTTGTATGGCTGGACAGAAAAGTGCACTCAGTAGCTACTCTAAATAAAAAGACATAATATTATATATTTAAAGATGTTTAAACTTCTTAAAACTGAAGTAAAATCATTCACTGGCTACCTGGTGACCAGAGCCATAGAGAGAAAGAGTTGCGACACTCCCATAGACCTCCGTTGTAAACAATGGCGGCGCTTTTAACCGCCTACTTCCGGGATTAGAAGATCGGAATAGTTCCAAACACTGTCATTTTGGCGTTGGACACCATTCACTTACATTGCAGCGCGTCGAGATGTTCCAGAGTTAAGTTGTTGAGATATCGACCTCTTTTGAATTGTCAACTGTCTATATTGTATCAGAGGCCCTTTGCGATGCTTATACTGGTCTTCATTTGTACATGCACAGCGTAATTATTTATATTCTGACGTCATTGACATTTTAAAATACTTTTTAAACCAAATAAGTGACTCTAAAAAATCTAACACCCAGCAATGTGTAATTTCTTTTGAACTCAGTTTGCATCATTGATCATTATTTTCCTGTTTATCCCTGTAAAGCTGCTTTGAAACAATCTGCATTGTATAACGCTCTAAATACAAATAAGACTTGACTTGATTAATTGACACTTATTAATGTGAATCTGAAACAACAAAATATGAGTGCTTGACATACAAGTGAAAGATTGAGGCAATTTACTCATTGGCTGATCCGTGACAGATCTGTCCAATCACAGCATTGCCACACCCACCTCAGCCCTCTATAAAACTGTAGTACTCTAGTATAGTTTTACACACAGCAGCTGTACCTGAGAACTGGACGGGATAAGACACAAAAACTACTGAAGAATCTAGGAAAAAATATAGGTATGTTGTTTACAGAGTTCTGCAATTATTTATTTTTTTTCACATTTTTTATAATAGATTTTATTATACGATTTGCTACTTATAGTACAAAGAAGCCCAACATGCTATTTTATAGACTTTCTCTGTTCTGAAAATATGAAATTGTTTTCTTATGCATCAATCTGACAATGAAAACTCAGACATTGCTAAATCTATTATAATTACTATTATAGTAATTATAATAGATTTTGCAATGCAAAAAAAAACAACAACAAAAAAATGCTGCAGACACAATATCAGATTATATGCTCACTTTCACGAGAGACGTGGAACAGTAAAAATGTGCACAAATGAAATGTCTTAAATGCAGTTGTTTCTTGTTTTAACGTATTACAAATCTATTGACCACAATAAAATGTACACCTGTGAGTGCAAGATAAAGACTGAAAGTTTTAAATACATTCAATATTTCTACAAAAAACAAATACAATTTTCTGGTTTTGTGGAAAGTGGAATTTTTAAATTAAGAAAATCTGTATGCAGTTAGTATAGTTTCCATGACAAAGTTTCTGCGAATCTTGACCAAATTTCATAATCGTTACTGAATTGTCATCATAGTAAATATTTTACACCCCTTATACAGCATATTAACAGGACATTTGTGATGAGCTTTGCAGATTTCTAATTCTTTAATATACTCTCTCTCTCTCTCTCTCTCTCTCTCTCTCTCTCTCTCTCTCTCTAATCTTGCATAACAGATTTCCATCTTCAAAACTTCGAAAATGGGAAATAAAAACTCTGGTGAAGATAGGCAACGTAGAAGAGCTGACGAAGAAAGGGAGACACGCATCAGAGCTGAAGAGGAAAAATCGAGAATGGCGGCAGAACTTCAAAGACTAAGACAAGAAAGTGAATTAGAGAGATTGAGAGAGGAGAAAAAAGCAGCAGAGGAGCGCAACAGAAGCGATGCAGAAAAACGAGCACTCCAGGAACGATATGATAAAATAGAAAATGAGAGAAACATGCAGAGAATGAAAGAAGAAGAGAAGAAGAAAATCGACAAGGAGAACAGATTTAAAGAAGAAGAAGAAAGGAAAAGAATTCACATAGAGAAGCAAAATGCACAAAAAGACAACAGTAAAAAGATCTGATGGCTATGGGTTTTTTGTTTTTCAATTACTAACAAGCTTTTACTAATACTTAAAGTACTTTTTCTAAACTCTTAACACAGTAACACAGCTACATCACAATTGGCCAAATAGATAAGTTTCTGGCCAAAAACACATGTTGTTAAATAAATACAAACTCCACATTTCAAAATGCTAAAAAACTTTTTTTTTATATGCTAACTCTATCAAATCACAGCAAACCTGACTCACTAGCACAGGTTTTCTATCCAACATGAACATATTGTCAATCATTGCAGAACAACTGTCAAAATACTAACAATTGATGGCATTGTGAAAACTGCATTACTTGTCATGTTTAAGTTCTACTTGCAGACAATATGTAATCCATTGTTTTTTTTTTTACCATTGTTATCCATTGTTTCCTTTTACTGTAAGTCATTCTATATTGTTGTTTGAGTGTTGAATGTGTGCAATCTAAAAGTAAATGAGCATTACTTTATAGAGTGTACAGTAAAAAAAAAAAAAGAAAGAAAGAAAGAAGAAAGTAACAGATTTGCTCAGGGCAGCCACTGGTCAAATGCATCCCCTAACCAGAACTTCAGTTGAAATCTCTTTCTGGGGGAGGTGTGTTTTACTGAAATGAAAACATGAAATTGCTGCCATTTGGTTACTTTGGAAACTTTTTTTCCCAACAGAATAAAAAAAGTGTAAAAGGTAATTGTGTCTTTTTAATCTCAGAATTGTGATATGTGACCCTGGATCACAAAACCAGTCATAAGCACGGGTATATTTTTGGCAATAGCCAACAATACATTGTATGGGTCAAAATTATAGATTTTTCTTTTATGCCAAAAATCATTATGATATTAAGTAGATATCATGTTCCATGAAGATATTTTTTAAATTTCCTACCGTAAATATATAAAACATTCATTTTTGTGAGTGAATGCAGCATAATCGCGAACATAAATGGACAACTTTAAAGGTGATTTTCTCAATGTTTAGATTTTTTTACACCCTCAGATTCCATATTCAAATAGTTGTATCTCGGCCAAATATTGTCCTATCATAACAAACCGAACGTCAATTGAAAGATGATTATTTATTCAGCTTTCAGATGATGTATAAATCTCAATTTCAAAAAATTGACCCATATGACTGGTTTTGTCATCCAGGGTCACATATAAACTACTAGAGAGAGAGAGAGAGAGAGAGAGAGAGAGAGAGAGAGAGAGAGAGAGAGAGAGAGAGAGAGAGAGAGAGAGAGAGAGAGAGAGAGAGAGAGAGAGAGAGAGAGAGAGAGAGAGAGAGAGAGAGAGAGAGAGAGAGAGAGAGAGAGAGAGAGAGAGAGAGAGAGAGAGAGAGAGAGAGAGAGAGAGAGAGAGAAAAGTAGAATTGTGAGATAAAAAGTCACAATTACCGTTTTTATTTTCTATTCATGGCAGAAATAAGCTTTTAAGTTCCACATGTGTTGGGGGGGGGGAAACAAAGATGCACCTTCCAGCACACACTCTTCCTCCTCTCCTCTACCTCTTCCTGATCCAACTATTTCTCTCCCTCACCCAGACATTATGTGTCTCTCTCTCTCTGCCCCTCTGTGTTGTTCCGCATCCACACTGAACAAAACCAACTCAAAGAGTCCTATTTCACTGTGTATGTCCAAGTGATGGAAGGAACTTCAACACCTGACTATGCCTCCAGCTGAGATAGGAATATTTCAGTTATCTCTTACCTAAAAATGATTATCAGTTGTTTCAATATTTTTTATATATTGTTTCAGTACTTTTGAGCTGATGCTGTTGCAGAAGTAGAGGTTTTAAAATATATTTAAAGTTTGGAACATTAGGTCTTCATTTCTGTCATGCTGTATTTAAGCATTTGTAAATAAGACCAGAAAGATCCATGATTTTGGTATTGGGTATTTGGTATTAAAAGAAATATGTTAATTGACTGTACTGTGTGAAAACAACATGAATTGTGTTACTAGCATGGTTACAACAGATAGATGTAATAATTGTGTTTAGAGTTTTGAAAATGTGACTACAGATTGGACAAAAGCAATTGAAAAAACTGTAATGGGAATTTGTTTAAAAATCTCTATTCATCATACAGAAAGATCATCTAGATGCACATCACCTAAAACATTTTGTGAAGATTTTATTTTTCTTCTTCCATACGTCTACTGTAAAGCACTTTGTATACACTATATTTTAAAAGTTGCTATATAAATAAAGTTTTCCATCTTATTTACTACCTCCAAATGTGAGTATGCATAACTTTTAAAAACAATGCTTGACATGCATAATCAAAGTTTGTTTTTCCATAGACTTTAGGGATTGATCCTAATACATACATAAATCATAAAAGACAGTAGTCACGTTTTATTAAATAGTTGGTTAATGCAATTTATTTGCTGCTATTCAATGGCCGAATGACAATACAATCCATTTCAGATTCTCTTTTCCACAACCTCTTAGGTCATTACACTGGAGAACACCGGAAGTATAGTATGCACTTCTGCACTTGGTATTAAATACTAAAATGAGTCTTTAGAAAATGATTGTTGTTGGTCCCCATTAGAAGCTTAGTAACTAGCTAGTTTGTAACTAATTCTGTACTTTATTTAGTTGCACCGTTGTAGGTTGTAAGCTCTCTGTAAAGTAATGCGTAGTTGCATAATATGACATTCACCCTCAATGATCCAACAGCAGCTTTTAAATATGTGAGCAGAAGTTGTGTTGAAATGCTGTGCATTTCAGTTTATCCTTCAGATCAACTTCTTTTACCTCACGCAACTATGGTACAAATATTTTGTAAAATATTATTATAAAATATTCAACAATATTATTGATCTGCCTGCATTGACACCATTACATGAGAGCTGAACTGAGCTGGACGATGACATCACTGTTTTCTCCAGAGCGGCTGTTTAGATAAATTAACTAAAAACTAAAAACGTTTTTACAACAAAACTATCACTGAACTTACTTAAGCTGGTGTTAGGGCATGCAGACACAGGAGAGAAAGATGGAAGGTTAACAGGAAGTTTATTGATAACAACAAAGGGAGAGGATGATGGTAGGATACGGTGGATGACGAGGCAGATGAACAAAGGTGGGAATGGAGACACTGTGGAAGGACGAGACGCTGGAGACAGGGAGATAAGTCCACTTTATATAACCGAGACCAGACAATGAGCTGGGGTGAAGTGAGTGTACAAGTAGTGGAGGTGATGCGGGTGATGATGAGGTGCAGGTGTGTGTGATCATAAATGATGTCCAGGTGAGAGCCAAGGAGGGTGATGGGAGATGTAGTGCAGAGGAGGTGACAAGGCTGATCTGTGACAGCTGGACTATGACACTATTCTCTTCTAGATCTACCGAGACAAACTTTGTTGCATTATTTTCCTGTTATCACTGTAAAGCTGCTTTGAAATGATCTGTATTGTAAAAAGCGCTATATAAATAAAGGTGACTTGACTTGTATAGTATACTATATACCTGATTTATCACATATAGGATGCATTTAGTTAAGTTAATTAACACGGTAATAAACTTGTTGTGGCGCTTTACAGCAGTTTCCTTTACTCACAGAAATAATATTACCTCATACTATAATAGCATATTAGGAGTAGTACTCAAAAGTGGAAGTGGAAGTGTTCAAAATTTCACTTATGTTCCTATAGCAGTCAAGACTAGCTTGACAAAAATATAGTTTAAAGAATGTGCATGCTGTTCAGTTTTTGAAAAACAAGTTCTTGTAACTTCTCCTTATCACCCTATGTTCAGTTATTTAGTTATTTGCCAGTAAAAACACATACGTCGAGTTAGTTGGCAAGCAAAAAAAAAAAAGAAAAAGAACATTATTTGAAAACGATTTTCCTTGAAACTAAGTAGTAAAAGCCAAAGCCATAATCAAAGTATTTTTGTCTTCAGTTAATTTTTTTTACACAGATTTACAAGGTTGAGAGATCGTGAATGATAAATCATGTTCTGCAATGAACGTGTAGACGCGTATTTTCAAGTCACAAACACAGTCAGTGATTGATGCCGGTATGTCAGCTGTAGTTGTTACTCACGGTTATCGTGTTGTGTGTTGGAGAGCCCGGACAGCTACTCTATGACCGGGGTATAAATCATGACGTGGTAGCACTTTTTTAACATTAGTTGCATACATTAGCTTTCTCAAGCACAATGTGCAGAAGCAAGCACCAACTACCAAAAGGCTTGCCGTCTCTGCCTATTTCTTCAAGCCCAGCACCATTTATTATTAAGTCCTTTATCAATTAGGACGTCTTCTCCAGGCTTCAAAAACTTACTCTCCATCCTGCTGACTGATTGCTTACTACTCTCCAACAGTCTCCGCTCCGGCATCTATGCTTAGTAGGACTCGGTTGCAGCTGGATCTCAACCACAATTTTTCCAAGATCCATCCCATTGTACTTCTGATTGCCTAGTAATGTTAGTTTGGTTGAGAGTGAGGGCTGTGTTCCTCTCATAACAATGGTTGGCGAACTCATGAACTCGAACGTGATAGCAACAAGTTTTTTTTAAATGTAGGACTTTTTTTTCCCCGCAGCCAAACGGCGCACACTGGCGAATTGGAGAAAAGGAGAACGTAAAACCCATATAGAAGTATGTAGAGAGATGTATATTTTAATCTGTGGAGCACCGCTTTGAATGCAAGTACTTTTGAGGAGTTGCAAGATTTTATTCTGTTGGAGAAGTTTAGGAACATTGTTACTGACAATATTGCTGGATGAATTAATCTTAACCCACAAGAGTGGATTTGCTGATGTTCGTGGAGTCGTGTTAGCAACTGAGACAATTTGACTCTGCAACATTCATGAATATTTTATGTTGTGCCAGTTAACTTTGCCTGTGGGAAAACCGATGTTAATTTTTGGCATTATTGCATTAACTCTGGACATTGGAAAAATGAATGTCCAGTGTTGGCAGGCAAACTGAGGTTGCGAGGTAGAAAGGTAAAATGGGTTGTTCCTACATTACTAGTAGAGATATTCTCCACTTCTGTAAATTCTAGGCATATGAATGCCGTTTATGTAATTCTGGGGAATAATTTGGCAGGGGGCTGAGTGTGGAGAGATGTTGTTCCTCCACCTGTAGTTTGTTTACTCCATTGAAAGAGCAAACTGATGGGTAGGTGCGAGAATTCCCTGAGGCGTTTGTCTTGTGCCATAAAATACGCAATGAGTCGTTCTTTATCATCTGAATGTGTAGAAGTGTCCAAACTTGAGATACCTGGTTTATCTGTTTTCTCTCCTTTTTCTCGTAGTGACTTAGTGACTGCGCATCAGAAAGATCCTACTTTACAAGTCTTGTTTGCTGCTGAAGCTTCCCCTGAGGAGGTGGGGAGTGTGACAAACAGCTACTTTATACAGGATAACCGTGAATGAGAATGTTCTGGAAAGTGAATTTGTGGCTCTCTGTAATGGAACCACGAGACATCGTTGACCGATCGTAGGCTTCTGGTAGGGATGTAGACTCGTAGGAGTGAGTGAAAGTAGGAGGGAGCTGAGCCTGTGATAGATCTGTAAGCAAGCGTCAATGCCTTGAACTTGATGCGAGCAGCGAGAGGTAGCCAGTGCAGAGAGATGAACAGAGGAGTGACGTGGGCCCTTTTTGGCTCGTTGAAGACAAGACGAGCTGCAGCATTCTGAATCATTTGTAGAGGTTTAGTTGCACATGATGGAAGTCCAGCCAGAAGAGCAAACCCATTACTTTAAATGAGTCCAGTAGCAAGATTACTACTATAAACACAAGGCTCGTTTAAAAGGAAAAGGGGGAGGTATTGCTGTAATTTATAGCAATATCTTTAGTATTACTCAAAAGTCTAGTTTCAAATATAATTCTTTTGAAGTGATGGTGCTTTCTGTAACGTTACGTAGCGTAAGCGATAGATCTCGTTCGACTTTTGTGCTGGCTACTGTATACAGGCCACCAGGGCACAATACAGATTTTATCAAAAAATTTGCTGATTTTCTATCAGAGTTAGTACTGGCTGCAGATAAACTCATAATTGTGGTGATTTTAATATCCATGTAGAGAATGAAAAAGAAGCACTGGGATTAGCATTTACAGACATTCTAAACTCTATTGGAGTTAGACAACACGTGTCAGGACCCACTCATTGTCGCAATCATACTTTAGATCTAATATTGTCACATGGAATTAATGTTAATGCCATTGAAATTCAGCAGCAGAGTGATGATATCTCAGATCATTATTTAATCTCATGTATACTTAATTTAGCCAAGGTTGCAAAGCCGACTCTGTTATAAATATGGCAGAACTATCACTTCTGCCACTAAAGTTTGCTTTATAAATAATCTTCCTGATCAGTTTCATCTCGTCAGCATCCCAGATAGAAGAACTCAATGTTGCAACAGAAATGATTGACTCTCTCTTTTCCAGCACTTTAGACACAGTTGCTCCATTGCACTTAAAGATTAAAGACAATAGTCCATCGCTGTGGTACAACGAGCAAACTCGGGCCCTTAAGAGAGCAGTCAGAAAAATGGAGCGTATCTGGAAGAAAACAAAATTAGAAGTTTCTTGCATTTCATGGAGAGAGTACATAAAGGCCTTAAAAACTGCTAGATCTGCTTATTTTTCAACACTCTTTGAAGAAAACAAACACAACCCTAAGTACTTATTCGAAACAGTAGCTAAATTAACGAAAAATAAAACTTCAACACCAGACGTTTTCAAGCAGCACAGCAGTAAAGACTTTATGAACTTCTTTACTTACAAGATTGATAATATTAGAGAGAAAATTATAACTATGCAACCGTCTATGACATTATCGCATCAGGCAGTGCATTGTAGTCTCCCTGAGGAAAAATTCCATTCATTCATTGCTATAGGAGAGGAAGAATTTTCTAAACTTGTTAAATCATCTAAATCAACAACATGTATGTAAGACCCTATACCGACTAAGCTATGAAAGAGATGCTTCCAGAGGTCATAGATCCTCTTCTTAATACCATTAATTCATATTTGTCACTAGAATATGTACCAAAAACTTTTAAGCTGGCTATTATTAAACCTCTTATTAAAAAAAAACTTAACTTGATTCAAGAGAATACAGGCCGATCTCGAATCTACCTTTTCTGTCAAAATTACTAGAAAAGGCAGTATCCTCACAACTATGTTCCTTTTTAGAAAGAAATGGTATCTGCGAGGATTTCCAGTCAGGATTTAGACCGTACCATAGTACTGAGACCGCTCTCATTAGAGTTACAAATGATTTTCTCTTAGCATCCGACCGTGGTTGTATCTCTCTATTAGTGTTACTGGATCTTAGTGCTGCATTTGATACCATCGACCACAACATTCTTTTGAATAGACTCAAAAATTATGTTGGCATTAGTGGAATTGCACTAGCATGGTTCAAATCATACTTATCTGACCGTTATCATTTTTTTAGCAGTAAATGAAGAGATGTCATATCGATCAAAAGTTCAGTATGGAGTACCACAAGGCTCAGTACTAGGACCATTGCTGTTCACTCTGTACATGCTACCCTTTGGGAGATATCATTAAGAAACATGGCATTAGTTTTCACTGTTATGCTGATGATACTCAGCTCTATATTTCTTTGCGCCCCGAAGAAATTTAACGGAATTTAACGGAATGCATAGCAGATATAAAAATCTGGATGACTAGTAATTTCCTACAACTTAATTCTGAAAAAACAGAGAGTCTAATTATTGGACAAAAAAACTTCCTCAATTAATAACCTAGAATACTGTATAACAATTGATGGCTGCTCTGTCAAGTCTTCGTCGTCGGTTAGGAACCTGGGTGTGCTCTTTGATACCAATCTTTCATTTCAAAGTCACGTTTCTAGCATCTGTAAAACCGCATTCTTCCATCTTAAAAATATATCTAAATTACGACATATGCTTTCAATGAAAAACAGTTAGTTCATGCGTTCATGACCTCAAGGCTAGATTATTGTAATGCTCTACTGGGTGGTTGCTCTGCAAGCTTAATAAACAAAGTCCAGTTGGTCCAAAGCGCAGCAGCTAGAGTTCTCACTAGAACCAGGAAGTATGACCATATTTGCCCGGTTCTGTCAACAATGCATTGGCTCCCTATTAAACATCGTATAAATTTAAAAATATTGCTGACTACTTACAAAGCACTAAATGGTTTAGCTCCCCAGTACTTGAGCGAGCTCTTAATGCATTATAGTCCTTCACGTCTATTGCGATCTCAAAATTCTGGCCAGTTGATAATACCTAGAATATCAAAATCAACTGCTGGCGGTAGATCATTTTCCTATTTAGCACCTAAACTCTGGAATAGTCTCCCTGACATTGTCCGGGAAGCAGACACACTGTCAGTTTAAATCTAGACTAAAAACGCATCTCTTTTACCTGTCATTCACAAAGAACATTATACATTTCTATAATTCAAATCAGTTAAATGATTATTAGGCTGCATAGATTAGGTCAGCAAGAACCGGGGACACTTCCTATAACACCTGATGTACTCGTTACATCATAAGAAGAATGAAATCTACGCTAATGTTAGTCTTTCCGTTTATTCTGAGGTTTACTGAAGTCAGCTGGATCCGGGCCGTATCCAGATCAGATGATGGACCTGCGCTTGGACGCATCCATGACGCGTCCCTGAAGTGCCAGCCTCATCAGCCCTGTTGAGCCCTGAAATAGACGTCGTCTGTAGGGGAGCATATGTTGCTCTAAAACCTTTATATACCTTTCAGCATTCATAGTGCCTTCCAAAACATGCACTGCCCATACCGTATACACTTATGCAACCCCATACCATCAGAGATGCTGGCTTTTGAACTGAACGCTGATAACACGCTGGAAGGTCTCCCTCCTCTTTTGCCCGGAGGACACGGCATCCGTGATTTCCAACAAGAATGTCAAATTTGGACTCGTCTGACCATAGAACACTTTTCCACTTTGAAATAGTCCATTTTAAATGAGCCTTGGCCCACAGGACACGACAGCGCTTCTGGACCATTGTTACGTCCCTGCGTAGTTGCGCGTGCCTGTGTATCTCTCTCTCTCTCTCTCTCTCTCTCTCTCTCTCACGCTCTTAGGTTTGCTCCACCTCCCGTTACTGAAGGGCTATCGTTTGCTATCCGTGGCGTGACGCCACTTCCACCGCAGCCAATCGAGTTCCTCGACAGCAGTTAAAAGGACGCTGACATAGAGCGTGGATGCAACTTGTTTTCTGCCGTTTGTTTTGTTGTTGCCTTGTTTTTTTCTCTTTTCGTTCAGTTTTGTTTTTTGTTTAGCGTGTTACGGAAAGAGTACCCTATCGAGTTCAGAGGACAGTTTATATGTCACGTGAACTACATTACAAACACGTAGGTAACTCGATTTGTATAGAACATCAGGTAAGGAAGTGAACCCCCTGTATGTTTTGTTTGTGAGGCAGAGTAAGGAAGTTAGGGCGTGTGACGCCGAAGAGTTTTGTCTTTTCTTTTCTTTTGTTTATTAGTTAGGTAAGAGGTTTAACTACGAGTTAGAACGAGTTTTGTTTTGTTACTTTCATTTCTTTGGCTTCACTAATTGCGTCCTCTCATTACTCTTGGTTTATTTATCTTTCTAGTATCTTTTTGATCTACAAGCCGCCTGTTGTTGTTTTTTTTTCATCGTTTATATTCATTCATCATTATTGTTATTCTTCTTCTTCTTATTATTATCATTATCTTTTTTCTTTTGTATAGTTATTTCATTTATGTATAATAAACTATCTTTTTCCACTTTATTTTGTTGCCATGTTGTCTTTTGCCACCTTTACCACACCAAATAGGGTCATGACTTCAATGTTTCCTCTTCTGACCTTGCAATTCATAAGAGTTTGTAACAACCATGTTCACATATGGCTTCCTTTTTGCATGATAGAGCTTTAGTTGGCATCTGCAGATGCCACAGCGGCTTGTGTTTACCGACAGTGGTTTCTGGAAGTATTCCTGGGCCCATTTAGTAATGTCATTGACACAATCATGCCGATGAGTGATGCAGTGTCATCTGAGGGCCCGAAGACCACGGGCATTCAATAAAGGTCTTCGGCCTTGTCCCTTACTCACAGAGATTTCTCCAGTTTCTCTGAATCTTTTGATGATGTTATGCACTGTAGATGATGAGATTTGCAAAGCCTTTGCAATTTGACGTTGAGGAACATTGTTTTTAAAGCAACACTAAGTAGGATTTTTTACCTTCAAATAATGTTTCCAAAATCGTTTCAGTGGTTCATCAAGTCGTGACAGAGTGAAAGGCACTTATGCCACCGCTTTGCGGTCCTTTATCTGGTATATCCACGCTATGTAAGATTGCCAGATCGGGTCGCGTTTCTGTAGTTCTAATGAGACATAAGAAAACTACAAATTTGACTTGCTTTACGGCAAGCGTTACAATTGCCGATAGGTGGAGCGTACTCGACAGTAGACTACAACTAAATGTAAGATACCTAGAAGCCGGGTAGCTTTTGAATTGTCATCATGACGGAGTCTGGAAATAAAAGGAAGGGTATGATGTCGGAGGAGGCGAGGAAAAGAAAACGGGAGCATGATCGAGTAAGAGTTCGAACTAGAGTGGACATTGGACCGGCTTACACTCGTTGGCGAGAGCTGAAGGAGGCTACAAGATGCAAGACTGATGGTCACTTGGCTTTTTTTTACTGGACTTGTAAGTAATAATATTTTTTTTTAGTTTTCAAACACTGTGCATGTGTGTACATGTTAGATTGTTTTATATTTTGATTGGCTAATGTTAGATAAGGCGTTAGCTATCGTGCGAACACATAATTAGTGATAAGCACGTAATTTTGTGTTTATAAACAGTTTTTATAGCACTGCTGTTCTGAGTTGAATGCCGTGAAGATTACAATAACTTCCAAAATCACCTCAAATGTTTGATCGCTTCCAAAGTTGTTGATTCTTAGTTTATGTTTACGTTATGTCTTATGTTTACGTTAGCGTTTTTGATTGATTGCCTGCTAGCGTTAGTGAAGTTGTGAGTTCATTTTTGGCGATGGAGGATATTTGACTGGGAAACTGTTATGTTTTGGACTAAATTATTTACGACAGCGGTAATGGACAATTCCGCTTCCAACCTGTAGGGTGACCGCAGAGGAAAAGTTCCTTGGTGTTGCTTTAAAGTATTGCACAATCCATTTACGCCCTCTTTCACAGATTGGAGAGCCTCTGCCCATCTTTACTTCTGAGAGACTCTGCCTCTCTAAGACATCCCTTTTATACATAGCAAATCATGTCACAGACCTGATATCAATGACTTAATTAGTTGCTGTTCTCCCAGCGGAATCTTTTCATAATTTCTTGCTTTTTCAGCCATTTCTTCCCCCCGTACCAACTTTTTTGAGACCTGTAGCAGGCATCAAATTTTAAAAGAGCTCATTTAGTGGATAAAAGTGTAAAATTTCTCCGAGGCACTGTAGAGAAAAAATTCTCTGATAACCAAGGCACTCCTTGATTAAAATGTCTTTATTACAAAAATGACATGTCCTAACTGGACAACTTTAAAATACCCACGCGTAGCAGCATGGGTCCTTCTTCAGGGCATAGTGAAGCAGATAGAAACTGTTTTAAAATGTCACCTCCACGTATTGATTTTTAATAATTTCAATGCCCTGGATTCTCAAAGATGATGGGTCACTATGATGTATTTCTTTATAGTGTTTGGCCATAGGGTAATCTTCGTTGTTGACTCGGATTGCGTATTTGTGTTCATAAAACCGCTCTTTTAGTTTTCTTTTAGTTCTGCCCACATAGAAACACCCACATGGGCATTGTAGGCGATAGACCACATATTCAGAGTTGCAGTTAATAAAACCATTAGTCTTAAATTCTCTCTGCGTTCTCAGATCACAAAAAATCTTACTCTGAATGACACCCTCACAATGACTGCAAGACCTACACCTATAGGTCCCCCACAACCCTTTTTCTAGCCATGTTTTTTGTTTAGGACCTGGAAGATAACTTCTTACAAGTTTGTCCCTTATAGATGGTGCCTTCTTGAACACAGTCATAGGCGGCTCTGGAAAAACGTTTTTCAGAATAGGATCACTTTGAATTAACCCCCAATTGGACTTAATTATTTGTTTCATTTCAGAGGCACTACTACTATATTGGCTAACAAAGACAGGTCTACAGTTGTTTTTAGCCATGTCTTTCCTCCTCTTTTTCTTCTTTAGTAGGTCAGAGCGTGTTGTGGAGCGTGCTTTTATTATTGCTTTTTCTATTATCATTGGTGAGTAGCCCCTAGCCCTGAACCTTAATGTCATATCTTGAGCCTGCATTTCGAAATCAGAGTCTTTGTTGCAGATGCGTCTAAGACGCTGAAATTGTCCAAAAGGAATGTTATTTTTCAGGCTCCTTGGATGGAAGCTGTCAGCCCTCAATAAAGTATTTCTATCTGTGCTTTTCCTATATATTGTTGTGTACAAGAGATTATTATCATGTATGGAGATAGTCAAATCAAAGATAGATGTTTTTGAATGTTCAATTGACAGTTTTATATTTGGGTTAGTTTTATTGATGTACTCATGAAACTGCAAAAGTTCTTCCTCATTCCCAGACCAAACAAAGAGGATATCATCGATAAAGCATCCCCAAAATACTATCTTATCACAGAATTTGTTACTAGATCGATTATATATGTATTGCTCTTCCCAGTGACCTAAAAATAAATTGGCATAATTAGAAGCAAAACATGCACCCATCGAGGTGCCCTTGAGCTGTCTAAAGAAATTGTCTTGGAAAAGGAACACATTATTGTGTAAAATCCATTCTGTGAGAGAAAGTAAAAAATGGTTGGGTGGTGACGTCTCCGACCTATGTAACAAATAATGTTGTAAGGCTAATAGGCCTTCCTGGTGGTTAATATTGGTATATAGTGAGGCTACATCTAGAGTCACCAGATAACAATTTCTGACATTTGTGATATTCATAAGTTTACATAGCACATCAGTAGTGTCTTCAATGAAAGAAGGGAGATCCCACACTAAAGGTTTTATAAAAAAAGGAAAAAGCAGGGCTCAGTCAAAGATCCATTGCCTGAGATAATGGGTCTACCCTCAGGTTGTTCTAAATTCTTATGGATCTTACGCAACATGTAGAAACATGGCTTTTGGGGATTCTCATTCATTAGAAAAACAAATTCATTGTCTGAGATCCATTTTTGGTCAAAAGACCAAAAGATAAAATGTCCCTCAGTTCATCTTTCATTTTTACAATTGGATTTCTCTGCAAGTGTTCATAATAAATATTATTTCCTAGTTGTCTTTGAGCTTCAATAATATATGAACATTTATCCATTACTACAACTGCACCCCCTTTGTCAGCAGGCTTTATTATTATCTGCTCATTCTTTGTTAGAGAATTCAGTGCATCTCTTTCGCGTTTTGAGAGATTGTGTTTTATTCTGTTCTGTCTTTTGTCAAACATATTATCTATGTCATGAGAAACCTTTTTGGTAAAAGCAATCAAGGTGGGATTAGAACTCATAGGCATAAAGTTTGACTTAGGCTTAAACTGTCTCCTGGCATCATGAGTGGTATCAAAGTTCAATTCAAGTGTGCTATTCAAAAGTTTATTTGACTGATGGTACCATACTTTCAAATGAAGGTTTCTATAGAACCTAAAAAGGTCCACCTTGGTTTTAAATGCATTAGTTTCACTTGTAGGGGAAAAAGTCAATCCTTTTGATAGCACATTCACTGAGTCTTGAGTTAATATATTTTTTGAGATGTTAATTACCGTGCATTCTTCTTTTGGTTCTGAAGATTCCAACACGGTTTTTGAAGAGCTTGACCGACCTCTCCCTCTTCTGTTTTTTTTCTTCTTCCTCCTCCCTTCCAAGTCGATTGGCGACCTCGAGCTGTTGAGTGTGGTTGGTCCTCCAAAAAATCCTCGGACATGTGTGTAGCATCAGATTCCTCTCCACTTGTACTTAGGTTGAAGGACACAAATCGTTGACGGCGTTGTGGTCTTGTAATTTCTTTCCATTGGTAAACGTTCCCATCTTTGTAGTCTCTCTCATCCCTCTTGAATTTTTTCAGCTTATACTGTTTTAACTCCATAGTAAATTTTTCCAAGCTTTCTTTCAATTTATCTTCAAATGGGGTTGTTTGTATACCATCTTTAACTTTTGATATTTCTTCTCTCTATTCACGTATTCTCTCACGCACTTGTTCTCTTTCTTTTTTTGTTTTCTCGATAATTAACAAGATGAGATCAAGAGAGCATTTATTTAGGATGGCCTCCCACTTCTCTCAGAAAGCAACATCCTCTATACCAAAAGAGGGAAATTTCTTGATGCGCAGCCCCCTTGGAATGCGTTTTTCTCTCCAATAGTCCGACAAAGTGATGGTATGCCAATGTAATCGAATGTCTTTCTCAGATAGTCTCTTCAAATCAGAATATAAATAATCCCGGTCTTCCACCTCATGTGGAGGAACTTCAGCCAGAAGGGAGTCAGGTACCACAATGTGTTTGCCCTCCTCAGTGGAGTATGAAAAGGAGTTTGCTTTTGTATCAGTCGTGTTTTGTGACCCAGTCAGTAGTCACACATTTAACAGGAACACTCACTTCTTCGAGTGGAGCAGCAAGCCAACGAGGGTCAACCTTGTAATGACCACAAAGATACTGTTTAGATTCAAAATGAATGGCGTGCTCAATTCCTTTTGAGTTTGATTTGGGTGCTCTTCGGTCCAAGGTAGAACATCTAAGAGGCAGTGTAGAGAAAGAATTCTCTGATAACCAAGGCACTCCTTGATTAAAATGTCTTTATTACAAAAATGACATGTCCTAACTGGACAACTTTAAAATGCCCACGCGTAGCGGCATGGGGCCTTCTTCAGGGCATAGTGAAGCAGATAGACATTGTAAAATTTCTCCGTTTAAACATTTGTTTCTATGTTTCTGTTTCTATGTTATCTATGTTCTATTGTGAATATAATATTGGCTCATGTGATTTGAAAGTCATTTAGTTTTCATTTTATTCAAATTTAAAAAACGTCCCAACTTTTCCGGAATTCGGGTTGTAGATTTAAATTCAAAAAGACCAGATATGCGTGATGTTTTTTCTTATCCAAAATGAGGTGATCAAGTGAGCATTGATGTTGAAAGAGCAAACTGATGAGTTGGTGCAAGAATTCCCTGAGGTGTTTGTGTCTTGTGCTATAACACATGCAATAAGTCGTATAGCCTACATTATCGTCTGAATGTGTAGGCGTGTCCAAACATGAGGTAGGCCTACCTGGTTTATCTGTTATCTCTCCTATTTCTCGTAGTGACTTGACTGCACAACAGAAAGTCAGCATAATGTTATCGTGTATATATTGTTTCACATCATCACATGTTCATGTTGAGAAAAACAATAATCCACATGCTCGGGTCTAATAGCCGTCCAAACAAAGCCCAGACGTCTAAAACGAGGCAAAATTTTGTCTGTCCGTGAAAATTGAATAGACATCTAAACCATAGCCAAAGAATGAAGTCATCACAAGAAAGAATGAAGTGATCACAAAGTGATGGTATGCCAATGTAATCGAATGTCTTTCTCAGATAGTCTCTTCAAATCAGAATATAAATAATCCCGGTCTTCCACCTCATGTGGAGGAACTTCAGCCAGAAGGGAGTCAGGTACCACAATGTGTTTGCCCTCCTCAGTGGAGTATGAAAAGGAGTTTGCTTTTGTATCAGTCATGTTTTGTAACCCAGTCAGTAGTCACACATTTAACAGGAACACTCACTTCTTCGAGTGGAGCAGCAAGCCAACGAGGGTCAACCTTGTAATGACCACAAAGATACTGTTTAGATTCAAGATGAATGGCGTGCTCAATTCCTTTTGAGTTTGATTTGGGTGCTCTTCGGTCCAAGGTAGAACATTTAAGAGGCAGTGTAGAGAAAGAATTCTCTGATAACCAAGGCACTCCTTGATTAAAATGTCTTTATTACAAAAATGACATGTCCTAACTGGACAACTTTAAAATGCCCACGCGTAGCGGCATGGGGCCTTCTTCAGGGCATAGTGAAGCAGATAGACATTGTAAAATTTCTCCGTTTAAACATTTGTTTCTATGTTTCTGTTTCTATGTTATCTATGTTCTATTGTGAATATAATATTGGCTCATGTGATTTGAAAGTCTTTTAGTTTTTATTTTATTCAAATTTAAAAAACGTCCCAACTTTTCCGGAATTCGGGTTGTAGATTTAAATTCAAAAAGACCAGATATGCGTGATGTTTTTTCTTATCCAAAATGAGGTGATCAAGTGAGCATTGATGTTGAAAGAGCAAACTGATGAGTTGGTGCAAGAATTCCCTGAGGTGTTTGTGTCTTGTGCTATAACACACGCAATAAGTCGTATAGCCTACATTATCGTCTGAATGTGTAGGCGTGTCCAAACATGAGGTAGGCCTACCTGGTTTATCTGTTATCTCTCCTATTTCTCGTAGTGACTTGACTGCACAACAGAAAGTCAGCATAATGTTATCGTGTATATATTGTTTCACATCATCACATGTTCATGTTGAGAAAAACAATAATCCACATGCTCGGGTCTAATAGCCGTCCAAACAAAGCCCAGACGTCTAAAACGAGGCAAAATTTTGTCTGTCCGTGAAAATTGAATAGACATCTAAACCATAGCCAAAGAATGAAGTGATCACAAGAAAGAATGAAGTGATCACAAAGTGATGGTATGCCAATGTAATCGAATGTCTTTCTCAGATAGTCTCTTCAAATCAGAATATAAATAATCCCGGTCTTCCACCTCATGTGGAGGAACTTCAGCCAGAAGGGAGTCAGGTACCACAATGTGTTTGCCCTCCTCAGTGGAGTATGAAAAGGAGTTTGCTTTTGTATCAGTCATGTTTTGTAACCCAGTCAGTATTCACACATTTAACAGGAACACTCACTTCTTCGAGTGGAGCAGCAAGCCAACGAGGGTCAACCTTGTAATGACCACAAAGATACTGTTTAGATTCAAGATGAATGGCGTGCTCAATTCCTTTTGAGTTTGATTTGGGTGCTCTTCGGTCCAAGGTAGAACATCTAAGAGGCAGTGTAGAGAAAGAATTTTCTGATAACCAAGGCACTCCTTGATTAAAATGTCTTTATTACAAAAATGACATGTCCTAACTGGACAACTTTAAAATGCCCACGCGTAGCGGCATGGGGCCTTCTTCAGGGCATAGTGAAGCAGATAGACATTGTAAAATGTCTCCGTTTAAACATTTGTTTCTATGTTTCTGTTTCTATGTTATCTATGTTCTATTGTGAATATAATATTGGCTCATGTGATTTGAAAGTCTTTTAGTTTTTATTTTATTCAAATTTAAAAAACGTCCCAACTTTTCCGGAATTCGGGTTGTAGATTTATATTCAAAAAGACCAGATATGCTTGATGTTTTTTTCTTATCCAAAAAGGTGATCATGTGAGCGTTGATGTTGAAGAGCAAACTGATGAGTTGGTGCAAGAATTCCCTGAGGTGTTTGTGTCTTGTGCTATAACACACGCAATAAGTCATAGCCTACATTATCGTCTGAATGTGTAGGCGTGTCCAAACATGAGGTAGGCCTACCTGGTTTATCTGTTATCTCTCCTATTTCTCGTAGTGACTTGACTGCACAACAGAAAGTCAACATAATGTTATCGTGTATATATTGTTTCACATCATCACATGTTCATGTTGAGAAAAACAATAATCCACATGCTCGGGTCTAATAGCCGTCCAAACAAAGCCCAGACGTCTAAAACGAGGCAAAATTTTGTCTGTCAGTGAAAATTGAATAGACATCTAAACCATAGCCAAAGAATAGACTAGTTATCAATTAGATAACAAAGAAATGAAATAAAACGACTAGTCTATTCTTGGGCTATGGTTTAAACGTCCATTTAATTTTCACTGACAGCCCAAATTTTGCCTTGTTAGACGTCTGGGCTGTCTTTGGACAGCTATTAGACGTATTTTAAACACAAAATTGCTTGCTGGGGTTGCAGAGAAAGATAACGGTGTGGTATTATGCAAAGTTTCTAACAGCACTTTGTGTTTTCGGTTCTTAAATCTGTCTCCCTCGACAAAACTTAAATACAGAAGCCCTGAACCACAACATAAAAAAAAGAAATCCTCCTTTTTTTTATAATAATATTTTGAGAATAGTCAAAATATTTTGAGAATAAAGTCCAAATATTTTGAGAATAAATTGAATTATAAAACGTAGTTCTCAGGTTATCTTAACGTCCCGAAACAGAAAGGCCTACAGGAGTTTTTAACCTGCGGGCGCCTATGTTTATCGCCTATCTGAAACTGACGTCACAAAATCGAACGGCTTGATTTGAGATGGGGGAAAACATATAAGAAGATAAAAAAAAAAACACTGGATGGATTTTTATCATTTTATGATGGTTGTGTACAGGCACTGCCAACACACATTTCAGTACAATCAGCTTGTAAAAGTGCATGTACCATTATATGACCCCTTTAAATCTTCCTGTTACAACTCCGAGTGTGAAACCGTGAATCAGACGATTCAGTGCGTGCAGGAAACTGAACAAATCATTCAAACTGATTCGCGAAACGATTTAGACGGTTCTGCCCACTTGTTTGATAAAGTCTTTGAACAGAAACGACTCAAAGAGTGATTCATTTGTGAATTGAGCATCGCTCATGCCCCAGAAAAAAAGATACAGCTCACTTGAAATAAACTAGGCATTTAACAACATGTAGGCTATTGCATTAAAATAAAGTAACGAGAGGAACGTCGCCCAACGTAACAAAGTAAAAGTACCCGCATTTAAATCTACTCTTTTAAAAATATTTTTTCCAAAAAATACTCAAGTAAATGTAACGAAGTAAATGTACTTACCCACCTCTGCCCAACGGTCTCCTAGAAGTAATGATGTTCCAGTAACCCAGCAAACACATTTACGTTGTGGCAATGTCTGTGGTACGTTGCATTCATGCTATGGCAACGTCGCTGTCTACGTGCTCGCAACATTGTAACAAGGTAGAATTGTAAGACGCAACAGGGCTGTAGCAACGTTGTTGCGCGACATTCAGCAACTGAGAGACGACGTTCTGACAATTAATTTTGGTACTATACGGTTATCCGGACCACACCTGACCACACGTGACCACAACCGCTCTTGGTTGGTCGTAGCCCCAGTGACGGGTAGGTTTAGGGGCGGGGTTGGGGTAGGTCATCACATGTGGTCCGGATAACCGTACAGTACCCTTAATTTTTATTCATTCTAGATATAGATATCCCCCATTTACCATTTCACGAGTTCACACGTACATGGAATCTGATGTAGTATTTATGCGTATTTGGCTTGCTGTCCAGGGGAGGGGTCCGAGCTCGGAATTTGGCCCGAACCCAGAGTACCCCTTATACTGGGGTAGACCCAGCCGAGTGTGAGGTGATGGGGTGGTGGAGGGATGCTGAGAAACTTGTCGTGAGACAGAAGGTGAGGAAAGGCTTTATTTATACTGGCTTCCTTGTAGCGAAGGTGGCCCATTTATAAACATTTATGTTTACTTCTATATTTAATTTAGTTTGTTCGGGCGCCAGCCAGGCATATAATCCTGGCAATAAATAAATTCTTACACCCACCAGCTACATATGAAGACATTGAAAAAAGGGAAACTCAAATCAAACTTGTAGAAACCAACAGATTCATTTAACCATTTATTTTTAGGAATTCAGCCCCAATTAAATTCCACACAAAGAAAAAACATTCCAACATCACTGTTGTTTGTAACACATTTCCATGGAAAACAAACAACAACAAAAAACATAAAGGGAAAAAAAACAATCAGTATAAACTATAAAGAAATATACATTTTCTCTTTATAAGAGGGGAAAAAACATGATCTGCACAAAAACAGCAATGATGTTGACATGGGCAAAGTTTGTAAACTTTCTCAGACAGTCACAATATACGAGGTAAAAAGAAGTCTATGTCCAAGCAACCCATCCACCGATGAATTCACAGCTTAGTTTCAATTCACACTCTTTTTATACTCTCCGACCGTCAAAAGAAAAAGTTCGATTAATTGTGTGTGCGTGTATGGACGTGTGCATGTATTGTGGGTGCGTCAAGTCTGTACCCGATGCTGCTGGTCTTCGTTTTGGGCCTTTGGCAAGTACAGGAACTTCGTTTCCAGCACAATCCAGGAAAACGCGATGAAGATTAATCCAAGGCAACGCAACTCTACCCACAGCCGAGATAGAGAGCGTCCAAACCGCTCACAGTTTCACTTTCATTTCCACCGTCACGGCATCCGCACCCAGATAAACCCACACCTCCAGGATACTGCAAACTTCCGTCATACTTCTCTCCCAGGCAGGTCCATTTCTCGTACTAAAGCATGATACTTCTGCACGCTCCTCGAACAAACAGCACCTTCCTCGAACAACACACTTCACTTCCCCATTACCAGTTTACTTCCGCTCACAATTCCCCTCCTTAAATAGTTCGTCACACCGATTATCCTCTTCTGATTGGTTTAAAGAAAAAAATATAAATAATAATAAAGTGGCTAACGAATTCCGTTCTGCCACACTCCCTCCCCCAGGGAAAAACAACTCCTAGTTGTTGGACTAAGCGATACCTTAAAATCCCAGGAATTCCTCTTCCTCATCCGAGGTCTCCTGAAAAATGTCTTGTAGTTTCTCCCTGTTGTGAAACTATAATTCCTCCGCAGTAGGAAAACAGGGTTTCAAATTGCACACATGAACATTACGCACATCTTCTCCTGTGGACTCTAGAGACACCCTGTAATTTATTGGACCCAACTGTTGGATAACGCGGTATGGTCCTTTCCACTTAGGTGCCAACTTGGCACTGAAATTGCGCTGGGCATTAGATTGCGGAAAATTTCGGATCCATACTCTGTCTTTCTCTTGGAAGGCTACATCTCGTCTGTTTTTATTGTAATTTCTCAATTGTCTCATTTGTGCTTTTTACAGTTTTCCTTGGCCTTCTTTTGAAGTTGTGACAACTGATGGACAATGTCGTAAGAAGGACCAGAAGGAGACAGGTTACGTCCATGCAACAGTTTATCCAATGGGCTATGAAGTTTTCTACCCAGATGAAGCTCAGCAGGAGACATTCCGATGGATTCCTGCACTGCAGTGTTGAGTGCAAAACGGAGTTCTGGTAGGTAGTTGTCCCAACCTTTGTGATTGTCTTCCACAAAAGCAGATATCATGGACTTCAGAGTACGGTTGACTCTTTCCGTCATATTAGTCTGCGGATGGTAAGCTGTGGTTAATTTGTGTGTCACACTCCATTTCTCACACAGTTCAGTGAACACAGCTGAGACAAAATGTGACCCTCTGTCTGACAAAACATAGTCAGGCACCCCCCATCGGGTAAGCACTTCTCTCCGCAGGATTTCAACAATAGCTGGAGCAGTAGCATGTCGCATGGGGAATAACTCTACCCATCGTAAGAAATAATCAACAAAGACGAGTAAGAATGCGTGTTGTTTGGAGCTTTTTGGTAGTGGACCCATTATGTCTACTCCAAGCATTTCATTAGGTCTTGACGTGATGATTGGTTGAAGTTTTCCTGCTGGTTTTCTATTGTCACTCTTGAGTGTTTGACATTTCACACAACTCTTGACATACTTCTTAACATCAGTCCACATACCATGCCAGTAGGCAACATCTTGTACTCTCTTATAGGTTTTAAAAATTCCAAGGTGTCCACTGAGGGGGCTTGAATGATAGAATTTGAGAATGGTTGGAATAAAGATGCGGGGTACGACAACACGGTATTGAATTTGACCATCAGCCAGGTGAGTAACGTGATATAACTTGTCTTCTACCACAGCATACTGTTCCTTCTCCGTAAGTTAATCTTTCGCCAAAACTTGAAATATTTCTGTACATTCAGGATCACGGTGTTGTTCCTCCCAGATGCGCTCAACAGTGATGGGAAATTCTGGATCTTCCTTTCTGCTTGTGTACATATTACACTCAGGTAAAGTATACATCCGTGACAGAGCATCAGGAGCAACGTTCAACTTCCCTTTTCGATATTCCAACACAAAGTCAAATCTTTGTAGTCGAAGAGCCCATCGAATGAGTCGACTGGTCGTCCTAGTGGAATTCATTACCCATTGCAAGGAAGAATGATCCGTAACCACGGTGAACAAACGATGTTCCAGATAGTGTTGCCACTTCTCAAGTGCCCACACTACTGCTAGGCACTCCTTCTCTGTGGTGGAATAGTTGATCTCTGCTTTATTTAAGGTTCGGCTGGCGTAAGCGATGACTTCTTCATTGCCCTGCTCCTTCCGCTGGGTCAACACCGCCCCCAGGCCGGCGTCGCTGGCATCAGTGTACACTGAAAAAGGTAGCTGAAAATTGGGATGTCCAAGGATAGGTGGTGATGTAAGGCATGTTTTTAAATACTCAAAAGCTTGTTGGCATTGTGATGTCCAAATAAACGATTGTCCTTTCTTTTTTAGGGCGTTGAGAGGCTCTGCAATCCTAGAGAAATCTGCCACGAATCGATGATACCACCCAGCCAAACCCAAGAAGCGCTGGACCTCTTTAAGGTTATGGGGAACTGGATAAGTGCGAATTGCTTCCACCTTGCTTGGATCTGCGGTAACACCTTGTCCATTCACAACATGACCGAGGAAGGTAATCTCCTGAAGGCAGCATTTTTTTAGATTCAACGTCAGTCCAGCTGTTTGTAACCGTTGAAGGATGGTCTGGATGTCTAGAAAGTGCTGGCCCATTGATGGAGAGTAAACGATGATATCGTCAATATAGACGAAACATATGGTTCCAAGTAACCCTCTCAGGACGATCTCCATCAGCCTTTGAAAGGTTGCTGGTGCATTTTTTAGACCAAACGGCATGACATTGAAATGGTACAAACCTCCTGACGTGATGGAGGCAGTTTTTGACTTACTCTCAGGTTCCATGGGTACCTGCCAATATCCGCTATTAAGATCTAGAGTTGAAAAAATGGCTGCACCAGAGAGCGACTCCAGGATCTCTGTGATGTTGGGAATTGGATATGCATCACTTTCAGTGAGAGCATTGACCTTTCTGTAGTCAACACAGAACCTGAGACTACCATCTTTTTTGGGAACCAACACAACAGGTGATGCCCATGCTGAATAAGATGGTTCTATGATGCCAGCCTGTAACATGTCTTCAATCTGTTCTTTTACTATCGTTTGCTTTGCGGGGGTGAGCCGATAAGGGCGCTGTTTAACAGGTACTTGATGACGAGTGTAAAGGCAGTGCTGAAGAACATTCGTACGTCCTGGTCGGCGAGTACACACACCCTGATGTGTCTGCAAAATGTGACGTAATTGGCCTTCTTCATCGTGTGGTAAAGTCGCTTCTTTTAATGCACGGTCAATTAAGACTTGATCCTCTGTATGCGTAGGATCTGCATCTCGAGAGGCCAGTAGAGGTTGGGGAGGAGGGACAGAACTCATTAAAGAAAGATTTTGCTGGAAACTTTTATATTTCTTTGGTTTTTGTGGATATGTAACTCTGCTCATAGGTATACTTGCTTGTCCCGGTTGGAAAAAGTATCCCACTTCAGGTGCACATTTAAAAAAATATTTCCTATCTGCAATGTTGAGTTGAATTCCACTTAAAAAGATGAAATCCAGCCCTAAGACTGCTGCATATGTCAAAGAGGTTGAGGTAAGGACTGCAGCCCTCAAAGAAAAACTCTGATTATGCAGCAGAATCAGTACATTTACCCATCCCAGCGGAACTTCGGCCTCACCATTCGCTAGATAGAGGGGTCCTGAGGTCCATGGATGAAGACTCTCTTGAGGTGTAAGTTCCCTCCACAAACTCTCATGAATGAGGGTGTAGCTGGCTCCAGTGTCTAAAATAGCCTTACCTCTCCAGGCACCAATATTAATAGGAACAACTAGTTGTTGCGGTACTGTGCATTGTGGGTTGTTATCAACATGGGTCATTGTTGGTTCGATTTTTACGACCGAGACAGCATTATTGGAGGGTTGACCATCTTGTTTTGGACTTTGATGTGGTCTCTTACTTTGAGATGGCTGTGACGGTTGAAATGATTGATTAGAAGATGCATAACCAGGACAGTTTCCTGGAGGATGATGTCCTTTACACCGCCAGCACTGAACTGGTGTCTTGTCTATCTGTCGAACCGCAGGTGCTCGGGGTGACATTGACTGTTGTTTGTGTTGAAAGTTGCTCTCATATTGGAGTTGCTGTTCATTATCCTTCTCCAGTTGATGCCCTAGCTTCACCAATTCCTCCACTGTAGATACTCGACTACGGAGCTGGCTGGCAAGGTAAGGTTTAATATTTTTCAAAATCAGTTTTACAATTTCATTCTCTGTTAACGTTGACTTCCATCTCTTGCATAAGGCTCTGTATGAAAAAGCAAAGTCTCTGATGGATTCTTTCTCGCCTTGAGTTCTTACTCTAACTCTTTCTGCCAACTCGTCCTCATAATCTTCGGAAAGAAATGCAGAGAGGAAAGCTGCCTCAAATTCAGTCCAAGTGACTACAGAGGTACGTGCAACTTCCCACCAGTCGCGGGCAGTTCCATACAAGACGGTACGGAATGTAACTAGTAGATCCACATCTGACAAAGGATGCAATGCCAGAAAATCTTGACATCGAGTTAAGTAGTTCAACGGATCTGGATCCTCATGTGGTTTTCCCAAAGTGGGAAAGGTAAGTCGTAGATGATCACTTTTAGCTATAGGTACAGATGTAGTGGTAGTAGTAATTGGTATACCACTTGGTGGTGAGTATACACTGGCTGGCGATACTTCCTGTTGGTTAGTAGTCAACTCTTTAATCTTTTCAACCTGGGTTTGTAATTGGTCAGACATGTCTGACTGAAATTTTTGAGTATCACTGCAAAAGGCATCCATTTGGTTTTTGTGTTGTTGAAATTCTTTGTTGAACTGTTCTTGACTGTTTTTCAGACTCTGGAATGTGGCTTTGAAGTCCTGCTGCACTTCCGCTTGAAGCTGTTGAACCAGGAACCGTACTTCAGACATGACAGAAGCCTCCACTTTACTTAAATCTTCTGAGATCAGTTGCTTGGTGGTTTTAGACCATTGCTCCATCTCAGTTTTCATTTTTTGTTGGTTATCAGTGATACACTTTCGTAATTGTTGGTGATTGTCCTCCATTTTAGCCACTGTTGTTGAAAGATGAGTTGAATGTTTTACAAACTGAGCTTTCACCTCCTGGTTAAGTTCTGAAACTGCCTTCTCCTGTTGCTTGATGAATCGCTTTAAAGTGTCCAAGTCTTCTTGTACTTGTCTGGTCAATAGCTGAATTCCTCTGCCGGGTGTTTGAAGTTCACGTGGTAACTCCTGCCGTCCCACAGAAGATAAAGTTTCAGGGGTGGTGCAAATCTGCATAGGATCTGATTGTGGTTCCCAGGTGAGGTGTTGCACTGGAGGGCTGCCCGTCAAAGGGGAGGATACAAACTGCACTCGTGATTCATGTTGATCAATATGGGTAGGATTGGGAATATAGGGATATGAAGTGATAGGGATTTGTGGCTGCCAGCGGGGGGTTTCCACTTCTGGTACTTCCATCTCAACAAAAGTTGAGGGGGATGGTGGAGTGGTGGTCATGTAAGTATGTAAAAATAAATAAAAGTCTGTGTGTCTTTTGTTGGGGGGGAAAATAACAAACAGGGCAAAACAACAAACTTGGCCAAAAATAACAAATATTAATTAATTCAGGCCAACATAACAAACTAACAATATTCAAATATAAACCAAAACACGTTAATTGACAATAAACCTAGGTCAAATAAACCAACCCTCAAAATTAAACAGTTCAGTTCACAAATTTATGCCAAAATGCAAATATAAATAATGCAAAACTTAAGTTCACACTGACGGGAATTCAAGTTCACAATAGAGTCCACACTTTGCATTCAGAATCACAAGCAAAAGGCAACAAAAAAAACCCCCTCAATTTTCCCAAAGCTCAAGTTCAGTTCTATTCACAGTTTCAGTTCAATTTATTTCCTTCAAGTTAAAAAAAAGTCAGCAGTCACTTCTTGAATTAAATGACCCTTAATTTTAACTCTGTTGGTTCAGTTCAATTCGGTTCCCATTTCAATTTCAGATTACTACTTCCACATTCAAGTCCCTGTTCGGGCGCCATTTCTGTAGCGAAGGTGGCCCATTTATAAACATTTATGTTTACTTCTATATTTAATTTAGTTTGTTCGGGCGCCAGCCAGGCATATAATCCTGGCAATAAATAAATTCTTACACCCACCAGCTACATATGAAGACATTGAAAAAAGGGAAACTCAAATCAAACTTGTAGAAACCAACAGATTCATTTAACCATTTATTTTTAGGAATTCAGCCCCAATTAAATTCCACACAAAGAAAAAACATTCCAACATCACTGTTGTTTGTAACACATTTCCATGGAAAACAAACAACAACAAAAAACATAAAGGGAAAAAAAACAATCAGTATAAACTATAAAGAAATATACATTTTCTCTTTATAAGAGGGGAAAAAACATGATCTGCACAAAAACAGCAATGATGTTGACATGGGCAAAGTTTGTAAACTTTCTCAGACAGTCACAATATACGAGGTAAAAAGAAGTCTATGTCCAAGCAACCCATCCACCGATGAATTCACAGCTTAGTTTCAATTCACACTCTTTTTATACTCTCCGACCGTCAAAAGAAAAAGTTCGATTAATTGTGTGTGCGTGTATGGACGTGTGCATGTATTGTGGGTGCGTCAAGTCTGCACCCGATGCTGCTGGTCTTCATTTTGGGCCTTTGGCAAGTACAGGAACTTCGTTTCCAGCACAATCCAGGAAAACGCGATGAAGATTAATCCAAGGCAACGCAACTCTACCCACAGCCGAGATAGAGAGCGTCCAAACCGCTCACAGTTTCACTTTCATTTCCACCGTCACGGCATCCGCACCCAGATAAACCCACACCTCCAGGATACTGCAAACTTCCGTCATACTTCTCTCCCAGGCAGGTCCATTTCTCGTACTAAAGCATGATACTTCTGCACGCTCCTTGAACAAACAGCACCTTCCTCGAACAACACACTTCACTTCCCCATTACCAGTTTACTTCCGCTCACAATTCCCCTCCTTAAATAGTTCGTCACACCGATTATCCTCTTCTGATTGGTTTAAAGAAAAAAATATAAATAATAATAAAGTGGCTAACGAATTCCGTTCTGCCACATCCTCTTGTGCTGATTGGTTGATTACCTGAACATGCTCCTCCCGAACTTTGTTACATGAAACTTCATTTTATGTTTTGAGGTTAATTTTTAATTAGTCAGATGTTAGATTTATATTTTTATAATTATATTTAACAATTATATTATGTTTATCCTAATTATTATATTATTATGATCATATAGGGATTGTCAAATTTTTTTTCTTTTTTTTTCCCGTCATCTACTGAATTTTTCGTCAACGATACCAGGGACACCGAAACACCGGGGAATATGAAATTTGGTGGGCATGTAGCCCCACTAGACTTTTACGGAAAAATTTCATTTGGTCCCCGGGGGCCACTCCCCCCCCCGCGCTGGGCCCCCCCAAACCCAAAAAATGCAGTTTTTCCTAAATAACTACCTGAACCGTGGCACCGAGGATGAAGAAATTTTTATGGTATGTTGGTCTTAAGGGCCCACATCAACCTAGCCCATAATCAATTGTCAAAGTTTTTTTTTTTTTTTTTCTCGTCATCTACTGAATTTTTTCGTCAACGATACCAGGGACACCGAAACACCGGGGAACATGAAATTTGGTGGGCATGTAGCCCCACTAGACTTTTATGGAAAAATTTCATTTGGTCCCCGGGGGCCACTCCCCCCCCGCGCTGGGCCCCCCCAAACCCAAAAAATGCAGTTTTTCCTAAATAACTACCTGAACCGTGGCACCGAGGATGAAGAAATTTTTATGGTATGTTGGTCTTAAGGGCCCACATCAACCTAGCCCATAATCACTCATTTGTGATTTGCGCCCCTCCCATAAAAAATTAAAATACAATATTATTCTGCTTTAATCGCCCCTATCTTCAGTTGAGATGTTCAGAACTGCACCATATTTCATGTGTATGATTAACTTGACATCCTCTGGGGGTATGCTAAGTTTCGTAGAATTTCATCCATGGGGGGGTATAAAATAAATTCATTTATGTGCACATTTAGTGACTGTACACTCATCGGCCTGTAGATGGTGCTGTTGAGCGAAGGGTTGCTGGTTTAGGATGATACTGTCACACACACACATGCAGGAATACAAACAAACGCAAGCATGCACACACACTGACATCCACACGCACAGACACACACACACAAACACACACGCGCACACACATGTACGCACGCATACATACACGCACAGACACACACACACACACAGACACACACATACATAAAAACACACACATACACACACACACAGACAGACATGCACACACTACTACTTTTTTTAGGTATCAGCCATATACCCTATACCCTATATATATCCTTCCGGGTCACGAGTGAATGCTGGCGCGCTTGGCTGCCGCTACTCGCCGGCTTTCTCTGCTTGTTTTGTTTTTCTCAGTACGTTTGTTTTGTGTTTTGTGCGCTCCGTCAATCCAAAATGCAGACACTGGACTGAGCCCTATTTCCCTGGAGGCTATTTCGTGCTGGATAACGTTTTAATTACTGGATTACACTTTGTGTTTTGTGTGACACTTCAAGTTACTTCAAACGGCAGACACTGGACTGAGCCCAGTTTCCCTGGAGGTTTATCTCATGCTGGATTACTGGCTACCGGATCAACGTTTGCTACTGTCACTCAGCCCTGTCACGCATATTGATTTGTACCTAAATGTGGAATTATTATAAATCAATCATCTTGGATTGCTGACTCGAGCAAGACTGCTAGCTAAGTGTTTGCCAAACCGACGGGCAGCTGCTGTGCCTCCCCTTTCCCTGTTTTGCTTATGCGAGCCCTCTCAGGAGTGATCCACTAACACTGTTCGCTGGTAAGTCTCTGCTTGCTTGTTCGAGTTTGCTTGAGTTTTGCCTATTTGAACTGCTGTCGCTACTCTTTGGTTTGGCTACCTCCGTTGCTGTTCCCTTGAGTGCAAAAGTGGTTGCCCTGTTGGCTAACGTATTGAGTTTACAGAGGCTGGGTTGAGTGTGTGGCTGTTTGCTGTTGTGTTTGGTAACTTTATGCTTGTTTGACTGAGCCAGATGGTGCTCAAATCATACCCCCTCCTAATGCATGTAACAATCGTGACGCTGCTCTGGTCTCTTGTCTACGGGCCAGACTGCTTATACTACAGAGAGCCTAATCACTCGAACGGGCACTTCTTTGAATCCGATATGGCATTAAGATACTCGTCATCCTATCTCCATTGCCTTGGAAACAAAGTTTACAAAATTCCAGATGTTCTCCGCGCGCACCAACATCTCGGTCTGCTGCGTCGTCCCAAATATCTACACAGGGGCTCTGGTCGGAAGTTTGCTCGCTACAACCACACTAACAACATCAATTCACTATGGAATCTGTCTCGTAGAGAGACGCGGCCTGCTGCGGGGCGAACTGCCGACGTTGAGAACCTACACGCCATAAAACTGTTAAAAGCCTCTTTAGACTTCCTTACTTTCAGAAATACCCAGTTTGGTCTGCTTAATGTGCGGTCTCTGAACAAGAAAGCAACTTTTATTAATGATGTCATTACTGATGCTGGTATTGATTTATTTTGTTTGACTGAAACTTGGCAGATACCAAATGATTTTATTACATTGAATGAAGCTACCCCCTCTGGTTATGAGTTTGTTGCTAAGCCACGTCTCACTGGCCGGGGTGGTGGCCTTGCTGTGATCTTCCGCTCATGCTATAGGGTTCTATCAGTGCCTGTCCAGGATTATTTGTCGTTTGAATGTCTTGCTCTGAAATTCACTGGTGGGGCACCGCTCCTGTTATTACTTGTTTATCGACCTCCAAATATGTCTTCTGCTTTTATTAACGAGTTTTCAGAGTTACTCTCTTCTGTCAGTCCTATGTACTCATCCATCCTGGTGCTTGGTGATTTCAATATACATGTTGATTCTGGAAACTGTAATTTTGCTGAACACTTTTTAAACCTGCTGGACTGTTTTGATCTCACTCAGCATGTTGACTTCCCTACCCATTCAAAAAGCCATATATTAGATCTTGTCTGCAGCACTGCTGGCATCATGCCAACTCACGTATGTCCCAAAGATCTTTTTGTGTCCGACCATAGAGCCATTATGTTCAAACTTGCTGTTCCTGAGCCTCTCCATCGCCAACGTCCCTCTCGTTCCATCACATATAGGAACACAAAGAACATTAACTCAGCTGCCCTCTTAGACACTCTAAATTCAAAACTCAGCTCAGAGTCATTGGATGTCTGTACTGATGACTTAGTCCTGATGTACAATACACATCTTGCTGACTCCCTCAATCTTCTTGCACCCCTGAAGACACGCCATGTCTCCTTTACTCAGTCTGCCCCATGGTTTACACCGGAGCTTCGTAAAATAAAGGCGGCTGGACGTCAGCTGGAGCGACTTAGTCGGAAGACTGGCCTAACGGTTCATGCCCTGGCTTACAATGACCATGTCACTACTTACAAAGAGTCTCTTAACCGGGCTAAAACCTTGTATTACACCTCCATCATAGACAAAGGTCGTCATAATCCGAGAGCCCTCTTTTCCACTATTAATAAGCTAACCCAACCGAATAAATCTTTTCCACTTACCCCATCCACTGAACTTTGTTGTGAATTTCTGGTTTTCTTTAACAGTAAAATTAATTTGATATACCAACAGCTTCAAACAACTCACTCCCCCCAAGAAGATGACGCCCCCCCTTTTCCCTCCCCCTCCCCCTGTGCTACACTAAACAGGTCCTTCTCTGCCTTTACACCTGTTGACGAACGGGATGTTTATGACCTTGTCAGTAAGTCTAGGCCTACCACCTGCCTCTTTGACCCTATGCCAACTGCACTGATTAAGGTCTGCCTTCCTGCCATCTCACCCCTCCTGGTACAAATAATAAACTCCTCCCTTTATTCGGGCTCTGTTCCTTTGCTTCTCAAAAAGGCAGCTATCACCCCTGTTTTGAAAAGGCCAGGAGCAGCCGTTGAGGATTATAAGAACTATCGGCCCATTTCTAACCTACCTTTCCTTGCAAAACTCCTTGAACGCTCGGTTGCAAAACAGCTCCAAGAGTACCTAAATTGTCATGGTCTTTGGGAGAAGTTTCAGTCAGGATTCAGGGCCATGCACAGTACTGAGACTGCCCTTGTTAAGGTAGTCAATGACCTATTATTGGCTGCTGACTCTGGCCATGTCAGTATTCTTATTCTCCTTGACCTCACAGCTGCCTTTGACACTATCTGCCACAATTTCCTACTTTCTCGACTGGAGGCGTTACTCGGTATCACTGGTGTTCCACTGTCTTGGTTCAAATCATACCTTACTGACAGACAACAGTTTGTTTCGGATTACAGATCTCCAAATTCAACTCTGTCACATGGTGTCCCCCAGGGTTCTGTTCTCGGCCCCCTGCTCTTCACAATCTACATCCTTCCCCTTGGCCAGATCATACAACACTATGGTCTCAATTTTCATTGCTATGCTAACGACACACAGATTTACATTCACACCAAACCCGCCAATATACTATCATTACCCAATCTGGTTCATTGCTTAAACGCCATAAACAACTGGATGACTCAAAATTTTCTCAAACTCAATCAAGACAAGATAGGGGCTATTCTTATTTCCACACCCAACATTCTTAAGAAACTTGAAAATCTGCAGGTATCTATTCCTGGTTATTTCACTACAACAAATTCTGAAATTCGAAATCTAGGAGAAATATTTGATCCGACCCTCTCTTTTGAGTCACACATTAAAAATATCACCAGAGCATCTTTCTTCCATCTCAAAAGCATCTCCAAACTCCGCCCCTCCCTCAATTCATCTGCAGCAGAAACATTAATACATGCATTTATAACGTCAAGGCTAGACTACTGCAATGCCTTACTCTATGGCATCCCGGAAAAAACCCTCAATAGGTTGCAGCATGTTCAAAATTCGGCTGCAAGACTACTCACCCGCACACGGCCCTGGGATCACATTACCCCTATCCTTCAGCAATTACACTGGCTTCCTGTCCACTATCGCATACACTACAAAAACCTTCTACTTGTCTATAAATCCCTACATAATCTAGCCCCATCTTACCTGTAAGAACTGATTTTCCTGTTAAAACAAAATACTGCAATAAAGCAGTAAAATGCACCCTGGACAGAAGATAGCAAAGACAGAGCACAGGCCATCGCCTGTCCAAACTGTCCTTCTTCCTTATCTCTGCATCCCCCTCTCCTTCCCCCTCTCCCTCCTCTTCTCCCTCCCCCTCTCCCTCCTCAAGGCACTGAAAGTACATTAAGAATGTCTATATATCACATATGATGTATCTTGTGAATATGTTGGTTTTCCTTTTCATGTTTGGTGTCATTTTAAAGGGCACAGTGCGATTGGTAAAATGGTCTTAATTTCATTGCAGTCATTGGTTTAATGAAAAAGATTGGGAACTTGGAGAATCCTGTATCTCCTTTCTGGCTGATATCTCTTTACATCTCCTGAAACCAGGTGCTACCCCCCTGGGGTACATGGATTGGCCCAAACAACTCTAAACAACATTTGTTTAACCCCCTTCTGTTCTGATCTGGTATTTAAGGTGAGGGAACAGAGAAACCTTTGGGAATCTTTTACCAGGAGAATCTCCCACACAGTAATGCATGTCAGTATTTTCCTGTTGGAAAGCCCTGACACATTACTGTGTGTCTCTGTCAGGAAAACATTACTTACTTTTAGAGTCATCTTTGAGTAAATGATGTCATATATTTTTTGAATTGGCTTTTAATAATTTACTTCTGTAATTGGCATGATATATTTTTACCGGACAAATAAATGATAACCTTGATTTATTCTGAATTCTTCTAAAATCATTATTTCCAGTAGATTAATGTGTAGTCTGGTGTTTCCGCAAAACTTTGTCCAGAATAGATCAAACTGGAGGCACTTTGAATGGACCATGGGGCACATCTTAGGAAAACCTCCTGATTTCTGACTGTTCCCTGACTTAGCATGTTGTACGCTGCAAATATTATAAAAAATTACGCCTATGGGTCTGTAGTGCGCGACTGCATAGGGTAAAATACTTGCACTGCACCCTCTGACTATTTCAGGACTGGCTAGTTTGTGATCGTGAGCGCGCAGTCGCGACGTGACGTCTCAAAGCGACACTAGGTCCGTAATGAACGAATAATTGAAAGTATGGGATAATCAGAATTATCAAAGATCTAAATTAATTCATAATCAATGTTTATGATTATTTTCTAATCAGAAATACAATCTAAATTTGATTATCATTTGAAATTGGAGTCAGATTACGCATAGAGCTAAAGTAATACTAAAACTAAGTTCCAATAAATTAAGTGAACTTCACTGGAGCGCTGAAAAGGCATACACGCTTTAAACCTTCGCCAGGCCGTTGGATTCCGTCGTTGGGCCAATGGATGGTCCTTACATACCTATCTGATCTTCTCACCCCATACACGACCTCACGCACCCTTCGTTCTACTGATACATGCCTCTTATTCGTCCCCACATCACGTTCAGCGTGGTAGGCCCCAAACTGTGGAATGCTCTGCCACTTGAGTTGCGCCAATGCACAGGTTTATCCATTTTTAAAACTAAATTAAAAACCCATCTTTTTAGCCTAGCTTTCCTGCAGTCCCATAATTTGACTTGATTGATCTGATTTTACACCTTGTGCGCAGTGTATTTCTATGTCTTGTGTGTGCATGATAACATTTTAAACCCTGTATTTTCTTTATGTTTATGTCTTTATATTTCCTTGTCTCTGCCTATCCAAACTGTACAGTGTCCTTGGGTACCTTGAAAGGCGCTTTTCCAAATAAAATTTATTATTATTATTACCCGATTTACCAATACCCAATGTGTTATGCTTGGGCAGTATACTAATGAGGTGGGTGGGACATGTTTCATGCCATGTTAGATCACATCCTGCGAGTCTACGCTTTCAGAAAATATATAGTTTATATAGTTGAATCAGTTTTCTCTTCATGGTACAGACCAAAATGTATTATGTGTACACTTTCTTCACCTAAATCCATAAAATCCCATTAATTTCAATGGGACATTTACTTAAGTGTTCTACTAGGTACAGTGGGAATGAGTTTAATTTTGTTAACATTGTTTTTTTAAAACTCTGGGACCAGGGCTACAAGATAAAACCACTTTTAACTGACTTTTACCATCAACAGGCACCTCAACCGTTTGGTAGAGGTTTGTAGAAATTGAATGGGAGGGTCCTTTGAAAAATGTTTTTTTTCATACTTAGTATGTATAAGTATATATACTATTTTGATCCCGTGAGGGAAATTTGGTCTCTGCATTTATCCCAATCTGTGAATTAGTGAAACACACTCAGCACACAGTGAGGTGAAGCACACACTAATCTCGGCGCAGTGAGCTGCCTGCAACAACAGCGGCGCTCAGGGAGCAGTGAGGGGTTAGGTGCCTTGCTCAAGGGCACTTCAGTCGCTTTTTACTGGTCGGGGTTCGAACCGGCAACCCTTTGGTTACAAATTTGAAGTGCTAGCCAGTAGGCCACGGCCTACTAGAGCAAGATAAAACAAAAAAATATTTTTTTTCATCACTTTATCATGGTGTGCATGTGAAAGGGTTAATGATTGTGCACCCATCGGCCTGTATATGGTGGTGTTGAGTGAAGATTGCGTGATAGAGTTGATGTTGAAATGTCTTTTCTGCTGAGATAAACACACACATTCATGGACATACAACCCCCTCTTGTAATGTTGCAACATGTTATAACATTCACACAGTTATAAACTGGAACATATACATATGCAGGCACACACACATTCACACAGTTATAACTGTACATACTCCAAAACCTACATAATTCAAACCCTGACAAGATAATTTTCTTAGACACTTCAGTTAACTAGTCATTAAAAGGTCAACTCACTCACATATTGGACTCACTCAGAAGGTTGCGTTATGGTTATGTGTTATGTGTAACATAACACTATAAAAGGCTCTTTTATAGCAGGACTTTGTATTTCTCATGTTGATACTTTGCATGGTTGTTAACCATTGTTATCATTTGATGACATAAATCTTATTGCAAAGTCAAATATCTTATGGCTTTTGAGATTTTTGTTAACGGCTATATGGTTTTGCGGTTTCTTCTGAATGCTGTACATGGGAAATTAGTAATTTCACAACACACCCTAACCCTGAGGACAACTGACATTATATGTAAGTACCACATTGGAAATGTGTTGCTGTTGAATTTGACATGTTTATATGTTAAAATATATTTTTTGTGGAAAGCCAGTGCAGGCCTGAGCGGCGGTCATATTTTGTACCGCCATGCGGTACATCTAGTTAATGGGGCTATCAGTAAATTAGCCTAATTATAATCAACACCTGCAAGTGTAACTTACACTTTGAAGAGTAAAAATGACAGAAGGTTACATTAATTCAACTTTATTAAAACTGCATATGGTAATCAAGTTGCAATTCCAAATTGTCATACATTTGTAAAAAAAAAAAATATATATATGTCACAGGTCGGGGTGGAGCGCCAGCGGGCCGCCCACCCCTCCGCTTGCGTGCCGCCCCTGAGGAGCTGACCGTGGACACAAAGGAGACAGACACAGAATTAAAAATAAATGTTCTTTTATTAAATAAATAATAGGCTCTTCCAGCATTGGAAGCATTGGCAGGCTCTTCCAGCATTAGCAGGCCCTTCCAGCATTAGCAGGCCCTTCCGGCATTAGCAGGCTCTTCCGGCATTAGCCGGCTCTTCACTGGACTCAGGCAGCGAGTGGAGGATACGTGTAACTCACAGCATTAGCAGGCTCTTCACTAGCCTCAGACAGAGAGTGGAGAATACGTATAACTCACAGCATTAGCAGGCTCTTCCAGCATTAGCAGGCTCTTCCAGCATCAGCAGGCTCTTCCAGCATTAGCAGGCTCTTCCGGCATTAGCCGGCTCTTCCCGGGACTCAGGCAGCGAGTGGAGGATACGTGTAACTCACAGCATTAGCAGGCTCTTCACTAGCCTCAGACAGAGAGTGGAGAATACGGGTAACTCACAGCGTTAGCAGGTTCTTCACTGGACTCAGGCAGAGAGAGGAATGGATACGGGTAACTCACAGCGTTAGCAGGTACTTCACTGGACTCAGGCAGAGAGAGAAATGGACAGCTGTGACTGCGAGTGAACAGCAGAAATAATTCCCACACTCGCATATCCACCACACACTGTAAGGTTTCACTCGTGCTCATTTACACAATAAAACTGCAATTCAACAGACTCACGGTGCAACCAAGGCTTACACCCACAATCCAGCCGAAGTTTTCTCTGACTCTCTCTTTCTCTTTCTCTCTCTCCCGCAGCCTCCCTCCGCATCCGCGGCCGCGGCTGCTCACGTGCTGCGTGCCTCACATGACCTCTCTCCTCGTGCCCCCTCGTGCCTTCACATGTCCTCTGCCTTCCCTTTTTCGGTCTGTACTCTCTCCTTATATCCCACCCTAATGACAACGTGTCTCATCGCGCACAGCTGGCGGTGATTTTGGCTGATTACCCCGTTCGCGGGGATTTTGCGCTTGCCCGGAACTAAGCCGGTGTTCTGTTGTTTTGGGTCCGGCAGGAGGCAAATCTCGGCGGACATTAGTTCTGCCTTGCACGGAAACTAAAGCTGGGACTTTTGTCACCTCGTGACATACCCCCCACCAGATGCTGAAGAAAAGGAACCAAAAAAGAAGGGAGAAAAAAAAAGAGAGACAAAACAAAAACAAACAAAAAAAAGAAAAAAAAACTGGTCGCCATACCTTCGGCCCACGGTCGCTCAACTCAGGGCGGCATCCTGCCGACTACGCTATTTATGTCACAGGTCGGGGTGGAGCGCCAGCGGGCCGCCCACCCCTCCGCCCCTGAGGAGCTGACCGTGGACACAAAGGAGACAGACACAGAGCTTACGACAGGGAGACGTTAGGCTGGAGGAACTTCACTGCAAAGCAGTCAGGTGAATATTCAGGTATGCACTTCTCTTAAAGGGCTGGCAGACACAGAGCTTGTGACAGGGAAACGTTACTGCAAAACAGACAGGTGAATATACAGACACGTAATCCTCTTCTTCAGTAATGACAGACAGAGAACTTACGGCTGGAGGATTTTACTGCAAAGCAGTCAGTTAAGCATTCACCTACGTGTCTCTCTTCACAATGGGCTGTCAGATAGTACATTCAAGTCTCTGTGGAGTACAACAGTATTAGCCTCTTCCTCCCGTCTTAGAACATGATAGAACACACAGGCGAGTGATAGACATCCAGCGGGGTTAAGTTCACACTTCACACATCAAAACAGTGCATCACATCACTTCATCACTGCAATTCAACACTCAGTGGGAAATACATATGGCTGTCGCCCATTTCCTGACCTGGCATTCTCATCAAGAAGTCCCATAGACAAGAGAGAGAAAGGGTGGAGATCGGTTGGACTACTCACAGTCTCTCACCAGCGATCTTACTGTACAACGATTTCCTTCCTCCAGTTGAATCAGCGTGCTCTTCCTCCCACACTCACAGTCTCGCGTCCATTGCCAGCCCCACTTCCTCTTCTCCACCGCTCGCGCTTCCTCCGAGATACTCAGTCCCCAAAACACCACGTCTCCAAACACTTCCCTCTCCAGACGCCTCCTGTCCCAGCCTTCACATCGTCCCAAACCTCTCGTCCCCCAACTTCGCCCTTCGGCCCGTACTCTCTCCTTATATCCCACCCTAATGACAACGTGTCTCATTGTGCACAGCTGGCGGTGATTTTGGCTGATTACCCCGTTCGCGGGGATTTTGCGCTTGCCCGGAACTAAGCCGGTGTTCTGTTGTTTTGGGTCCGGCGGGAGGCAAATCTCGGCGGACATTAGTTCCGCCTTGCACGGAAACTAAAGCTGGGACTTTTGTCACCTCGTGACATATATATTTAACCGGCTAATTTAATGCGATTATTGTGGAGAAAAAATAACTTTTCATTTTAAAATCTTCCTACCACTATCTGGTTTGGTGAGACAAATTTAAAAAAGAACCCGATATGGTAAAGTGGGAGAGTGGCGTGTAGAGTAGCCTAAGGACAGCAGATTTAGCTTTTGACGTGAATGACCTGAGTTCGAGTTTCCCTTTTCCCGATCCCTTTCTCCTCCCTATACCCATCTCTTATCAATTTCGGAAAGGCATTTCATTTTAAATAAAAATGAAGAAAATGTTTACAAATGTAAATAAAGTGTAGGCTATAACAGGTACTTTATAGACCTACAATATGATAATTCTATTTGCACTAAATTTTAGTCTTTCCATTGCGTTTATAAATTTGTTGTTTTGTTTTCTGAATTGTGGTTTGTTTTGCACTTCTCGGCCACCGTCGTAAACCAACAAATACAGAGGAGCAAAGAAACGAATGAGACTAAATGCAGACATTTACTAAACAGTGCGAGCGAGGTTACATTAGTCAGATTAGAAAATGAAGTTGTAGGTTGTGTTTGAATAATTACGTATCTTATTTAGCTGAGGTAAATAAAACGCAATACTCACGTATCCTTGCTCGATGAAGAATAAGACAACACAATGAGCCCAACGGGCAGTTTAAATTTAAAATGTTAAAATTACAGCATAGAAACCATTATTCTGTGATATTTTTTTTTCAATCCATGATGACTTAATGCACAAGGGTTTGCAGCACATAAGCCAATCATAAAATTTTCATTTGGACAATAATAATAAAAATAAATAAATAATAGAATACATATTATTGTTCAGCAGAGAATTGTATTTATTAGTCGATTAAAAGCAAGAAATAAGAAAAAATAAAATAAAAACCTGTCAAGTAGACACAGGTAAAAATAGGTCTCGGTTACGTATGTAACCCTCGTTCCCTGAGGAGGGACTGGAGACGTTACGTCAGTGACTGACGAATGGGGTTTCGCTTAGAAAGCCTATCACATTCGAGTTCTTACAAAACGAGCCAATGGCAAAGAAATGCCATGGGTCTGTGGAATTTGCATAGCGTAACTCCACCCCACCTCGTGGGTATAAGGAAGTACGCTGGCAACATGCAGATATGTTTTCCTGCTGAGGAGCTGAGACTGAACTCAGGCTGTTCCAGCGGTACAGCGGAAGTGGCAGGGAGACGTAACGTCTCCTTTCCCTCCTCAGGGAACGACGGTTACATACGTAACCGAGACGTTCCCTTTCGTTCAGTCACTCTGAGTTACGTCAGTGACTGACGAATGGGGTTCCCAGCCTAATCATGCCACCTCGGCTGTCTTCTAGTGCCCTGTGTAAGTCTGAGCTCCCTGTCGTGAGACTAGCACGGATGAAGGACTCCTACTTAACACAGGAATACCAAGGTACACTGGGGAGCATATCTCAGTGGAGATACGCAACACAATGCCTGCCCGAAGGGAGGACTTACAGAATACGCATATGACCTGCGAGCGGGCTGCATATGGAGAAACACAGCCCGCAGGGTGGAATCTTTCAACCCCAGGGGTGGCAAGGTGGCTTGCCAAGGGAAAGACACACACTCGGAGAGTGTGGAGTGTGTCCGAACCCCAAGAGGACATGGTCAACCTTGCTGCTGGTATGCCAAAACAATGGCGTCCACTATTCAGTAAGACAACCTTTGCTTGGAGAGAGCCTTTCACTTCAGCTGTGTTATAGTAATGTCACTGGTAATGTGAAGAGTGTAAAATGTGTTTATTTCTGATCTTACAAGTGTGTGTGGCTTATGAGAATGTATCTTTAATAATGTTTCCGTGGTTTGTTCCTTATCTGTTGTTTATTCCGGATTTAAGTATTCTTACAGATAGTTTGTATACTTTGGTTTATTTTTGGGAACGTTTCTGTACATTTATTGGAACGTGTTTCCTTTTTGTGTTTTTTTTCGCTGTCTAAATTTTGTTGATACACCTACCCACAAACGGAAACCTCAGGTGTTAACGCTGCGTCTTTCTTATACGCGGTCGAAAATAAAGAATCCTATTTTTAGATGCCTGGCTGTGTTTTTTATAGTGAACATGTTTACACGGCCACATGTATAGAAGGGCTTACATAATTATATTCACAGTCACAGGAGTTCCGTACCAATCATTTTTCTTGAGCCTCACTAACAGACGCCCGCAGGTTGAAAACTCTTGTAGGCCTGTTTCATGGATGTCAAGATAACCTGACAACTACATTTGTATAATTCATTTTTATCTCTTGTTTATTGATGTTTACTGTACATAAAGTCAATTAAGCACACAACGCGATTGCAAGCATTAGTGCAATACGGTATTACCCGCAACGCCACCGTATACCTTGTGCAATGCCATCAAACTACATTTACCCAAATGTGTAAACGTTGACTAAAAGAGTTATAGTAGTACTAAGCCTACCTGATGAATGGTGAAAGTTTTTGGCCCCCTGTTCAACTGATACTTCACTGGCGGCTGTTACTTCACCTCACTTCGCAGGCCTGCAGTAGTGATAATGTTACGTCAATCAGGCTATGTTTGTAATTTTGACTTTAATCTCGAAATTGCTACGACTTTATCCTAGTAATGTTTTGACTTTAATCTCGAAATATTTCGACTTTATTCTTGAAATATTTTGACTTTAATCTTGAAATATTTAGACTTTATTCTCGTAATTTTATTTTTTAAAAATTACGGATTTTTTTTCTTTTTTTATGTTGCGGTTCAAGGCATCCGTATTTAGGTTTCGTCGAAGGAGACAGATTTAAGAACAGGGGCCGGTTTCACAAAGCTATTTTAGACCGGTCTATAGTGTTAGACAAGTCTAAAATTTGCTCATAGACTAGTCTAATCTAATGCAAGTTAGACTGTTTCATAAAAATAAAGACCGACATAATTTAGACCAAAAAAAATAGACACCTTACCCCCAGGCTAACTTAGGTCTGACTCTATGTTACCTTGGCACAGTGTTGCCAACTATTTTCAAAGGAAAGTAGCTAACGCCTCCCCTAAAAGTCGCTAAATGTCGCTAGATGACGTCATACGTCAATTAGCATATTCATGACATCATCGCGGCGTATTTGCGTTCTGCCTGCCTAATGTTTTTTCTCGTTAAAATCATGCTCACATACTGTATTTTAATATAACATACTATACTATACTATAATATAATATAATATAATATGGCCGAATGTCCAATAAAGCTGTTCTCATTTACTATATTTTTTGCCAGACAATAGAACGCGTAGCTGTAGATGTGTAAAATTATCTGAATTGAGAGAGTTCAGGAACCGGATGAACTAAAGCACTGTGATATTACAAGTGATAAGCACAAGTAATAAAATAAAATGGTCAAACTAAATTCTTTAAATATAAAACAAAAGATAATAAGTCCGTCCGTGGAAACAAAACTGCTCATTCACGTCTGTTCCGTGCTGCTGCTCCTCTCTCAGCCATTCACTGAACAGGGTAGACGCAGAGAGAGGTGTGTGACGGCAAGGAGAACGCAAACCTCGCGCTCGCAGGACTGTGCTGGCAACATTTGGAGGTTACTGAGGTTTGTCCAAATAGTAGCTAAATTTGTCGCTAGTCGCTTTTTTGAAAAAAATGTCGCTAAAGGGGTCTGAAAAGTCGCTAAAAATAGTGACAAAGGCGCTAAGTTGGCAACACTGCCTTGGCAACCAGCAGTAACAATCAGTTACATTACAAACTGCCAAAAGAAAAGGGAAAATGGCTCATAATTTAAACATTTCTTCTTGTTACTACATTCCCAAGTAAAATGTCCTTGTAACCAGGGGCGGTTTCTTCATTAGGGCGATTGGGCGACGCACCACCAAAGTGTGAAAGGGACTTTTTCAATCACATTCACAATCTCATTCTCATTCAACCACAGAGTTACCGGTACGCTAGCCGTCACTGTCTCTGGATATAGTCCAATCAGCGTCATGTCACGTTCTGTGGAGTACCGCCTCTTTTTGGGCGATTTCACTCTGGCTGAGAATCGCCCAGAGTGTTCCCATAGACTTACATTCAAAGATGTTTTTTTTCGAACTGCGGGCACTGCAATGCATTCTCTATGGGTTCCGGGAGGGCTCGCACTAACGTGCTTACGTCATCATACGTATCCTTAACTTGTGCAGCGATTGGTGGGAACCAATCATACACTATTAAAAATCTTTAAGATTAAGTGACAAATAATATTTGAAAACAATTTTGAATTTGAACAACAAGAACAAATGAAACACTACTTTAATATCTTTATCAAATGTGATTAAAAAAATACAAATAAAAAAGAGAACGAGAGCGAGAGCGACTGTTAGGACATCTCGCGAGTTGAGGCCAGTTGAACTTGAACAACGTCATGGCGAACGCAGTTAATTCTATCGTCTGAATGCACTGGCTATGCTTTCCATGGAGAGGGAACTAGTCAGGAACATGCCTTTAAATGAGAGATTAATTGATCACTTTGCTACTTTGGAAGAGAGAAGAGCAAAATTTCAGTACAAGTAAGCAGTGTATTAAGCGAGTAATGTGATGTAAGCAGTGTAATAATAGTGAGTAGTGTAACTAGTGATGTGCAGGGTTCATACGGGTGCTTGAAATCATTGAAAGTGCTTGAATTTTTATGCGTTTAAGGTTTGAAAAGTGCTTAAATTTTGGATAAAATGCTTGACAATGTAACTATATTTCTTTCACAACAAATATTTATCTGACGGAATAGTTCGTTTATTAAATGGAGAAATAAAATGTAGCCCTTCAGATTCAGAGCGATTTGCTCTGGCCAGAGCAAGTAGCGTAACGTTAAATAGTGAGTTATGTGATTTCAGTTGTTTCTTATTAAATTGAAATTGGAGTAAACGTTTTTGGAAATTCGCATCTTGGCTGGGCTTTGTTTGAATTAATTTTGACTTGCTGCTGAATTGTTAACACTCATATAGAAACAAACAAGGAGATTTATTTATTGTAAATAAAGATTTATTTTTTTGTAAGAGTCACTTTATTTTTCATTAATATTAAAGTAGTGAAGTTGCCTTTACATGCTTAAGCTGTTAATTTATCCATTGCATGGGTGGACCATACTTATAAATCATCCAAACATTTGCCCCCCCTGCGAGATTTTGCAGGAGCCGCCACTGCTTGTAACTGTAGGGGCGTTACATAGTCAACGCGAGCAACGATCGATGCGCTCCCTTTCATAGTTAAACAGCAGACGCAAGCGTCACGGGCGTAGAACGTTTATGTGCATAACGTTACATGTCAGTCACATTTTTTATAGTCTATGGTCCGTCAGCGCGGCATCACTCGTCAAGTTCGTAGAGAGCTTATTCAGTTCATTTTTTAAATTCTGATTTTGGCCGCCTCTCAAATGGGTTAAACCATAGATATATTGCCTATGAAGTTCAAGTAAATGCGCTAGAAAATCCACGCTCATTCAAGGATGTGCATTTATTGCATGACGGAGAAAGTGCCGACAACAGCAGGATTTCACCTGATGGTACATAAGCATATTATAATCCATCTGTTCCGTGAGAGCAGAACGAACGAGCCTTTATTGACGTTTTTAAATCTGAAAACTCCAAAAAGCAACGAAATTGTCAGACATCCATTAGTGCATGTTCACAGAGGAACACAGCGCTGGTTGTTCTCTCGAACGATACTCAACGACAACGACGGAATCCTAAGCTGTGGGCGAAGTAATGGGTGTATTAAATTGTATTAAATAATCCCGAAAAAAAGAACAAAACACTGCAGAGATGGCAAGTTCAGCAGCTAACATTTCATGAGGTGAAGTGACGGCTAGTAACAGCAGACAAACGGCTAGCATTGACATCAGCGGCAATCCACCTGTCACTCAAGTGGCCACTGGCCACACCCTTAATTATGCAGAACTTTAAATATTAATCAACTAAACGGAAGAGTTATAAAAAAATTCACCCTCCTCACAGTTGTTATGAAGGGCAACATTAGCTGTATAGACCAAAGCCACATAGAGATCCAGGCTGTAAACATGTTTTTTTCTGCTGTAAAGTTGGTAATTTTAACATGGGGGAGATACAGATTTGACTCACTTCTGCAGCCAGCCTCAAGCGGCCAGTCAATGAATTGCAGTTTAACTCACGTCCGTGTTGGTTTCAAGAGAGAGACGGGGAGGTTGCCGCTTGCTTTATATACTCGCGTCCTATTTGCCTTGGATGCGCGAATGGATTCAAAATGTTCAAGCGTCGAACTAGACGCGATAGACGCGAATTTGACGCTCTATTCGCGTTTGGTGTGAATGCTGCATAATAACAGGCTGCGATGTCAAGATTGCAATGCTGATGTGTGTGTGTGTGTGTGTCAGAGAGAGAGAGGCACGGGCGCGATCGAACAGTGGAAACATAAAAACATACTCCGTCATTTATACTCTTCCAACAAACACATATTTTCCGCTGGGGTAAACTGCACTGAGCGGTTGAATGCGTTCTGCCATGTTTTTTGTTTTGAAAAGTGTCTTATTTTACCCAGAATGCATTGCAGTGTAGTCCTACTTAAGATAGTCAGAGTCTTAAGTGCTTTGTGCAACGGTCTGATTTAGATGTCTATCTGAAGTCTGACTATCTAGCCTACTATATCTAAGCCATAGTCTATCTTTGCGCTTCCCTGCGCCTTCGGGTCAGGGATAGGTCTCTCACTGTCGTTTGTGCCTATGGGCCAAACGGCAGTGCAGAGTACCCGGCCTTCTTGGAGTCTCTGGGAGGGGTGCTGGAAAGTGCTCCGACTGGGGACTCCATCGTTCTACTGGGAGACTTCAACGCCCACGTGGGCAGCGACAGTGACACCTGGAGGGGCGTGATTGGGAGGAACGGCCCCCCTGATCTGAACCCGAGTGGTGTTCTGTTATTGGACTTCTGTGCTAGTTACAGCTTGTCCATAACGAACACCATGTTCAAGCATAAGGGTGTCCATCAGTGCACATGGCACCAGGACACCCTAGGCCGGAGGTCGATGATCGACTTTGTGGTTGTTTCATCTGACCTCCGGCCGTATGTCTTGGACACTCGGGTGAAGAGAGGGGCGGAGCTGTCAACTGATCACCACCTGGTGGTGAGTTGGATCCGATGGCGGGGGAGGAAGCTGGACAGACTCGGCAGACCCAAACGTACTGTGAGGGTCTGTTGGGAACGTTTGGCTGAATCCCCTGTCAGAGAGATCTTCAACTCCCACCTCCGACAGAGCTTCGACCAGATCCCGAGGGAGTCTGGAGATATTGAGTCCGAGTGGACCATGTTCTCCACCTCCATTGTCAACGCGGCCACTCGGAGCTGTGGCCGTAAGGTCTCCGGTGCCTGTCGAGGCGGCAATCCCCGAACCTGGTGGTGGACACCGGAAGTAAGGGATGCCGTCAAGCTGAAGAAGGAGTCCTATCGGGCCTGGCTGGCTTGTGGGACTCCTGAGGCAGCTGACGGGTACCGATGGGCCAAGCGGACTGCAGCCCAGGTGGTTATGGAGGCAAAAACTCGGGCCTGGGAGGAGTTCGGTGAGGCCATGGAGAAGGACTATCGGTCGGCCTCGAAGAGATTCTGGCAAACCGTCCGGCGCCTCGGAGGGGGAAGCAGTGCCCTACCAACGCTGTTTACAGTGGAGGTGAGCAGCTGTTGACCTCGACAGGGGATATCACCGGACGGTGGAGGGAATACTTTGAGGATCTCCTCAATCCCGCCGTCACGTCTTCCATTGAGGAAGCAGAGGCTGAGGGCTCGGAGGCGGACTCGTCCATCACCCAAGCTGAAGTCACAGAGGTAGTCAAGAAACTCCTCGGTGGCAAGGCACCGGGGGTGGATGAGATCCGCCCTGAGTACCTCAAGTCTCTGGATGTTGTGGGGCTGTCTTGGCTGACACGCCTCTGCAGCATCACGTGGCGGTCGAGGACAGTACCTTTGGACTGGCAGACCGGGGTGGTGGTCCCTCTTTTTAAGAAGGGGGACCGGAGGGTGTGCTCCAACTATAGGGGGATCACACTTCTCAGCCTCCCCGGGAAAGTCTATGCCAGGGTACTGGAGAGGAGAATCCGGCCGATAGTAGAACCTCGGATTCAGGAGGAACATTGTGGTTTTCGTCCCGGTCGTGGAACACTGGATCAGCTCTATACCCTCTACAGGGTGCTGGAGGGTTCATGGGAGTTTGCCCAACCAATCCACATGTGCTTTGTGTATTTGGAGAAGGCATTCGACTGTGTCCCTCGCGGCATCTTGTGGAGGGTGCTCCGGGAGTATGGGGTCCGGGGTCCTTTGCTAAGGGCTGTCCGGTCCGTGTACGACCGGAGCAGGAGCTTGGTTCGCATTGCCGGCAGTAAGTCAGACTTGTTCCCAGTGCATGTTGGACTCCGGCAGGGCTGCCCTTTGTCGCCGGTTCTGTTCATAATTTTTATGGACAGAATTTCTAGGCGCAGCCAGGGGCCGGAGGGGGTCAGGTTTGGGGACCACACGATTTCATCTCTGCTCTTTGCAGATGATGTTGTCATGCTGGCCCCATCAGACCAGGACCTTCAGCATGCACTGGGACGGTTTGCAGCCGAGTGTGAAGCAGCTGGGATGAGAATCAGCACCTCCAAATCCAAGGCCATGGTCCTCAGTCGGAAAAGGGTGGCTTGCCCACTTCAGGTTGGGGGAGAGTTCCTGCCTCAAGTGGAGGAGTTCAAGTATCTTGGGGTCTTGTTCACGAGTGAGGGAAGGATGGAACGGGAGATTGACAGACGGATCGGTGCAGCTTCTGCAGTAATGCGGTCGCTGTACCGGTCTGTCGTGGTGAAGAAGCGGCGAAGCTCTTGATTTACCGGTCAATCTACGTTCCTACTCTCACCTATGGTCATGAGCTTTGGGTCATGACCGAAAGGACAAGATCCCGGATACAGGCGGCCGAAATGAGCTTTCTCCGCAGGGTGGCTGGGCGATCCCTTAGAGATAGGGTGAGAAGCTCGGCTCTACTGGGAGGAGCTCAGAGTAGAGCCGCTGCTCCTCCACATCGAGAGGGGCCAGCTGAGGTGGCTCGGGCATCTTTTCCGGATGCCTCCTGTACGCCTTCCCGGGAAGGTGTTCCGGGCATGTCCCACCGGGAGGAGACCCCGGGGAAGACCTAGGACACGCTGGAGGGACTATGTCTCCCGGCTGGCCTGGGAACGCCTCGGAGTCCCCCCGGAAGAGCTGGAGGAAGTGTCTAGGGAGAGGGAAGTCTGGGCATCCCTGCTTAGACTGCTGCCCCCGCGACCCGGCCCCGGATAAGCGGAAGAAGATGGATGGATGGATGGAGGATCACTGGAACACACAAGCCTTTCCACCACGTCAAGGTGGCGATCTTTGGAAAGGACATCCACTCTCCATTCATTCCTTATCTAACACACACACACACACACACTATATCAAACACATTCACGCACACACACAAGAAGTAGACAACATGTGAACAGTTTAGTGGTATACATTTTTCTTAAAGGTGCTCTAAGCGATCCCGGGAGTCGAAACTTCTTGTTGACATTCGAATTGTTGTCAAACAAAACGGAGGCTAGCTAGACCCTCCCTCCTCCTCATCCCGTCTCCTCCCTCCTCCCCTCCCTTCCGACATAAAGGAAAGTCAAAGTAGTCACAAACAAAGTTAAGTTTTACTGATACGTCATTCAATGTGTAATGTCGCCAAGTTAGATAAAGGGTTTTATATATTGCAGAACAGAATGCAGAAAAAGAGAAACATTATCTTAAAATCATTTCGCCACCTGAAGTTATAACTATAGCTCCCATACAAGGATGCAATAATAACAAGATAATGTTAGCTTCGCGTTTCCCAGTGAGCATAAACAACGGCGGCGTCGTAAACAAATTTAGTCAAAGTTGTTAATAGCCTATAAATAAACATTCAAATTCATAACAAACAGTGGATGAAAACAATCATTCACACAAATTGTCACCCTACTGTGAATGCTTGATCATTTACAATAGAGATTGATCGCTAGCTGCTAGAAACATATGTTGTATTCACCAAAGTTAACACTGACTGCATAGTTCTAGCTAGCTAATTACATCCTTGTGTTGGTTTGGCGAACATGAACGTCAGTTTAGAAAAAAAGATGGATTTACCTGTTCTGCAAAAACAGAGCAACTGAATGTCGGATCGGAAGCCCTTCTGCCGGCGGAGTTCTCGCCACCTTTAAAAGGTTTTTCCGATGTAAATTCGGTATTTTGCGCTTTCCTTATCCTTGTCCCTCTTCTTTGCAATTTGTTCATCGGAACGTCGTCTCTTTGGTCGTGTTTCGGCCATAATTCAAACTTTCCTCTTCATGCTTCTCTCTCCTCCACACGCTCCACACCCACTTCATGTGCACACGCACTAACCCCCCAAACCCCACCCTCAAATTCTTGTCGATGATTGGCTGGAGCACTGTTTGTTGTGTTTCATGGTGCGGGTGAGCCCAGTTTGTTTTTGTTGCCGTTTGTGGAGCCTGTGGTGTCTACAGAGACCACGTTTTTTTACAGTGTGTTCAAGGGACAGGCAGCTAGCGGATAGTGAGGAGATGTTTGCTGTATGTGACAAAAAATGTTTTGGCCTAAAAAACGCGTGGCATCGCTTAGAGCACCTTTAAAATAAAGATGTTATCTTACAGCAGTGTTGCATGTGTGATCTATGCAGATTTTTATATATTTGATGTATCTATTCTAAAACACAATACACAGGATCATGATAGCTGTACGTCTGTAGAACTCCTGCTCTGACATTTCAGTGTGTGCCGCTTATGAAGACAGGATCTAGAAGAGTGTTTTTTTCTGTTGTCCCGGTGCTGATAAGCTGTGTGTATCCTTTATCTTCAAACAAATTGAGAATAGGTTTGTTGCAATGAGAAAACTGATCTTCATTGAAGTCGCCACAAACGATTAGAGGCCTGAAATCGATGATCTCCAGAGATGTCAAGAGGGCGTTCAGGTGTGCCAAAAACTGATTATAAATTATAACTTGGTGGTCTGTAGATTACTGCAAGAAGTGCTTGTTTGGGGGTTTCTATCTTCAAAACCAAATATTCCAAGTCAGTAACATTCTGTATGTACATCAGAGGACAAACCTGAAAGCTGTTCTTCACATAAATGGCCACTCCACCACCATTCTTGTTTGCCAAATGTGCATAGTTTGTGTAGGATGCATGCCTGTTGCGTTTGTACATGGTGTATCCATCCAGATGTAGATGTGCAGGAACAGCTGAGCCTGACAGGTGTGTTTCAGTAAGGCACAAAACATCAGCCAACAGAAGCTCATGGTGGCATTTTAAATCCTTCATATGACACTCCAGTCCCTCTGTGTTATGATGAATGATTTTAAGAGCTGAATTCAGGTTGGAATCCTGTACAATATGTAGGATGGCCTAGATACTATGAAAATCAGCTTTTGGCATGTTCTCCAAGGAGGCACTTATTTCTGGATTACAGAACACTTTCTTTTCATCGAAGTCAGTAATGTGCAGTCCACTGAGGGAAGTTGTTCTGCTGAGTGCAACGTATGCCATGCCTGATTCGAATATGTGCTTCAGAGATACAACAGCGCTATCAGTTGTCATTCCTTGCACTTTATGGATGGTACATGCAAAAGCAAGCTTCATGGGAAATTGTCTTCCAGTTGTTCCTTTTCTTTTCAGTGGTTCTTCTGACCTCTCAATATAGACAATGTTGTCATCTCCATCAGGTGCTTTGTTGCAATGTTTTTGTCCAGCAGTCACATTATATAAATGAAGACCAATTAATTGAACCAATTCATCTCGGGTCTGAGCTGTTATTTTGGCCACCTTGCCAAAAGTGCCATTAACCAGTCCATCTTCCACATCAATATTTCTGGTTAGCATCACTCGTGCACCAATAGCAATCTGCAGTGTGTCAATAAGGTCACGATTGTCTCCTTTAAAGGAGTCATAACCTGCAATTTTCACTTTTCCACGAGAATCAATGTATGTTATGATTGCCTAACGATTATACACTGGCCGGGAAGCCGATATTTAAAAGTGAAGCATTTGTTTACCCCAGGGTTTGTAAAATAGCCCACGTGCACGCGCACTCAAATACGAGATTTTAATTTCTGCCCCGACTTGACGTCATGACGGGGCAGGATATACCATATATGGACACCGCAGACATATGCTGCAGGAAGCCCGCCCTGCCCCTCTCCCCCTCATATTCATTCGAGAAAGATGCAGAAACAAAGTGCACACGTGAGTTGCTCTGTGGTTGACTGCCAGAAACAACATGTAAATGTGTTTTCTCTACCAAAAACGGACCAAACTATTAGGGACCAGTGAATGAAATTCATTTTTAAAGGGACACCAGGCAACTTTTTTGTGTTAATAAATCATCTTCGTAAGTCGGTATATGGTTAAATGACTCATTACAGGGCGAATGAAGACTCTCTCACCCGCAAATACTGCCTGTAGGAAGAATATCCCGCTTGCAAGTTCAGTGTATCCTACCCGCGTCCTTCAGTCTCGCAAAGTCTCACAAAGTCTCAAACATCGCGAGAAGCAGGATCAGTTTACGGCAAGCATCCCCAGCACAGAGGCAGGCTAACGAAATTCGGCTAGCGATTGATGATAATGGCAAAGCTGGAGAAGAAGCAGCGAAAACCCTTGACAGAAGAATTAAAAAAAAGGAAAAGAGCTTCAGACCGAGCGAGGGCTCGCACACGTATCAACATTGGTCAAGCTTTTTCAGAATGGCGAGAGCTGAAAGACAGAGAAGGCTCCAAGTCAGGTGCAGACCTCGCATTCTTGCTTTTGCGCTTGCCTACACTTTTATTTTGTCACTAAGTCAACGCGTCGGATAATAGGCAATAAACATGTTGCACATATCATGATCGAGCTAGAATACACATTCTGATGTTTTCTTAGACAAGCAAGGTAAACCGTCATTATACCAGATTAACTTTTAGGCCTTGCTAATATAACTTTAGACAAATATTATCCTCCGATATATATATTTTTTATGCTCATGTCCACTCTCCCAAAAAAACAAAACACGAAAGCAGTAGTTCGCCTCCTTCATATCGTTCATTCCCGGTAAAAATACTAGTATGCATGACAACACAATAAAAAATTTAAAAAAACTTGCCATCAGTTGTGAAGAAAATATTACTTTACATACCTCGGTAGCAGTGGTGCAGTCTAGTTTTTTGTAGTGAGTATACTGTAATATAACACAGTTTCTATGTGTAGGCTATATGAAACGAATGAATGACGATAGTTTTATCAAATGAAATGGTGAAATTCTCGTGCAGTGACTCATAGCAGCTCTGCGATGAAAGTGCACATGTGTATCCTATCCTACAAACGCTGAAAACACCACGAGCGTGTCACCACCACGAGTCACGCGTGCTTCAGTGTGTGTGTGCGCGCGTAGTGGAGCACACATTGAGCGCTCATTCCCAGAGACGCGCAAGTAAGACAGACTCGTGATTCATTCATTCAAAAATAGGCAAATTCCGTGACGTTCTGCTTAGCAAGCTCCATTTGTGACTGGATTCCGCGATTCGATGTCGCGAATTTATGAATGAAAGTGAAAGTTCTGACACAAAACAAAGTTGTTAGGTATCCTCACAATTTTTTAACTGGATATACGGAAATCCTTGGCCTTTTCTAGTGGGTATACGGCGTATACCTGCGTATCACGTAGACTACACCACTGCTCGGTAGACATAACTGGTTTTGAAATAGCCGGTTCCTCTGCTCGGCTGGGTTGACAGCTGATCAGCTGGGTTGCTCGTGGCGAGGGGGGAGGGACAACAGTTCTTTTTTACGACAGTGTGTTTGAAAGCATTTACTACCAGACGCTAGGGGGAGCTTCGTAGAGAAAAAACACTCAGAGTTGCCTGGTGTCCCTTTAATGACGCTGTCCCAACAACACTTTCAACTGGCTTATCGTTAGGTGTCTGCGCTAAACATTTTACACAGGAATCATTCACAAATTTGGGCCAATATCAGGCGAAGTTGGCCTCAAAGCTCCGTTTGGAAAAAGGTGCCATCCCAACAATCAGGGACTTGCCTGAAATTGAAACGGTAAGACTGTGTTTTTATTGCTCTACTGTGTGTAACAAACAGCAGCTAACTACTAATGCGGCTATTGTATGTAACGTAACGTTAGCTTCGAGGTAAACCCGGGGAATGGACTCTACGAATGCTAGCCATATCTTTCCACTTTGTTTTATATATATCTAAACCTGCATTTATACATTGTACTTGCATGTGACTGTTTTCACTCTGTCAATGTAGGGAAGACACCAGTCCCTTTCCTGAACAGTCATCGGCCATTCCCAAAATGAGAAAGCTGTTGGTCTTTGAAAAATGCCTCTTGGAGCTTTTTGAGAAGTGCCCAGTGTGTATGCAAGTTTGTGAGGTCCAGACAAGACTGAGAGGTACATTAATGGCAGTTTGCCAGAGATGTCCACATTGCCAGTACCAACGACGGTGGAAGAGTCAGTCTGTTATTGGAAACTCCACACCAGCGGGGAATTTACAGCTTTCTACAGCCATCTACGTGTCTGGTGCTTCTTTCTTCAATATACAGAAGGTATGTCCAAGGAGTTTGCCTAATATTGTTATTATAGCTTCAAAAACGATTAATTTTAGTAATGGAATGCTCTTCATTTAATGGCTGAGGTTGGGGGTTCACCCACTTGATGTTGCATGGTGCAGTGATTAATACCCCGAGTCCTCAACGCACACTATCCTTTATATATTTGGTTATTACCAGCAGCAACACACCTTATTTGGTTTCAATTGGTCTTTCTGAAGCTTTACAATAGTCTCCTCATGACCAAATCATTTCAGTTTACTGTTATATAGCAGCAACACTTCAAAAGTCTGTTGGATTGTCTGCCTGGTGGACTAAAGTTGAGTCAGCCCTGTTGAAAGGAAGTTTGTTTAAAGGGATACACCACCATTTCTGGATTTTTGTCTTTTCATGTAAAACCCAAATAGCAACACTGATTGTTATAAGATTTAGACTCACCACAATTTTCTTCTACATATGCAATGTTAATAAAATCTATGTTGATCAACATCTAGACCCATTTAATTCGATTATTCTTTTTTCATGACAGGTCTTCAAGGCCATGCAGTTGCAGATGCACAGCTACAAACAGTTCCGAATACATTGCCGCAACTTCATAGAGCCCGCTGTGATTCACAAGTGGAAGAATGATCAGGCAGCCATCTTGCAACAGCTGAGTACAGACGGGAGTGCTATTCTTGGTGGCGATATGAGGGCTGATTCACCAGGCAATTGTTTTTATTTTTTTAAATCTTAATACAGGAAAATAGTGTATTAATGCCCATTTTGTGCATTATTTTCATCAATAACATTAATTTTGATTTTCTACAATTATGTGTTCCGGACATAGTGCAAAGTTTGGAAGCTACACCATGATGGACTTGAACAAAAACACAGTCATCGACATCCAGCTAGTCCAGGTAACTGACTAAATCACAGCACTTCTGGGATGCCTTTGCCGTATTAGCCTTAATGTATTAAATGTAATCCACTCATATACATATTTTGTAATAGAGCAACGAGGTTGGTGGTAGCGTGAACATGGAAAAGGAAGGTTTGAAAAGGAGCCTTGCAGTCATCACAGAGTCTGGAATTAAGTTGGACTGCATCGTATCGGATCGGCACCCCCAGATCCAGAAATTCCTCACTGATGCCAAAATAACTCAGTACTATGATGTATGGCACTTTGAGAAAGGTATTTGACATCGACTTATTTCATTCATTATGGCAAATGTTGACCTAGGTTTAATTGCCCTGGCAATAATTTTATATTTTCAATGTTTTCGTAGGGATGGGCAAAAAATTGAAGGCCATTTCTAAAACAAAGGACTGTGAAAAGGTGAAAAAATGGTTGCCGATGATAAAGAACCAGATCTACTGGATTGCGGCTTCATCGACCTCTGGGCCAGAGAGGATCGCCAAGTGGTCGTCTGTGATAAACCACCTACAGGACATCCATAACCACGATGACCCCCTGTACCCAGTCTGTCGTCATGCTCCACGTGTGTCAACGGACAAGGAGAAATGGTTGAAAGCAGGTAATTTTATTCTTGTCACACACAAATCCGTATGGCTTACAAAATATTGTAATTTATGAATTAGATAAAACAGTTACCTGGTTCAAATGCAATAGACTATCCTTAAATCTAAAAGAAAATTAAATTCATCATATTTCGTTCAATTAGAAGCCGGAATTATATTTAGAATATATATGTATTTTGTACGTGGTCCCCATTCTTATAAGCTAAATATAGCTTCTGGTAGAGTCCCGTTTTTACAAACAACAATAATGAATTAAAAACGACATAATTTTCCATATGTGTTGTTGTAAAATAAAAAAGGGTGAAGACTGAATTTTCAAAGCTATACATACAGTAGCTGTTATACTTTATTGGTTTCTAAGTATGAACACAGCTTGACCTATAACCATTGTTTTATCTTCACCAAGTAGGCCACTATCATAAAGTTGCTTAAAGTTGTTGTACAATATTTTTTTTCATCAAATTATTAGGAACACCAGTCCATTATAAGTTGGAGAAGCTGTTTACGAGCAAGAGAGTCCTGAAAGACGTGTCAAAGCTAAGTCCCCATCACCAAACGTCATCGCTGGAGGCTTTTCACTCAGTGGTCATTCGATTTGTTCCAAAAAGTGTGCCATTTTCATTCTTGGGAATGCTATGCAGGTAAATAATAATGGGTCTCAATGTTTGTGAAAATGTTCAATATCGAGGCCCAACATCCGTAATACACAGTGACGACATTTGTGAATTTCTCTTTCCAAAGACTCTACCTGTCTGCGATGCACTATAACGAGAACGCTGACCGTCCACAAAGGCAGGCTGATGGGAAAACTTCATTCAAACTTTACTGGCCAAAAGGAAGAAAAGGGACATGTACAGTGAAGCCACTGAAAGAACACCCGACATTCAGTAAGTTAACTTATAAATTATTTATTATTGCACACTGATCAAACAGAGAAAATATATATAAAATAACGTGATAAATTACAATATAAAATGCAGATGTACAATGACAATTATTTGGACTTGTAAAACACCATATAAACAGAATTTTCAAACCTATCTGACCTTAATCTGTGAACATAAGATTTACATATACATGTGAAGCTGTACTAAAAAAATAAAATAAATTAAGAGTGAATGTTGATGACAATTTATAAATGGGCTGTTTTGTTTATTAATCCAAAGAATGTCTGTTCTTGCCTTCAGACTATGTGGATGAGCTGATGCACCTGGTTTTTGATGTGGTGTTTCCTGACCCAGAACCTTTGCACTATTGAGTGGTAATGTTAGCTCTGTCTTCAGGACTTTAGCAAGCTGCGCTCCTGTGAGTGCTGCACACAGCTCAAGACGAGGAATGCTCTGTTGTTTCTTGGGAGCAACACGGGATCTAGCTGTTACAAAGGCCACCTCCACTATACCTTGAGGGTTCTCTGTTCTTAAGTAAGCCACAGATCCGTAAGCTTTCTCTGAGGCATCACAAAAGATGTGAAGCTGCCTATTACTAGTGGGGCAGTCTAGTTCCTTGCTGCAATAACATCTAGGCAAAGTGATATGTTGCAGACCTTCCAACTCGCTCTCCCTGTGTTTCCAAGAGTCTATTAGGTCCTCTGGTAGCCGTGGGTCATCCCACTCCCTCTTTTTGTCCCACAACCTCTGTACTAACACCTTAGCTCGAGTGGTGAATGGTACAATGTAACCGAGTGGATCATACTGGCGAGCAAGAATCTGGTAGATGCTTCGCATTGTGGGCACTTGACAGTCAGGTTTGCGTCGTTTGTATGATAGGGTGTCGGATTGACAATTCCAATGCAGGCCAAGTGTTGATTCCTGAGCCTCTTGGTGACCGTCACGGAGCCAGAGGATGCTGCTCTGAGATTGAATATCCTCTGGCAGATGGCTGATAACTGAAGGGTCATTGCTAGCCCACTGTCGTAGCTCAAAGCAACCTGATGCTAGCAGGCTGCAGAGTTTGTCAACCAGATTCTTGGCCATGTCACGAGAAGCAAAGCTCTGAAGACAATTGTCCACATAAAATGACTTCTCCACTGAAACCCTTGTGTCCTCTCCAGGTTGGCTGTGATCTATTACATGCTTCTGTAAAGAAAACGAGGCACAACACGGGCTGCAAGTAGTCCCGAAAGGCAGTACCTGCCATTCATAGACATCAGGGATTCTGTCTCTTTGCATATCTCTCCAGATGTATCTCAGCAGTGGTTTATCCTTTGGCAAGAGGCGTACCTGATGGAACATGCCACGGATGTCACTACTGATGGCAATAGAGTGCTCCCGGAAACGCAAAAGGACTGCCAGAAGTGACGGACCAAGTGTTGGACCAGGTAGTAGGAGCTCGTTTAGGTTGTGCCCTTGGTATGAGAATGAACAGTTGAAGACCACCCTATTCTTCTCATTATGTTGCACCATGTGGTGCGGGATGTACCAGGCTTCCTTTGTGCTGTTCACCTGTTCCTGATTAAGTTTGACAACATACCCAGCTTGCACTAGCTTGGCTAGCTCCTCTTGGTATACTGCAGCCAGATCAGGGTCCCTTTCAAGTCGTTTCTCAATTGCCCTTAACTGGGGTAAAACCGCTTCCTTAGGTGCGCAGAGACGAGGCATGTTCTTGACACGTAGCAGGGGAGTAGCATATCGCTGAACACCAGCAACATCCACTCTCACAGTGTTTTCTTGCAGAAGCTGAATGGATTCTTTGTCTTGGCGTGACCTGGTGATCACCTTTTCACTCTGGTAAGGTAGAACATCCATTTGCCACAGTCTCTCCACGTTTGCATAAAGGTCATTGACGGGCCGCAGCGAGGTAAAGAAGCATTGATCAGGGGAAAGAAGACTGCTCAATTCTTGAGTTGGACCCTGCAGTGTCCATCCCAGACGTGTTCTCACTGCTACCGGACCACCAGGGGGCCCCAGTCTGACGGGCTGTATAGGTGTGATAAGGTGGGGGCAATCAGAGCCAATGAGAAGCACAGGATGTACCTTGTTCAGCTGTTGAAGTGGTAACCCAGCAAGATGCGTGAACTTTCTCTGCAGTGCACTGATTGGGTGAGTATGTTCTGCCAGGTTGAGTACGTTGGCTGTGAAGGCCTTACCGATCTTGTAGACTTTACTGGGGTTAGCAGTTGGGGACACAGTAAAAGTCACTGCCGCCCCGTGTATGACCTGGGTATCTTGTCTCACTGTGCGAAGCATAAGATCCTCGGGTTCCCCTACAAGTCCCAATTTCTCTACTGCATCATGCAGAATGATGGTCCGCTCTGATCCATCGTCCAACACAGCATAAGCCTCCATCGCCCTGTTACCATTCCTGATCAGTACCTTTGCCACTTTGAGAAGCACTTTACTGCCGGATGTTGGGCGGTCAACATACAAAACTGCACTAGAAGCAACTGTATTTTGCTGATATGGCTTGACTTGATCATTGACTTCATGCAGTACCAGAAGATGCTTCTTGTTACAAGTTGGACAGAGAGTCTTTAGAGTGCAATTGGCTGCTTGATGTCCACGACCACAACGCCAGCATCGGTTTTTAGTCTTTATCCAGTCTATCTTCATGTCTTTGCTGAGAAGCTTGAAGTTGTCACAGCCATTCAAATAATGCTTATTATTGTCACAGTACGGACAAAAGGCCTTTACCTTCTCTGCTCTGACTGGAGCTGGTTTAAATGTGGCTGATGTTGTCAGCATGGATGGTGACTTTTCAGTACCAAGGAGAACAGTAGTTGGTCTGCGAGGCTGCTTAGGCTCTTTTCTCACCTCTCTGATGTGTGCTGAGGAGTCCTGCTTTGGGTGACAAGTATACTGGCTATTGTCTTCCTGTACTTGAAGCTCATATTCCAGCCAATCTGCAAAGTCCAGCAGTGTGGGAATAGCAACTTGCAGTGGGTGGGTATATCTTTTGAAACTAGATCTGAGGTCATGTGGCAGTTTACTTTGGAGGCGAGACACATATGATCCACATTCCAGCTCTACATTACCTTTGTGGCCCAGCTGTTGCAACATACTGACAAGAGAGCGCACCTGCAGTCCAAACATCCTGAAGGCTTTTATATCTCCACTGCGTATGTTAGATCCATCCATCAGCTCAGAGATTCGTTGCAGGGCTAATTGGTGAGGTTGACCATACATTTTATTCAGAGCTCTCATAGTGTTCGTGAAGGGAAACCTCGAATTGCTGTAAGAGTCCGCCACTAGGAGGGCTTCCTCCAGTTTCAGATGGTCGGTGAGGATTTGAAACTTAAAGTGTTCTGTGGCATCGTCAGGCAGGATGTTCTCCAAAGCAATTCTCAGCCTTGAAAATGCCCTAGGGTCAGGGGACGTAAGAAATGGGATGGTAGGGGCTGGACCTCTGTAGGTTCTCTCATTAGTAGAGGAGGGGAAGAGATGCTTTGAACTGTATTCTGCATGGGCTGGCCTCCTCCAGTCCCGTGATGGGACCACATATTCAGGCAGCTGAGGTGGAAGTGAATACGGGGTAGAGTTGGCATACCTGATCTGCGGTGAGTGACTATACTGTGTTGTAAAGGGGATTCTCTCTTGTGAGGAGGAAGAAATGTTCATGTTTCTCAGGTCCTCAATCAGCTCTGAGCTTTCTCCTGGCGCAGATGGGCATGGCTGTCTATTAACGACAGGTGGTGGTAACCTGGAGCGTGGGGCTGCTATTGGGCGGTATGGCTGTGGAGTCTGAATGTTGACTGCTGGAGAGTGAGAGCGTGGTGATGGCATCGGTGAAGTGACTGACTCAGGTGAAGCTCCACGTTCAGATTTCAGGCTTTGAAGCTCATTACAGAGTACAGCATTCTGTTGACGCATCTCTTGTAATGCTGTGATGATCTCAGGGAGCTGGCTAGCTTGTCGTTGCAAGGCTGCGTTCTCCCGCTTAATCTCTTCAAACATAGCTGTAAGCTCTGGCAGCTGTTTCACTTGCCGTTGCAATGTAGCATTCTCTTCTCTCAGCTTGTCATAAGTGCTGTCCCATCGGTCCGTCAATCTCCATTCTGAACGATCTGATGCTTGGCTGACTGGAGAAGTGGATCTGGAGTAACCTGAAGGACTTGGCGGTTCGTCATCCTGTACAGCCGGGTAGGTAGGCGACCGTGGTTGCTGTCGACGAAGCCCAGGTCCACTGAGCTCATAGTCTTCAAAGTAAGCTGGAGGGTTAACTTGTCTCCTTGGTCGTACGGCAGGGGCTTCTCTTTCTGGGTGAGACATGGCTGTAGCAGTCCACTATCCGGCTCGAAGGACCATGTAAAACTTGCTGCTCACTCTTTTATCTTTCTGGTTCAGAGTATTGAATGGCTACAGGATGTCCGGTTAGAACATAACGTCTCACACCAGGGGGTACTTGAAGATGATTTATTGTGCAAATGTCATGTATGTGGTTCTGTAAACATAAAACAATATACAAAATATAAATAAATCAATTAGTATAAATCAAAGATCTATAAACAGTACTAGAATACTGGTATAAGTATAATCAGCAAGGTTAAAGGGCATTAGAGAAATAAAGAAATATAATAATATACATAAATATATATTCTTTATAGAAATTAGTATTTTACTGCACTGTATGCCTAATGCACGTAGTGCTAACAGCGAGTGCGTCTAACTCGCCAGATAAACATGCCCGTACATGTTCCCCGAGACTCAGTCTAAGTCCACACAACACGCAGATATATAAAACACTTTACAGATAAACAACGCGGGAGGATCACGTGCCATTCGAGCGAAAATACAAAGTGCATACATAACAAACAAACAATGCAAACACTCAGACGGAGTGCCGCGACCGCTATCCTCAAACTCCCTTACGAACGTATTATGCAATAAAATATACAAATGTACTTACAGTTAGTTGCACGCACACACACAATCCTCAAATCTCGAGATGACAACATTTCTGCTGAATTTAACTGTAATTTATAACAAACAAGCACCAGGGCTCGCAAAATTTCAAAATCGCTGGTAGCCCTTCGGGCAGGCACTCTTCAGATTTTGGTAGCCCGAAATGAATTTTAATAGCCCATATAAAAAGACTACAATTTTTAATGTAGAATATTGGTTAGGAGTCAAAACAATGAATCAAAAACTTTTTCAAAACACAAATATCAACAAATATGCATCTGGTTCTAACTGAACTGAAATCTGTGTGACCAGTATGGAACATGAAACAGTCATGTCTGTGGCTCAGCCCCCAATGAGCGTATGATAAAAAATAAGTAACTCTTTAGTTTAGGGTCTAATACTCACTATTAACTTGTTTCAATAATATGCAGATGGCAGGTTTTTTTCATCACTGAGGTCCCGAATGTGAGGTAGGATAGTCAGGGGGGTTCAGGGGACCCCCGAGAAAATGTTTATTTCTCTGATCTACATATGTGCATTTTAAGATGTTTTGAAGGCCAAAAAAAATGGATAACAATAGCTTTAAAACCATGTAAGTGTGCAGCTGATGATTTTTCTCTCCTCATCAGCATCACACTCCTATTCTCTTTGTTTTTCTCTTGCTCTGTCTCTTCCCCTCCTAAAGCTGAGCCTTGACTGATATAGGTTTTTCATTTTTGTCTGTCAGTGAAGTAAACAAAGGGTCAACTGATTGATTTATGAATCATTTTCTCAGATGCATTAATTTACTGAAAGCTACTAGGAAAGCTAGGTAGCCTAACTAAGTTTATTAAATTCATTCACAATATGTTCACATTCATTATTGATCTTATTCCTAATACAGGGCCGTAGACAGGGCTTTATAATCAAAGAGGTCCTACATTTAAGGTTATTAGGGGGTTAAATTTTTTTATTTCTCTGATATGTGCATTTCAAGACGTTTGAAGGCCAAAAAGGATAAGAAATAGCTTTAAAACCATGTTAGCACACATCACTCTTTCTTTTTCTCTCAGTCTCCTGTCTCTTCCCCACCTAAAGCTGAACTTTTTTAATTTACTGAAGGCTACAAATTGTATATTAATTCTCAACATGTAACTTACACATTCATTATTAATCTTGTGCCTAACATGAAAACGGCTTTGTTAATGCTCTGTTAATGTCCCCTCACAATGACAGTAACGTTAAACTAATTATTAGTCACATTACATAGGCCTATTTTCAGTTCAAAATGGCGAAATTCGACAAAAGTATATTAATTTGCCTGATTATTTTTGTCATTCGTTTCACATTTATGACCTAAAAAAGCTGTCAAATATGAAATGTTTAGTTTAGCTACTTGCATCTTATTTCACACTTGACCGTAAACTGAAGCGTCGAGTCACTCTGATCAAATTCGCGGTCAGCAGCTTATTGTGAACATAAAGCCCGCCTACTTTGATTTGATTGGTCATCTAAAATTTTCTGACATTGACGAGCACCACAGACCACTGAGTGACAGACCAATGAGACTCAGATGAACACACTCACTCACACACACACCCTGTCCTCTGTTTCTGACGTTCGCTCTGCTCGGCGCCGCTGCGGATTGAAGATGAAGAACGCACTGAATCTGATTATAAAACTGAAACGAACACTATTTCAGATAGCCCGTCGGGCAGGCCGGTTATGCATTTTGGTAGCCCGACTGGAAAACACAATAGCCCCGGGACGTCGGGCAGGCGATTTTGCGAGCCCTGAGCACATCTATACATCTTCTCTCGATAGGATCTTGTTTTCAACTCCCCGGAAAGTTTTAGAACAGTCCAAATCACGAACAGAGGCGGGGGAGTTGGGAGAGTCCATTTCCAAAGGGTGGCCTTTTTTACAGCCATGGTTCGCTCGTTTGCAAGCCATGATGTCTCTCGAGGAAAAAACAATATCGTGCTCGCGCAGCTCATTTTCTCATGGGCGGGCCAAATTCTTTTTGCGGGCAAAGAAGAGAAAGGGGAGGTGACCTTTCCCCTTATGACGACATAAGGGGAAGATTTCTAGATTCGCCCGTCTGAGCTTTAATTTTCTCAAAAATACCCAGGGCTTGGTTTACACCCATCAAAACGTCTAGCCACTGGGGGACCATAGGCAGGCTAAGGAAACTCATATTAAGCTTAGAAAACCTCATAAAGTGAAATTTTCATGCAATGGGACCTTTAAAAATTGTTCTTACGTAGAGGTAAAATAAAGATGTCCAATCTACTGTGGGGAAAAAAAGAGAAACATCTCACACAAATCAAGCTGTTCATTTAAGCTACAAAACCTTGTTTTTACTCAACACATTTACACAAACTGCACATGTCCTACAAATAAATTAATTAACCTTCACTCTAATTTCTACCAATGGCTAAATGTGTAAAATATCACAATGTTATACGCATTAAAGACTAAGACAGCAATGTGTATGTGGACCCTACAGGACATGTATAATTGTGCATAAATCAATATAAAGATATGACTAGTAATGTGTCTGATTAACATGTTGTGTGTTACTTGCATTGACAGTCAAAGCAGCCTCAACCTAGCCTAGAAATCTAGACGCACCCTAGCGGCAGCAAAATTTATTTTGCAGCCAGGGTAGTCTAGCAACTCTTCGTTGACTTTCGAGCTGGAAAAGAACAAAATTAGGTCAGGCCAATCACATCGTGTATAGAGTAGGCGGGGCGGGCTTAACATAATGACGACAGAGTTGCGACAGTTCCCTGCTACTTGAAAACAAAGAATGGCGGCTGCTGCTGGAGAACAGTCTTTCGAATCGGCTTTGGCTGCGACTCTGGAGGACTTGGAGTTAAGTTTTTCTTTGAGAAAAAAGCAAAGAACGGCACTTAAGTCATTCTTAAAAAAGGAAGATGTGTTTGTAGTTTTGCCAGCCAGATTCAAAAGTTGAATCTATCAACTAACGTTAGCTCCGCTGTTGGGAAAACGTTCTGGTTGGTTGAAGCGCTGTCCTATTGCGTGCAGAGGGAATTTGAAAGACAGCCGTTTATCCCACCCCTCGGATTGAGCCGTGTCTATGGTGAGTTGCCAGACCTAACATCTTGATGTAGGTCTGGTTTGCCAGGCTAGCCTGAACCCTATGGATAAATTAAAAGAAAAACAACTACCGGTATTGATAGTGAATCAAATCTCAAAAACAAAAAGAAAACAAACCATGCACGAGAGACACTGCTTATTTGTATCAGAGTATTAATGAGGTCAATCTGAATAAATTAATTACCTTGAAATAAAGGTGCTAATGGCAGTTGGCAGTGGGTGCGAAGCAGTGAAGGAGATACGAAACCTAATAGGTAAATGAAATAAGTAATCTTGATCCCAAAAATGTTATTCAAATCTTAAGTGCTTAATAAAAGAGGTTATTAATATTCTTAAATATGCTGATGTAGATTGCTATTCCTTATCTATTGTAAATGCAAATACTGAATGTGACAGACAGTCAGTTAAAAAGATTACTTACCGCAATGGATGCAATGAACTAGTACAGGCAAAGTAGCGTTTTATGACAGACTAATTGTAAAATAATTTTTTGCAGCTTAGATAATTTCTATTAGGTGTCCAGAACAACATACTAAAAGTCCTAAGCAATCCTAGTTGAGGAAATATGTTAAATTCTCATCAATCCGTGATGTGTGCCAATAAGGCCAGGCAACAATACACCCCAATGGGGCTATTTTTTTCCTTTACTCCTATCAAAATGAAACTTTACACAATGAAAGTACCCATGAAAAGTAAAAAATGTTGTATTACAAGTTTCTTTGAAAATGAATTTGAATATGCAAATGAGCTATACACTAATCGAATATAGGCTACCCAAAATACAGCCGCATAGGCTTATTTTTTTCCTTTACTCCTACCACAATACAATTTACATAGTAAAAGTATGCATGAAAAGTAACTTTTTTTGTATTACAAGTTTCTTTTGAAATGAATTTACATATGTACATATGTATGACAAATACATCGGCCCAATATTCATCCAGTCATCCTACTGCCAATGGGTAATGGCAATGCTGCTTTTAGACTGGCCTCTAACCTGAAAACTGCCTGGCTTGGTAGTAGCAGGGGTATAACCCCCGCCGGTATAGGGTCTTCAGGGTCACGGAGGCACACAAGCCTCCCCACCACGACAAGGTAGCAACAACAGGGGAGGTTTCTTTCTGGTGTTTTTTATTTTATTTTAGATTTTTTTAGTTTTTCTTTAACTAACCTAGATATTGCTGTTGCTAGCTTCTCATAACACTGCAAAGCTACTTTACAAACAGTGGAAGTCTGATGTGTGGCCCGCCTGGTCTGAAATACTTGCTAACTGCAAAAAGAGAAGCAGTTTTGGTGTCTGGCAAAATTATTTTAAAGAGCTGGAATGTCTGGAAAGTGTGTCTATCTGTTAATAAATATTATTATTATTATTATTATTATTATTATTATTATATACTATACTTTACCAGTGATCATTTTCAAATTCGTCATTCAATAAAATTATTATTGTAAGATAAAATCATGAATCTGTTAGTCTTGACTGGCAAGGCTACGATTCGACTTTAAGCCTCAGCCAAACGGTTAAACAGAAAATGCGAGCAGCAGCCGATGATGGAGAGAAAACGGCCAGGTGGAGGAGAGAGGGAAAGGACAAAGGAAAAGAAAGCACTCCAAAAACAAGAATCAAAATGTTGCAAAATTACTGACCTGTTCAGGGCTTCAAGTGCAGGTCAGTTTCATCTGTAAATACTGTACTTTTTTCTTTGTTAACTTAGTATTGAAATGCTTTAAAGACGCATCTCTTCAGCCAGGCATTCATATAATATTTTTAATCTTACAGTTAAATCCGGTCTCAAGTTCAAAAACGCCAGAGGAGAACTGGCCCCCGACTGAGCCTGGGTTCTCCCAAGGTTTTTTTTTTTCTCCATTAGGTCACCTGATGGAGTTTCAGGTCACCATTAGGTCACTTGATGGAGTTTTAGGACACCATTAGGTCACTTGATGGAGTTTTTCGGTTCCTTGCCACTGTTGCCTTTGGCTTGCTCATTTGGGGATATTTTGGGGATATTTAATTTTATCAATCAATAAATTCCACTAGAAACAAACCTTGTTGTATTATTTTAATTCAGTACTGTGAAGCTGCTTTGATACAATCTTGTATTGTGAAAAGCGCTATACAAATATACTTGACTTGACTTGAATGCTAGCAAATGTAAACGGTATAGCGCCTATTATTTGTCATTAACTAAAAAAAGGTTGTTTAGGGTTTAGTTACCCTTTAATATTGTCACTCAAAATACTGTATGCTAAAGGAGATTAATATTAGTGTAAAGTTACATTAGTAGTAATTTAGCAGACAAATATTAACATTTATGTGGTAAGTACTGGGAGCAGGGAGACAGGAGTGATAGTGCAGACATCAATAAAAAATAATGCAATAACATTTTATTAGACAATTTAGAAAATTATGTCTGCACATTTGTGAGGTTTAAAACTTTTTTCCTTTTTTATTTTATTTTTATCAAATGAAGGTGGAGACAGTCAACCTAGCACTAGCTGTGGTGCAATGATCAGTCGTTCAGCCAGGGAGTGAGATGACATGTAGAAGCAAAATAAGATTATTATTTTTTAAATATATTGTATGAAATATAGTGTTGCTAAATGTTGGATATTTAAGTAATTTTAAGATAAAAACAACAACATTTTGTCATAAATATAATACTTTGATTTTTTACTAAAATAAATGTAGATTCTGGGCAAACAAATTACAATAAGGTGGTTGTTTTGTTGTTTGTAACATGAGGCAAGTGACAGATGAAGAAATGACAAGTGAAGAAGAGACAGGTACAAGAAAAATAGGCACACTTTATACATAGGCCTACATACATATATTTAACACTAGTACTCCACTTTTCTTAGTATATGAGGCTGATGATACTGGTGGAAGGGAGAGACAGAGATATTAGGGAAAATGAAGGAAAAGGGAAGTGAGGATATCGTTCAAGAGAAAGCCTTTAATTATTTTACACGGCCCCAGCCTAAGGACTTTTAGACCAATAAATGTGATTTAGGAAAAAATAGGGTTGTCCGTGTTTCTAAATTTTATTTGGGTGCATAGGATGGCCTGGATGGGTGTAGGATTTCCCGGCCTGAAATTGTGTCCCAGTCCGGCCCTGGTGAGAGTGAATCGTTTAGTTGGTAAGAATGACTTCTGCCTGTAATCTCGTAATCTTATCAACAATACCAAACATTTGTAAATCTACCAGCCCAAATTTTAATCTCACCACGTTACTAATGACTAAGATGGCTATTCTGACTTTCTTCTGATGTTATCTGTGGGGGAATGTCATTAGGTAAGGCTTGTTCGCAAAAAAAAAAAAAAAAAAAAGAATTTATAAAGCACCTGGAGGCAAGATTGTGCAATAAATTCTTAAGGTCAATATAAGTCTTTTTGTGGCAAGTGACTTCAAATTTATCGTGTTTATGCATAGGTTAACTTACTGAATGGACATGAATGTGTTAGTTATTCGGCCCCTATTTTTTCTACTTGTGACTTTATGGTTTCTTGGCCATAAGTCAATTAGGCCTGGTGTTGAGCTCATTTGCATATTTAAAATAGATTTTTCAAAGAAACTTATAAAACAAAAATGTTACTTTTCATGTATACTTTCACTGTGTGAGGTTTGATTGTGAAAGGAGTAAAGGAAAAAATAAGTCCATTAGGGTGTATTTTGGGCATATTCGATTAGTATATTGCTCATTTACATATTCAAATTCATTTTCAAAGAAACTTCTAATACAAAATGTTTTACTTTTCTTGTAGACTTTCATTGTGTAAAGTTTTATTGTGGTAGGAGTAAAGGAAGAAATTAAGCCTATGCGGGTGTATTTTGGGTAGCCTATATTCGATTAGTGTATAGCTCATTTGCATATTCAAATTCATTTTCAAAGAAACTTGTAATACAATTTTTTTTACTTTCATGGGTACTTACATTGTGTAAAGTTTCATTTTGATAGGAGTAAAGGAAAAAAATAGCCCCATTGGGGTGTATTGTTGCCTGGCCTTATAGGCACACATCTCGGATTGATGAGAATTTAATAGGGATGTAACGATTCGTTTTAACAACGATTCGATTCGTATCATGATTCGTGGTTGTCGATACGATTCAAGGACGATATTGGTTCATTTAGAACGATACGATTCAGTGACTTGAAATCGATTCAGTTACTTTTTAGTCAAAAATTCAACCACTGTGACTGAAATAAATACCTGGATACTGGACAGTGCAGGTGAAGTTTCCTAGATTCCTGTTGTTTCTTGTAAGGGAATCAGGTATCAATTAATTATGGATATAAACAAACAAGTAAACAACAATTAATGGCAAATGCATTCAAATTTTATTTGAATAAAGTGCAACCAACACTGTAGGTTGAATTAACAGGAAGTTAACAGGAAGGGGGGTGTAAAAAAAATTATTGCATCACAATAAGTGTATTGTGATTGTCAAAACATTTTAGTAACTAAACTGAATTTTATTAGGTTTAGTGACAACATGTTACAATGTTTACATGGTTCAATTTCTGGTAAGCTACGCTTTTTTATTATTTCAATTCAATTCAGTTATTGTGATTTGATTTAATATTGACTCATTTGGATAAATATTAGGTAGGCTACACAAGATAGGCATTAATTTTTCTCAAGAAAAAAACAACTCACCTAATGCTGTAAACATACAGAGAGCCCTATCAGCTGGCAGTATTATTTAAGGTTAAAAAATAACACATACATATAAATATAATGCGTTTTTTTATTATAATAACAACTTTATTTAATGATATAAGTAAAAATATAATAAATATGCAATATAGTACACATATTTAGCCAAATACTCTCTATAGCTCCTTTTTTCTAGCCAACTAACGTGCTATAGCCTATATTATGGTCATTAAATGGCTTTCCTGAGGTAAATGGGTGATTCTCTGAGATGGGTGCCTTTTGGGTCATACCTTTTTTTTTATATACCTTAAATAGTTATATTTCTGATCATTTCATGTGATAGTGGATTAGTCAAACCTTCAAGAAAATACATTTTCCCACCTCAGGCATGAAATTCTAATCGATATTGAGTGTTTTTTCTTACTGAAAGTTGTTTTGGAGTACAACTCCGTCACAGACCACTTGGACCCTGTTTAAATATGATTTAAAAAGATTTTCAAGTAAATTTTTGTAGAAGCTTTTCAATGAGATGTCCCTTGTTTGATATCATTTATTGCATGTAGAATTTTATTTTTAAATACTCACCATTTGAATACCAAATCAGGTCATGAAAACTGTATCTAACATTGGTATTCATATCTTATCACAAAATATGCATTAACATTAGGATTTAATTAGGCTTTCATATTTTTTCTGACTGTCCTGTAAATTCTGCACACAGCAAAACAAACATTGACCTAATTTGTCTTCTTATCACGGAAATATTAATAAAAACTATCAAATAACAGGGTTGAACTCAGCATAACAGGGTTGAAAATGATAACAGGGTTGAAGTGATGATCATTATTTCAATATGTATTTCTTACCTGTAAAAAATTAATGATATCACATTCAATAACATTTTATTTTATTAAAGTTGGCAAAAACAAACAAACATTTTCTTCTCTCTGCATCTGCATCCCTTCTTGCTCTGTACTGTCTTTGCCTCTCTGCTGCTGTTTTTGCCATTGGGATGTCTGAAAATATTGAACATAAAATACCATAATCGATTATTTCTGACAGTTCACATCACAATACAACATGTCTACAATTGTGTAATCTACTAAGAAGTGTCAAACATTCAACCCTGTCACAACGATTCAACCCTGTTATACTAAAAAATGTGATGGGGTTGAATGTGACGGGGTTGGAAGTTTTTGGCTAACAGTAGCTAAGACAGTTAGCTTAGCTAAGACAGTAGCACCACATGGCATTTAGGACATCATAAAATTGTAATGTTTTGCAAAACTATTATTTAATTCTTCTTAAACCGTTGTTTACTATCATTTAGTCATATAACAGAGTTGAAATGTTGAGCCTGACAATCTTAATCTGACAGTGAAAAACATGAAATATAGGTAAGAAAAGATAAGGACACTTGCCTTTCTTTGCACATGTTCTTCAAGAGACTTGTGTGATGTCACTTCTTGGATGTGATGCCACAGGGATTGATCCATTATTTTTATAGGGGGGGTAAATAGTATGGCGTGACGGGGTTGAAAACAAACTGGAGGACGTGTATAAATATTGCAATTTCACATATAATGAATGCATTTTTATATATATATATGTATATTTTAGTTAAAGTAGACCAACATATGATTATATTAGCAGCAACATTTTGGTATTAATTGCAGTTTTTATTTGTTTGATATTCAATGAAAATGTAATGATGGTTAGTGAGGACATGCAAACATGCTTGTTGTCTACTACTTAGGCAACCCATTATCTTTAAATTAAAATAATAAAAAAAGCAATTGTGTTGCATTATAATGCAAAGGCACCTGGTTCTATTAATTGACAGTGTTAAAATGCATTTTGTGATTTCCTTCAATTGAAAATCTTTGAAGTAAGTTTGGGGGACTTGAAGGGCACCCAATTCAGAGAATCACCCAAATGTTATGTGACATGATTGTTCTCCAGCTGTTTTATTGACCCCTTTGTTTGATTGATTGGTCGATATTATGTATGAGGAATATACATTTCGGTAAGTTGTACTGTATCTTTCAACAGTGTTCATTCGTGTTTAAAGTTATTTACTATCAGAGAGATGATCGGTTCACGTGCCGCTAGGGATCTGTCGCGTCACATTTACAAGCGCCAAAACGGTATTTATTGTCTGAATTTCGTAATAAAAGTGACAGAATCTGAGAGCTGAGATTTTTTTTTACATCATAAGTAACCTGCTCTGTCTAGTCTGACGGTCTCCGTGTCCTCTTTGCTTCGCGATTTTTCTGTGTGTGAGAAAATGGATGTGTGGCGTGAGAGCGTGTGAAGAGTGTCAATTGCGTGTGTCTCACGGTGAATGCGTGAGAGTTGGCAGCTATGTAATCCACATAGCTCTCTCTATTTACTCCCAAAATCTGAGGCAGCCAAGACGAGGTGGAATTATTTTGTTTTTAAAGAAAATGCTCCCTCAACTCTACCGAAATTCGTTTATGTACTTGCGCACTTCTTATAACTTACTGTGTTTACTCAGCTCTTACGGTGATTTTCTTAAGTAAAATTGACGCTTCATCTTTTGTGTGATGTACAATAAACTTTATTAAACTCATCAGTATATTTTTGATCATCATTCGGAATCGGACCTGGTCCGAAACAGCAGACTTGTAGGCTATTAATAATGGATACATACAAGCAGATGACAAATACGTTATAACCGTAATTAAACTACTAAACTATACCTGTTCCATCTCTATACAGCACTCTGACTCTGTAGGCATTATTGTCCTACTCGAAATGAACACCGTTACTGAGAGTTTCTGATATTATCATCATTCCGTGAGATGAAATTGTCCTGAGAGACTGAGCGCGAGCTCATGAAGCTCCGCCCCCTGTGCCGTGCAGCAACAGCTTATTTGCATTTAAAGGGCACACACTAAAACAGCATGTTTTTCTGAGCCCCAAAAAAAGACAATTTAAACATGCTGTAAAAAATGATCTGTTGGGTATTTTGTATTTTCAACATAAAAATAATACAAATACAGTATTAATATCAAAAATAAAGTGCAACCAACATTTCTTCAGGTTGAATGAGCAGTAGCTGAACCTGCTACTACTCTCATTTTAATAAACAAACAATATTTAACAAAAGATCAAGTGTAACCAACTACTCTTCAATGACTCTACAGATTTTTTTTCAAAAAATATCAACTGATCAAAATGATCTGGCCGCAGAACACTTCTCTGTGCGTTCACTCTGTCGCCAGCAGTACTAAAAACTCGCTCTGCTGGCACACTGGTGCCTGGAATGCACAGGTATCGTTTAGCAAGGGTTGAAAGCACAGGTAGCTCTTTCTCCTGAGATCTCCACCACTTCATGGCATTTTCAGTCAAAGGCAACGCATCTTTTGCTCAGTACCTTATCACCTCTGCTCTGGCTGTCTGGCTTGTGGATTTTCTTTCTCTTTGGGTGAAGGAATCGCCAAACAGTGCATCTAAGGCTTTCTTCTTTCAAGGAGGTGACTCATTTGGAGCTACAATATAAGAAATGTATTTCAAAATATAGTCATGTTTCTCATTAATACAAAACAACAATCTTTTGTTGGTATCACATGAAACACACCAGTGGTCTCTTCATTGAATCCTGACAGCTTTGTGCTTGAGCTTCCCTCGTCTTCCTCCTGATTTCCCATTGCTTGCATCTTTTAATTGATATAAGTACCAATGTAGAACATTATATTGAAATATTGTTTATTCCTCGTTTAGTGAGGTCAAACATTAAATCTACTGTAGGATCTAGGAAAAATCTAATTGTGATTAAACCAGAAAATCTCAATATTAGTGAACAAAAACAATTTATAAAGCTAGGTCTTCTAAACATTAGATCGCTCACACCTAAGGCGGTTATTGTAAAAGAAATGGTCACAGATAATAGTTTCAATGTACTTTGCCTTACTGAAACCTGGCTTAAACCAAATGATTATTTCGGTATTAATGAGTCTACTCCACCAGAATACTGTTATAAGCATGAGCCCCATCTGATTGGTCATGGTGGTGGTGTTGCAACAATCTATAGAGGTATTCTTAATGTTACTCAGAAAACAGGTCACAGGTTTAATTCGTTTGAAGTACTTGTGCTAAATGTTACGCTCTTAGATGTAAGAAATAAATCCCTATTATCTCTAGCCTTGGCTACTGTATATAGACCTCCAGGGCCCTATGCTGATTTCCTAAAAGAGTTTGCAGACTTTCTCTCAGATCTATTGGTCAATGTCGATAAAGCATTAATTGTTGGAGATTTTAACTTACACGTAGATAACACACACAGTGTTACCAGAACACAAGAAAAAAGTGGTTCAAAGTGAATTAGAAGCAATGCTGGAAATGGGAGAGAATCCAACAGTGACTGGGGGAGCCCGATAGTTTTAGTTCCTAAAACGGACGGCTCAGTACGGTTCTGTGTGGATAACAGAAAGGTGAATGCTGTGTCGAAATTCGATGCATATCCAATGCCTAGGGTTGGTGAATTGCTTGATCGACTAGGTACTGCTCATTTTCATTCGACACTGGACTTAACCAAGGGTTATTGGCAGATCCCCTTGTCTCCCATGACCAAAGAAAAAACAGCTTTCACAACACCGTTCGGATTACACCAATGTGTTACTCTTCCGTTCGGATTGTTCGGGGCTCCAGCAACCTTTCAGCGTCTGATGGACAGAATTCTCCGGCCGCATGCTGCATATGCCGCTGCATACCTAGATGATATCATCATCTATAGTGGTGATTGGCAGCGACATATGCAGTATTTGCGAGCTGTACTGAAGACGCTGAGAAGGGCTGGGCTCACGGGCAATCCGAAGAAGTGTGCAATTGGGCGGGTGGAAGTAAGATATCTGGGCTTTCACTTGGGTCCTGGACATGTGCGTCCACAAATTGACAAGACGGCAGCAGTTGCGACTTGTCCAAGACCCAAGACCAAAAAGGAGGTTAGACATATCCTGGGGCTGGCGGGTTATTACAGAGGGTTTGTACCTAATTTTTCGGACACCGCCAGCCCGCTGACTGATTTAACTAAAAAGGAGGCACCAGATATGGTTCAGTGGACGGAGCAGTGTCAGCAGGCTTTCACCCAGATAAAGGCTGCTCTGTGTGGCGGTCCGCTCTTACATGCTCCGGACTTTTCTCTCCCCTTTATTCTACAGACAGACGCGTCGGACAGGGGGTTGGGCGCCGTCCTGTCCCAGGAGGTGGAGGGTGAAGAGCGGCCGGTGCTGTACATCAGTTGCAAGCTCTCTAAGAGAGAGACGATGTACAGCACCATAGAAAAAGAGTGTTTGGCCATCAGATGGGCCGTTCTCACCCTCCGTATATCCTCCTGGGACGGGAGTTCACCCTCTGTTCGGACCACGCTCCCCTGCAGTGGCTCCACCACATGAGATCACCCGCAGACACGCAGATCACCCGTTGGTATCTAGCTTTACAACCCTTTAAATTTCAGATGATCCACAGGCCGGGTGTACAGATGGCTGTAGCCGACTTCCTCTCCAGGAGGAGGGGGGGGAGGCTGCAGACCGGATGGCTCCCCGGCCTGAGTCGGGCGGTGGGGGTATGTGGCGAGGGGGGCGTGGTTTTGCTGAGTCTGTAGCGAGAGAGAGAGGACGGAACAGAGCGGAGCATAAGTAGGTCAAGTGCAGATGATGAACACCTGTGTCTGATTTCAGTAATTGGCGTGGAGAGACCGGATATAAGCCGGAGTGGGACAGAGAGAGAGAGAGAGAGACGAGCTGGGACCTCGTGTGTGCGGCTGAGAACCTGACAAGAGTCATCGAGAGAATATTCTGAGTTATTGTGTTTTGTGGCTGTGCTTTGTACACGGTGAACGCGCTTTGTGCGCACCTTTTGTTTTGTTTGTGAGAAACGTGAATAAAGCGAGCGTCCCAGCCAGGGCCTGAAGTTAACTTTTTTGACCACCAGCCACTGTGGCAGGTGGATTTAAAAATCCACCCGCCACAGTGACTTTTTACCAGCCAGTTTTTTTTTTTTTTTTTTGCCTCATAAAAGGTGAAAAAAAAGGAACTGCACAAACATTTGTTCTTTAACTTGTAAGAATACACATGTAAGTGCTGTCAAGTTATTAACGAGATTCATACAAGTAATAATAACTCTTAGAATACAGATATAGACCTAGAGCAGCTAGTATGTAAACAAATCACACGCGGCTGTGTTGATGGCTGGGCAGCTGTTAGTTACAGCGTTCAGGAACCGTTATGGTGCGTTCACACCGGACGCGAATAGCGCGTCAAGCGCGAATTTAGACGCATATTAGCGTTTGGTGCGTTATGGCTGACTTCGTTTAAATATCAAAGAACAACAGTTGCAAAAAAAAAAAACGCAAAGACCCGGCCGCTTTAGTTACTGTTGCTTTGTCCGACAAGCTAAGTTACACCGCGCTCACGCCAAACCATGATCTCACGCAATGAAAAACACATCGCGCAGCAGAGAGGAGGACACTGACAACACGTTGACAGACAAGACAGTCCAGGTTACTTTTGATTTTAAACAAAGTATCAACGTTAAAATTTGGTCATTTTTAAAGAAATTTAGACAATACCGTTTTGTGGCTCTGTAACTGTCTTGGCAGATCGCAGTGGTGCCTCAGTTAAAGCTGCTTGTGAACCGATCATCTCTTCCTTCTAGTTAATTTATAGCATAAAATAAACATGAATGAACATAAGAAGGAATGAAGTTTTAACTGCGGAAAGATGTCAGTAGGTCTACTCAGTATACTCCGTTTTTTCAAGTTCAAATCATCCAACGTTGAACTCTCCTCTGACTGCTTTGTCGGACAAAAAAAAAGGCGGATTCGGCGGATTATGATTGGCCAGATCGCCGTCAATCAAACTCCCCGCGAAAGGTCGATTCTCATTGGCTACCTGCCAATGTGGCAGGTAGATTGACAGTGTTACCCGCCAATTGCAGAATTCACCCGCATTTGGCGTGTGGTCGGGTGTTAATTTCAGGCCCTGGTCCCAGCTCAAGTCGACCCCTGTCTTCTTCCTTCCTTATTATACCTGAACTGAACCTTATCACACTGACGTACTCAGGCTAGGGTCGCATATCTTTGCAGATAAACTTGGCAATTGTTGCTGTGATGTTTTTTGCCTGAGCTGAGTTTTGGCCTAGACTAAACAGGAAGGCGAGGCCTGTAGTCCAGTCATTTTAAGCCAAAATGGGGGTCAACCTTGAACAAATTGCAACAGAAGCAAACTCAACTGATTTTGTATCCTCAATATGTCTTGAGTAAGGAAAAAAAAAAGCCCCGAAGAATCCCATTAGGGGAAAGTTTCGAAAAAGACCCAAATATAGCCTATTCATACGCCTATTCATTCTTTTTCTTACGTGAATAGGGTAAAAATTTTAACCTTTAGATATCACCATGAAAATTACTGAGTTGATAACTTACATCAAGACAAACAAAAAATGTATTACAAGTTTTTTTAAATTGTTTGTTAACATGGACAAACGATGCATAATCTAATTATGTATGTGCTAATTTGCATAAATACCACAGCAGGTCTAAACATTGTGTATAGTCAGGTGAAAATGTCTTGTTGAATCTTGTTGACACATAACAGTAAAATACTTAATGTTAAGGTCTGAATGGAACCCATTTAGGCTACCCATGAACATTAATACATAAGAGGCAGGAAGAAGTACTTTAGAAACCAGCCTTAACCAAAATGAGTTACTTTGCCTGGACTAAACTGGCAAGATTTTTACAGACATGTGTTCAGTCACATAAAAGAAAAAGGGAGAAATAGGTCAGATAATACACAGGTATGGATGGATGGACGGACATGTTTCTATTAATAAAAGTAACGTTAGCATTATTAGTTTGGGTTTGGTGACTTTTGCAGTCAAAAGTGCTGTTTTCTCATCGTGACTTAAGCATCAACATGACAATAAGATGAATACAAATGGCGTTTTTTATATATAACCAAAACTCACTTTAAAACGCCATTGATTGTTTAAAATAAATTACGTTTTCGATCCCAGAGGCTTCTTATCACAGAACGAGGCAGAAAATACATATATCCATAGTATTCTACACCAGGGGTTCCCAAACTTTTCCATGCCGAGGCCCCCCAAATACCACTAGGTTCTGGCCAAGGCCCCCCGTATTGAACCCATCGACAATACTACGGCACGGCACATGTAGAAATAAATAAATAAAACATCTAGGTGAACATCAGATTATGTGATGGTGTTTGATACCAGCCAATCAGAAAGATGAGATGCACCGATTACAATTTTCAAGGCAGATTCCGATTTTTCATTGAGTTTGACCTGCCGATACAGATTTAAGCCGATTCTGATTTCATTTTTTCTAACCACTTTACAGCACACACAAATATTTATTTTATATATATATATATATATATATATATATATATATATATATATATATATATATATAATAAAACACCACTTTTACCCAAACTGGTTAATAAAAACAAGTTTAAATGGATACATTCTCTATAAATATTTTTGTCTTCATTTTCTTTTCTGACATAGCCTACTCCTTGTTAAAACACACTACACATGCAAATTATGTGCACTTTTTTGAGTGAAATCATATTTATTTTGTCCATCAAAAGTGTGCTTTCACTTTAACTGAGCGTGAGCAGCGCTACAAAAATAGACTCGGCGTCGAAACCCTCCGCTTCACTGCTGCTCATGCGACGCTCCTGCTTGACGCTCACGCGCTGCTCCAGCTCGCGGTGTGAATGCACTCACTGAACATGCACGCCGAAAAAAATTCGCGCTGCTCACGCGCCGCTCGCGATCTGAAACGGCCGTAATTCACAAGGTTTCCTACATGTGCGTTCTGTGTGCATGTGTGATGTTGATGTTGCGCGATGTTATTCATGCGGCGCCCGAGTGCATTTGAATCGGCATATGTCAGACTGAAAATCACGTGAAAATCGGCCAATTCTTGTCACTAGCCGATCAATCAGATATCAGATAGGCTATGCAACAAATTATTATAATGTTTTTTCATAACAATACTCATATTAGCAAATATTTATTTTTTTAACTTTTTTTTTTTCAACTTGCTGCGGCCCCCCTGGCGCCCCCTGGCGGCCCCCCAGGGGGCCGCGGCCCCCACTTTGAAAACCCCTGTTCTACACAGTGATAAACGCTATGTCGATTCGCATTGCATTTAATATACATTATTCTTAGGAAAATACGAGATGACAAACTATATTCTGTCACCATCGTGTTTATTGTTTTCATGTTTCATCAGTCATAAGTCTCTATCAACTTTTCATTCAGCGTTAGCTTTATTGGAACGATTCATGACTGATTCATGTGTTTTAGGACTTTTATGACGTTTTAGGACTTTCAGCTCCCTCCAGCATCGAGTATGAATGAAACCGATATTACATTTACCAAAAGCGTACCTGACGGCAGTCCGCATTTCACATAAACAGGAACAAAGCCCAATTTAATATCAAAATAACGAATACTAGGGATATAAGTGAATGTTTTTAACATAACAAACAAATTAGTATAAGACAGAAATCGTTACACAATCATCCTCACGACGAGAGACAATTATCGTAATGCTTAATGGAAATATACTATTATTCTTGTTTCAGCAGTTATAAACATTTATAATCCAATACGTTTAACTGCATTCAAATCGTTGACCCACACACATCTTAATTACCTCAGACATCTCTTCTTACTCACCCAACGCAAACAGTAGGCCTGAAAAAATCCAGAATAACCGCTCATTAGTTATGCAGCATTCAACAGTCTAATTGGCCAGCCGTTACATTCGTTTAAATACTAAAACCTAATATATAAACCTATAAAACTTATAATCAAGTTTAATTAGTCAAAATACATTTAATAGGGATTTATTTTAAATATAAAATATTTGAATATTAGAATATTAATATTAGAATTAGCAACACCATAGCAACCACCCAGAACACCCTAGCAACTGCCTAGCAACCACCCAGAACACCCTAGCAACCACCCAAAATACCATAGCAACTGCCTAGCAACCGCTTAGTAACACCATAGCAACCACCCAGAACACCATAGCAACCACCCAAAATACCTTAGCAACCGCCTAGCAACACCATAGCAACCACCCAGAACACTCTAGCAACACCTAAAACACCATAGCAACCGCCTAGCAACACCCTAGCAACCACCAAGAATACCCTAGCAACCACCTAGCAACACCATAGCAACCACCAAGAACACCCTAGCAACAATCTAGCAACCACCCAGAACACCATAGCAACCACACAGAACCGCCTAGCAACCACCCAGAACACCATAGCAACCACCCAAAATACTTTAGCAACTGCCCAAAACACCATAGCAACCGCCTAGTAACACCATAGCAACCACCCAGAACACCCTAGCAACCACCTAGCAACCATCCAGAATACCCCAGCTACCACCCAGAACACCTTAGCAACCCACTAGAAACACCCTAGCAACTTTTTAACTTTAAACTACTTTAAACTTCAAACTACTTTAAACTTCAAACTACTTTAAACTTCAAACTAATTTAATCTTCAAACTACTTTAAACTTCAAACTTTCTGGTCCAAACTTTCTCAATCCAACTTAAAGTTTGTCTCGACAAACTTTTTAATCTAGTTATTATTCTTAGACTAAATTTTCAATTGCTACTCCTCCTAGACTTTTCAAGCTATATCCACCATACCACAGTTGGCTCAGACCTTCAGACTGTTCTGACTCGAGTTGCTATATCTTTTCAGAATGATTTGACTTTCAGTTTTCTTAAAAATTAATATTAAAAATCATAAAAATCCCATTGACTTTCATTGCAGACTGTTCAAACTGAGCCAAGGCTACGGTAGCCCAGTAGTTCACAACACAGTCCCTGAAGCCCTAGACTCAAATAAACTACCATTATCTATCTATCTATCTATCTATCTATCTATCTATCTATCTATCTATCTTTCTAACTAATCTATCTTTCTCTCTTTTAAACAAATCTTTCTTTCTTTCTTTCTGACTAATCTTTCTTTCTTTCTTTCTTTCTTTCTTTCTTTCTTTCTTTCTTTCTTTCTTTTTACCTAATCATTCTTTCTAACTAATCTTCCTTCCTTTCTTTCTTTCTTTCTTTCTTTCTTTCTTTCTTTCTTTCTTTCTTTCTATCTACCTACCTATCTTTCTTTCTTTCTATCTACCTACCTATCTTTCTTTCTTTCTTTCTAACTAATCTATCTCTTTCTTTCTAACTATTCTTTCTTTCTACCTACTCTTTCTTTCTTTCTTTCTTTCTTTCTTTCTTTCTTTCTTTCTAACTAATCTATCTCTTTCTTTCTAACTATTCTTTCTTTCTACCTACTCTTTCTTTCTTTCTTTCTTTCTTTCTTTCTTTCTTTCTTTCTTTCTCTCCGATAAACAGTATAAAGGCTGCCCATCTCTTCCTGTCTGTCTCTCACTCACTCCACAGCATAACTTCTGTGTGGTTGACTGGGCCTATTCTTGCAAGAATACATACTTTTTAAAAGACTATTTGATTCAGAGCGTCTCTTACACAGTGATGATACTTTAATAGATTTTTGCCACAACACCTACAAGATTGATAACTCAAAAGTCTTGTGGACAACTATTCAGTATGTTTTATGGCCTTATTGTGGTGACAATGTTTTCCCCAAAATCTTTTTTTTTTCTATAAAATGCAAACATGTACATCCATTTTGCTCACATATTATTGTAGCAGAGTTTGTGCTCAATACAGCAAAATTACAGGTTGGCCAATAGTATAAGTAGCTGAAATAAGCACAAATGTCAGGGCATGTCAAAACATCTCAAGGGCCCCAAAAACACCTCAGACCCCAGAGGGTTTATAATTTGGCAGGGGGGCGAGTGTGGAGAGGTGTTGCTCCTTCTGTAGTTTCGTTCATCAGCAAACTGATGAGTTGGTGCAAGAATTTCCTGAGGTGTTTGTAGCCTACATTATCGTCTGAATGTGTAGACCTGTCCAAACATGAGGTAGGTCTACCTGGTTTATCTGTTATGTCTCCTATTTCTCGTAGTGACTTAGTGCCTGCGCATCAGAAAGACCCTGCTTTACAAGTCTTGTTTGCTGCTGAAGTTTCCCCTGAGGAGGTGGGGAGTGTGGCAAATGGCTACTTTATACAGGATAAGTTGCTGCTTAGGAAGTGGAGTCATCAAAATGAAGAATTAGGTGGTATGCCAATAATTCAAGTAGTGGTGCCTGGTCAGTTTAAGAGGGCGGTTTTGGCCGCATCTTAAAAAGATGTACGCCTGTGAAGAGACGACTCGACGCCGGCGATATGTTATGCCCTAAATTAATACATGATTAACTAGTTGTATTTTTCTATGTACATTTCTGAAATGCAATTTCTGTAAAGCTGCTTTGAAACAATATGTATTGTGAAAAGTGCTATATACAAATAAATTTGAATTGAAATGAATTGAATGTAGCAGCATTTATTAAAACTGGCCATACCTGCCAGATGGTGGGTAAAGTCAATCAGGTTTTAAATCCTGTGCCGTTGTGTCCGATACCAGTAGTAAATCAACCTTTCGAACACATAATGATTGACTGTTTTGTGCTGTTGTCTCCATCTAAATCGGGTAGCTCGTATTTGCTTACAGTCATGTGTCAAACAACTCTTTATCCCATGGCATTTCCCTTGTGTAAAATCACTACTAAGGCTTTGGTTAAAGCTTTATCGCATTTTATTTCTATTTTTGGTATACCCAAGATTGTTTAGAGCGATCAAGGGACCAATTTCATGTCTGGAATGTTTGCGGAGATTTTGAAACAGCTTGGTGTGAAACACAATCAGGGGTGTGTTTCCCAAAAGCATAGTTTTTTTGCCAACTATGTTAGCAAGTTCCGTCATTCTGGTCAAGTGAGTTTTAAATTTTTTAATTTAATTTATATAACAATGAATTGTAAGTTCTGTCATATTATTCAGTTACTTTTTCTGGTTTTCTGACTTTTTTTTTTTTTTCATGGTATTGATATGATATTTTAGTCAGGTATCATATTGAAGTCATCATTTTGGTATCATGGACTTTGAGACACCATATATCTTAATGAGGTTCTTCTGATGATATACCAGGTGGAGTGACATTTGACAATGAAGGATCCCATTTCTTTGATAGAATTTTGCTATGTGAGTTCATGTGAATGGGATGTGACTTGTTGCCTTTCCAATCACAGTGTTGCAAGGAGTGGCCCTGATTCACTCTATAAAACCACAGTGTTTAATGTAAATTAACAGTGTCTAAACTCGAAGGGGACAAATCATTCTGGAGTAATATAGCAGGGGGAAAAGGTATGTTGCTCAAATTAAAATATATTTTTTTCAATTCTTTCCTCCAAACCAAAATTCTGGTATTATAATTATTTGTAATAGCTGATAGGTAAACAAGTGAACATAATAAAACCAGTTTTCAGACAAAAGTAAAATATATTATAATATTTGAACCACACCATCGAAGTGTGTTCAAAGTATGCCATAATTTTTCATAAATGTCAGGTCAGGCCAAGCTGTCAGGTGTGTTTTAAATGCTGTAATACTATTCAATTAAATGAATTACAATATCTGTTGGCCAAAACAAAAGCTTCATATTTCATAGTGTGCTTCATAACTGTATTGCAGATTATACCAGAAGTTAATATTAATACAAATATGTTGTGGAAGATTGTTGTGGATATATATATATATATATATATATATATATATATATATATATATATATATATATATATATTAGGGCTGTCAATCGATTAAATTTTTTTATCGTGATTAATCGCATGATTGTCATGAGTTACCTCGTGATTAATCGCACATTTTTTATTTGTTCTAAATGTGCCTTAAATTAACACTTTTCAAGTTTGTGATACTCTAATCAACATGGGCATGGATATGGATGCTTTATGCAAATGTATGTTTATTATTGAAACCTTAGTCAACATAGAGCACGAAGATGAGACATGTTTCAAAGGTCATAGATGTTTTTTCAAAGAACTTGTTCATGTCTATTAGACACATGAAGAAAGAACAAAGAAATACCAGGTTCCCATTACTTCTCTTTCTTAGCACTGAGCAATTTACTAACACAAACATGTTTAGATTTTTGTATGACAGGGCAGCTCTTCCAAGATGTTAATCTGCACAAAAATCCTGATAATCGAGCCGTCGTCTGATGAAATCAAATACACATAAGATAAAGACAATATCTGTGCTGTGATTTTGGCTATACTTGCATGTAAAATTAGAGAAGCAACATAATATCTGTGTTTAACTGAATTAAAGCGCTGCTCCTCTCTGCAGCGCGAGACGCAGAGAGAGAGAGAGAGAGAGAGAGAGAAAGGTGCGCACGCGTGCTGGGAGAGCAGTACCGGCGATTCTCATAAACTAAATAAGGTTTGGGCGCTTTTTTGAAGGGAAAAAATCGCTAAATGGGTGTGCAATGTCGCTAAGTTGGCAACACTGTGTATCTCCATTTCTCCAACTGGTTAGGCCACGGGTCAAACAGAAAATACGCGCTGCGTTAATCGCGCGTTAAAAAGATTACTGCCGTTAATATGATTTTCCATGAATGTGCTTTTAACGCGTTATCTTTGACAGCACTAATATATATATATATATATATATATATATATATATATATATATATATATATATATATATATGTATATATATATATATACACATATACACACAGTGAGGAAAATAAGTATTTGAACACCCTGCTATTTTGCAAGTTCTCCCACTTGGAAATCATGGAGGGGTCTGAAATTGTCATCGTAGGTGCATGTCCACTGTGAGAGACATAATCTAAAAAAAAAAATCCAGAAATCACAATATGATTTTTTAACTATTTATTTGTATGATACAGCTGCAAATAAGTATTTGAACACCTGTCTATCTGCTAGAATTCTGACCCTCAAAGACCTGTTAGTCTGCCTTTAAAATGTCCACCTCCACTCCATTTATTATCCTAAATTAGATGCACCTGTTTGAGGTTGTTAGCTGCATAAAGAAATTTATGGGAATAATGGAAACAGGAAGTGTGTTATAACTTCAGCATACATTAACTGATCTTGATGAAACTTCAGAAGTGTGTTCGTTGTAAGAGGCCAATCACATGGATGTGACTATTGTGAGTCAAAGTTATAGTGCCACCAACTGGCAGCAGGAAGTTTGTCACTTTCAAAATGCTTTGAAATCACTCTCTTATTTTTACCCGATTTGCTTCAAACTTTATGTGTATAATGTAGATACACGGCAGATGTAGACCTGTGAAAGGTTTATTGATATCTTAGATACTGTTGCCGTGACAACGCATCAAACTTTAATATTCTTTTCAGATGCTTTTGAGACTCTTAACATACTTGAAATTGGATGAAACTCGACAGACACATCACATTTATTAGCCAGTAGACATGTGCAAAGTTTCAGAAACGGGCGTGGTGGCTCAGTAGCGCCACCTTTAGTCAAAAATGGGGGCTTAGTTTTAAGTAGAGTCACAAAAATCGTTATGTATATGGTTCTCATTGAGCCTTGAAGGGGGTCTGAAAACATGGTCCATATATCAAACACGCTTGCATGAATTAGTATGAATCTCGGTACACATATAGATCTTATCGGACTGAACAACTTTCCCTCTGTCAAGTTTTACGCCAGCCCAACAGGAAGTTGGCTATTATGGGTTGTTTGGAGAACGCTTGCTCTGGAATTTGATGTACTCCGAGGCAATTCTTTCAATTGCCTCCAAACTCGGTCAGCATGAAGTAAAGACATTGTGGATGCTAAATTGTGGACGGATTTTTGATATCTCGAACGGTTTGGCCGTGGCGAGGAAATTAATTTATGGCGAGAAAAGAGAAACACGAAGTGATATAACTTCTGCATACGTTAACTGATCTTGATGAAACTTCAGCAGTGTGTACGTGGTAAGAGGCTGATCAGATGGATGTAACTATTGTGAGTCAAAGTTATAGCGCCACCAACTGGCAGCAGGAAGTGTGTCACTTTCAAAATGCTTTTGTCAAAAGTGGGGGGGTTAGTTTTATGTACAGTTACAAAAATCAGTGCGTATATTGGTCTCATCGAGCCAGACAACTTTCTAATTTACAGTCATTAGCTCCGAGCAACAGGAAGTCAGATATTTTGGTTTGAATGTGGATTTATTTTCAAAATCGGCCTCTGAATTTTTACCCACTCCTCTTAAGTGGTTTATTTTATTCCCACCAAACTTTTTCAACATGATCAAAATACATTAAAGATGCTAAATTGTGAACGGATAATAAATATCTCAAACGGTTTTGCTATGGCAAGGGATTAAATAATGTCAAAAAAGGAAACAGTAAAAGCTTCATATCTTCTAAAAATGAAATTATACACCATTTATTTCTATATAAAATAATACAAATATCAGAACTAAACCCAGTTTTGGGTTTATTCAGTTTTTTCAATTCAAGAATTATGTATAAAGTTTAAAAACAGCCAAAATGCGCTATTTAGTAAAAAAAAAAAAAGCCATACATAGATAGCCCTAGATAGACTGCCCTCTTGTGTTCAAAATCAGGTAGGCCTATTACAAAATGACGGAGTAGCCTATGTTTTTATGTTTCCACTGTTCGAATAAAATAAAATAATAAAATAGTCAACCTATTTGCAGCAAATGATAGTAGATTTCAGATCAATATATTTGTTTTCCTTACAATTTTAATTAACACTAACTTTATTCTCATCTGAATTATAAATAATTTATTTCTGTATAAAATAATACTACCGACTGAATATATAGTATATCCAAAAGAGGGCAGTATTGGATTATTTTTAAACAGGGTTGGATGAATCCTTGAGAACAGTATTTTACTGTAAAGAAAAGCAGAGCCAAGTGAAGCAGAGCGAGCGTTTTCAATTAATTCCTATGGAAGTAGGAATGAACTAAAGAACTAAAAAAGAATCACTCTGTTCTGCTCGCTCCTCGCCGCTGCGCGCTCCTCGCTGTGGACATTGTTATGAATGCCCGTGGGCAGCAATATACCCTTGTTGCTTCATTATTAACACTCCCTGTGATATATTATCCCCGCATCAGTTTTGGCACTCTGCCAGCTAGATGCATGAGTGTTTCAACCAGGTCCTGTACCCGGACTGTGGGGGCTTTAGCTCTTTGTTCTGAACAGGTTGGGATAGGCATTGGATTACCAAAATCTTATTTCATGATACGATTAATTCATTTATTTTTAAATGTAATTTTATAATTACAATATAGATATAGATAGTTATAGTTACAGCACTAAATATATTAAAGCTGTCAGCTACTTTTTACCAGCACTGTCTCAAGATTAATTTACCCATATTTGAGGATGGCCCAATGAATGCTGTTTTGTTTCTAATGCAATATTTTTTTTCAGTCAAATGTTGTACACTTTTCTATTTACAAATATATATATATATATATATAATCCAAGACTTTTTCACTAGAAAGATGTCTGACGCTGAAACCATTGAATTGGCTTGTCTTGGCCGACCTTTTCAGTTGGGAATGCTTTATGACTGCCGAAGAGATGTCCTCATTCCAGGTAATATAAAGTACACAAACACACTGGGGAGGAAAGAGATGACACTGGGGATGAAACAATCAAAATGGTCTAATTTATTACTTTGTTAGATTTTATGATTTATCTTTGGGGTAACTAATGATTTATATACAATTTATCCCAAGGAATAACTCTTTGGGATGCTGAGATGCTTCAGAAGAATATCAATGTACGGCCACAGCCAAACACTGACTTCAAAATCATTGCCTCAGATTCAAGTGAAGACAAAGTAGAAGCTTTGAATATTTCTGCATCTCTTGAAGCCAGTTTTCTGGGTGGATTAGTTAGTGTGAAAGGGTCAGCTAGCTATTTAAATGACAAGAAGAAGTCCAAACATCAATCTCGAGTCACCTTACAGTATCGGTCAACGGCACGCTTTGAGCAGTTAACTATGGAGCATCTTGGAGCAGGGAACATAAAGCATAGCAACGTATTTCAGGAGGGCTCGGCCACACATGTTGTTACGGCTCTATTGTATGGAGCTCAAGCGTTCTTTATTTTTGACCGTGAAGTTTCATCCAATGAAAATCATCAAGATATACAAGGACACCTGCATGCAACAATCAAAAATATACCTTCAATATCAATTGAAGGTGAAGCATCTTTAAAAATGAGTGAATCAGAAAAAGAGAAAATTAACAAATTCAGCTGCACTTTTCATGGAGATTTTGCTCTGGAAAACAATCCAGTTTCCTATGTAGATGCCATCAAGGTGTACTCAGAGCTGCCAAAACTGTTGGGAGAACATGGAGAGAATGCTGTGCCCATGACCGTATGGCTTTACCCTCTGAAAAAACTAGATTCAACAGCTGCTCAGTTAGTCAGGGAGATCAGTGTAAGCCTAGTACGACGTGCCCAACGGATCATGGATGAACTGGATAATTGTGACATTCAGTGTCAAGACCTGATGAGGGACAATGTCGCCATTCAATTCCCTGAAATCAAAACTAAAATCAGAAAATTTAAGGACCTCTGTTCAGAGTACAAAATAGTTTTTCAAAAACATCTCTGCAGGCTTCTTCCATCAATAAGGGGTGGAGGAAAAGAAGAACAAGAACTTGTTGATGCTCTTAATGACAAAGAAAGATCCCCGTTTCAGGGTGCTCTGGTACACAAGTATCTCAATGAGCGAGAGCGAGAGATGAATGTCATTAGATCTTACCTCGAAATCATGAAAGAAGTCCCCGTTCTTTCATCCAGCAATGACTTGGACAAGGTTGTCTTGAAAGCATCCAATAACTATGTGATAGCTTTTGCACTTTCCTCCTTAAATGAAAAGGAACTGTACTTTTCAGACCTGGAGAATTACCTGAAAAAACAATCGCGTAACAATGGAGAGCAAGTGAGTTATGATCAAGACTCCTCAAAAAAGACAGAAAAATGGTTTTCCTCAGGAAATGTAACTACACTGACCAGGGAAAACATACAGTCCTTCCTAGATTTCAAAGAAGCCAATAAAGGAAGAAAGAACACTGAATTCTGCATTGCATCAATCCCGGATGAACTCATCACTGCCTCTTCAATTCATGTTTATGAAAGGGGGAGACTCATAAGCTCACAGTACGAGCTCCCCTCAAAACCTCCAAAACCAGTCTTCTTGAGTGCTGAGCATGACTGCATACATCTGCAAATCAAACCTCCTGAACACGGTGTTAGTTGTGTGAACTCGTACTGCATTTCATATCAGTCTGCGCAGAGCCCTGAATGGACAGATGTGTTTACTGATGGGGTTTCTGATCATGTCACAGTCAAGCAGATACAACCACATAAAGAATATCGTTTCAACTGTAAGGCGGTGTGTCGTCCAGGAGTAAGTCTGACTAGTGACACAACATCATTCTTCAGGACTCGTCCATGTGCTCCTCCTGGAGCACCTATAGTGAAACAAGTAGAATCAGAGTCTGCAACTGTAGTCTGGGATGTTCCTACATCTGTGGGAGAAGATGTTCTGGTCATTGGATACATGTTGGAATTCAGAGAATGCACGAAGGATCTGGAAAGTGAAAAGCCATGGAAGTCTGTGAAATCTACAAACAGGGAGTGCACTCTTCAGGGACTGAAACAAGACACAGATTACAAAATCAGAGTTTTTGCAAACTGTGGAAATGATGGAGAGAGTCTCTCCAGCCCTGAAACTGTGTTTTCAGCCAGTTTTAAGGAGAAACAATCAAATAAGGATGGGAGCGGGTTGTTCTTGAATCAATCTTCACGATTAAAAAAGGGCAATCCATCAATACATACACTGACACTACACAAAAAAATGGCAGAGACTGTTAGTTTTAATCAGTATGTCTTTGGAAGAAAGGTTGAGGATGTGAAAAACAAAGTTATCCTTCTTGTGGGACCAACGGGTGCAGGAAAAACCACGCTGGTTAATGTGATGATCAATTCCATACTGGGCGTAAAGTGGCAGGATTCATATCGCTTCAAACTAATCAATGAAGTGACCAATCGCTCACAGGCTGAGAGTCAGACATATAATGTCTCATCTTTTGAGCTGTACAATCAGCCTGGCTTTCAAATTCCCTATTCCCTCACAATCATAGATACACCCGGATTTGGGGATACAAGAGGTATTGCACATGATAAACTGGTTACAGAGCAGATCAAAAGCTTTCTTTGTAGCCCTTTGGGAATTGATCACATTGATGCCGTTTGCTTTGTTGTCCAGGCCTCTCTTGCCCGCCTGAGTGCCAATCAGAGATACATCTTTGACTCCATACTGTCCATTTTTGGCAAAGACATTGCAGAGAACATCATAATTTTGGTGACATTTGCAGACAGTAAAAACATCCCAGTTCTAGAAGCCATCAAAGCAGCAGATCTACCCTGTCAAAAGAATGCAAAGGGACAACCCACCCATTTCAGTTTCAACAATTCAGCTCTGTATGCAGACAAAAAAGTAGAAGAGCCTACAACCTCTAACAATGATTCAGATGATAATGATGATGATGATGATGATGATGATGATGATAAACTGACCAAGCTTGTCTGGGACAAAACCTTCAAACAGATGAAGGCTTTTTTCAAGGCATTGGGGGCCATTGAAAGTAAAGATCTGACGATGACTATAAAGGTCTTGGAGGAACGAGAGCGCCTTGAGAAAGCCATGAAAAGTCTGACCCCTCAAATAACTGCAGGTCTCTCTAAAATGAGTGAGATAAAAAAATTCAAACAATGTTTGGAAAATCAGAGCGATAACATGGAACAAAATGAGGATTTTGAGCAAGATGTAGAGGTGATGAAAGCAGTCAGAACCCCTGTAAACTGTTTTACCATGAATTGCAACAACTGCTTCTTCACATGTCACTCCAACTGTTTCCTGCCTGCGGAAGATTCTGTGCAAACTTGTGCAGTGATGAAGGGTGGACACTGCATTATCTGCCCTGAAAACTGCCCTTACTCTGCTCATTCTAAGGAACATTTCATATGGACGTATGAAACAAAAATAGAGAAAAAAACTATTAAAGAGCTGAAAGACAACTTCATGAAAGCAAAAGGAAAGTTTATGGACTCTAAGCAAATACTTGATGCACTTGAAGAGGAACTCTATGGAATTGAGGAAAAACTAAGGAAGTTGATCAAACTGTCCTCTGATTGCCTAAGAAGACTGGATGAAATTGCATTGAAGCCAAAATCTCTCTCCACAGCCGATTATCTCGAAATCCTGATCAAAACTGAGAAAGAGGAGAAAAGTCCTGGCTTTGAGGACCGGGTTGTTGGACTCGAGAAAATGAAACAAGAAACTCTTATTCTGGAAAAGATTGCTAAAGGAGAAAATTTGCTCGAAACAGAGCGCCGCATTATGGAGGAGAGAGAGAAGCGAATGCAAACTGTTGCCATGAAAATTATGAAAATTAAGGAAGCTTTTAGTGCCTTTCAGTCACAGAGCAAACAGAAAACATCTGATCAAAAGGATTGAAGTGCTTGCCTTGAGGGACAGGAGATGTCCTAAACAAAATAAAAGGCTGATTAGTTCAAAAAGATTTAGGAAAATTGAAAATTTGCTTAACAAAATGTTACTTAACAAACATCAATGCTTCTTTCACGTATAAATCAATAATCATTTAACATCAAGAATACTGAATTTAAGAGTTATTTTATGCTTTTAATATGTGTGTTTAACAATGATGCAATGTCAAATTTCTCAAGATTCTACAACAATCATGTACTGTAGCTCAACTGGTAGAGCATAGTGCTAGCAACACAGTAATAATGGCTCCAGAGAATGCATGAAATATGTCACAGTGTCTGGTTTGAGTTCCCTGGGTCACCACTAGATGTCCTCCTTCCCCCAAGGTGTCTGTCACATTAGGAACCGCATTTCCCACAATCCTTGTCTGCTCTCATCACTGTTCTTTGCACCCAGCTGTTCCCCATCATGATCGTTAGTTTATGTGTTTAAATACCCTGCCTGTTTAGTGTCTGTCACGGAGTCCTTGTTATATGTCACCACACTTGATGTCTGTGTTCTTGTTTGTGTCTTGTACCTTGGACTGCTTTGTTGGATTTTTGACCTTTGCCTGGACTGTTGTGAGTACAGATTAACCTAATAAATAACTGGACTTGGATCTGTCTTCCCCTGTGTGTGTATCGTGACAGAAATTAGCAGGGGTTTTTTTGTTTTTGTTTTTTATAGCTTAAATGCTATATAAATTGCATTGCTTAAATTGGATAAAAGCTTCTGAAAAGTATAAATGTAAAAAAAAAACCTTCATTTTTGTGTTTAGTCTTGTGAAATCATGCAAACATTTTGATATTGTGAAATACTATGAAATACTATAAAAACAATGTAGGTTTCAAGCACTTCCTTTGTTTTCAAGAAATTATGAGTTTTAAGAAACTATAAGTTGTATTAGTATGGCATAAAACATTTTGAAATTAAGGAATATGGATTTTTCTTATGGTAGAGCTTATACTGTATTGCCGCAATGCGCATGTGAAAATTTCCCAATTCCCTGACAATTTACTACTGTTCAAAAGTTATCAGCAATTGTATTATAATTAATTCTACTTATGGATTTTAAAATGATCATAATAATTTTTATTAGTAGTAATATTGTTTTTAAAAAGTTATTTTCTCAACTCTGAATTAATAAAAAGAACTTGACTGTTTAACTTAAAGGCAGGGTAGGTAGGACTATAAAAAAAAAAAAAGATCCAAATTTGTTAAAACTTTCTATATATATCAATACATAATTAAAATGTAAGTACTCTGAAAAAAAGAGTATAAAAATCAAGTGACTCTAGACCGTTTAATCTGTATTAAACACAGCTCATTATTTCGATTCGGGACGAATCAAAGGATTGGCTTAGGCGACTGTCACTCTCTCTCGCAACCATGGCAACAACCCTTTTGCCACGGGATCTGCCCACTTGCGCGCGGCCGCGCGCACGTTTGATTTGAGGAATTCGAGAGGCACTGAACCTAGGAATAGCAAAACAATGGCAGAGAAAGAGCAATCAAAATTCACATTACCGGCATGCAGTTAGTGAAGGCAAACAAGGCAAAAAAAAGAAGACAGTACAAGAAAAGGTAATGAACAAAAAGTCTTTGGATAAACAAAGAAATAAAACGCGTGTCAATATCAGCGTAGCTTTCCAGCGACCACCCCGTCCTCAGCCTCTACTTCCTCGGACCCTAGTTGCACGCCACGGCCTCTTGCACGACCTCCTCTGCTTCGCCCTAAAATTATTTTTATTTTACAAAAGGACATTTTACAAACCTACATTTTGCGCATGTGCTCCTGCATGCACTTTTCCAGTCACAACACAGCAATCAAAGGAGGACGCGCTGAAAACTGTAATGCTGTTCTCTTCCTTCGAATGTTTGAGTTGCAGAGGAATTTGTGACTGTTTCAGCTGTTCAACCACATCAAAGTTTCGTAATTAGTAAGTCCGTGCTTTTTCTCTTTTTGTTCTTATGTGCTGAAGGGCTGCTGTGCCTTGGTGAAACGGTGTTTGTACGTGAAGAGCTCTTTTCCAAAACGCCATAAACCTAAAAAGCTGCCTCAAAGAACCAGCAAAAGTAATGATTATGAATGTGTAAAATATTGCAATAAGACATTTTAATTGTTTATTAATTTCTGTGTCGGCTGCAAAGATGAAGTTGACGATATTTGACTCGCGATCTTCGCAGTAGGCTAGTGAACGCATGCACCGGAGAAATGCACATTTAGGCTACATAGTTTTATTTTGTTTTGGATGGTTTTGTTTAGAACCAGATTTCTGTAAATATATTCCACATTTTTTAGGCCTGTGAGGCGAGGCTACGGTTCGGTTCACGATGATATAATCTCCAGTTCAAGCACCTTATGTTGTGATTGATAGCCTATATTTACTTTATGTATTTAATGCAGGAATGAAAATATTAATGAATTAATGAAAAAAAAAAATATTAAAATTAAGATACAATTAATACAAAACGAAATTCGTTTTAAAGAAAGGCTTTGTGCTTTCTGTTTTGAGGTCTCTGTTAAAGTTTGAAAGTCTCAGTGCAGCTTTCAGAGCGCTCGCGTCCATAATGGAGAACTGTCAAGTAATATTGTTTTTTCCTCATAAATGCAAACACGAAAAATAAAAGACAAAAACTTTTTTAAAAAGACAAACCATAAATTTAGAAAAAAAAAAAAAAAAGATGGATTTATAGCGTTTTGGGGGAAAAATGAATGGATTTATACCGTTTTGAAAATGTTAATTTTTTTTTACTTTGAATTGATCATCAACAATATTGTTGTTTGATTTAATAATCACTGTTGCAAGAAGTGCCTAGTTAAGTTTTTTTTTTTTTTTTTTTTTTTTGTAAGTGGAAAAAGTAGGGGGTGCCACAGATTCTGTTTAGTTAGCTCCTTTATTGTTTTTTCTATAGCCTAGAATAATATAGGTCAAATGCAGCAAGTCAAAAGACCAACTGGACCTTCTTTGCCAGTTTGCTCACATTTCTTTGAAGGATGGCAAAAATATCGCCTGAATATCTATATCTAGATATTGGAAAAAAATATCGAGATATTCATTTTTGTCAATATCTCCCACCCCTACATGCAGAACACCATATATGTTATGAATCTTACACGAAATTCATCTTCATCACAATATAACTGATGGTAATGTAAAAAAGTGTATCAATGCAACCTGTTTTTAGCTTATATAACTAGCTCGTTAGCGAATCAAAAAATATATATTTTAAATTTACCAATATCAATATGCTAGCTTGATAGTGAGTACTAAAATACATCTTATTTGTTTATATTCATAAGCAATTAGCGTTAGATTTTTTTATTACATGTGATTCTGACATGATGTCACTACATGCACTGTGCTCCTTCCTCTCTGCTTGTCTCAGGTAAATAATGCGTCTTCAGCTCAGCGGTTGGAGTCGCGCGTTCATGTGTTTTGGGGGCGTGGCTTTGGAAGGAGCCCAGAAGGGAGGGGGTGGAGTGAATGGAAATAATGAACTGTCTTTAAAACAGTCCTGAGAGGTCTACAGACACTCGATTTTTATACTTTCTTTTTCAGAGTACTTACATTTTAATTATGTATTGATATGAACATAAAGTTTAAACAAATTTGAAAAAGAAGTTTTTTAGACCATTCCTACCTACCCTGCCTTTAATTGTCAATTCATGATTTTACTTTTTTAAACCTTTGTGAAGTTTAAATTTGCCTGAAGCCTGTTTTGCAAAATCCAGGTCCTGAACACGGACTGCGACTTGTAAACAATGTCCAAAATTTTTGCCATTACGCATTATGACTGTCTGTCATTCGTGTTAATCAAACAACAAAAGACAACGAGAAGATCACTTTTGTAGCTTTAACAAAGATTAGTAATATTTATCGTTTAGTGTTATTTAACATTTGATTTCCTGAACAATTCATGTACATCAATCTTTTTTTATTACAATATATAATTCCAGAAAAACGAAATATTGCAATGTAGTCCAGTAAAAACAAGTATGAAAAATAAAAATAGACTATGGCACAACCTTTACAACTCTGTATGTCAGATTGACAGGTAATGATATTCTGTAGCCTACCCTCCATGGTGAATTAATTAAATACATAATTATCATAAGAAAAGAAAAAATAAACCTTATAAAAGGTAGCCTGGCTCCGCCCTCCTACGTACTTCCGCTCAATTTTCATTTCCCTTCAGTACGTCGTCTGGGTTTGCGGTATATTCGTGGGTTTTCTCCAGGGGGTCAGGGTTTCATATTATTTTGAAGGTATCCCCGGGCGCCGCCATTGGCTAGCGGACCCCCACCTGCTGTTAGCATCCCATTGACTCCCATTCATTTTGGCGTCACTTTGACAGCGAATAACTTCATATCTGGGGCGTTTAAAGACTCCATTTGTCCATTATTTATTTCTAAAGAAACACGAAAAGGTATAAAAGGCTTCATTACCTTGTAGCTTACGTTATGGCCCCATAGAAGCAATTTTTGTAAAAATAGGCTAACGATTGCGTCACAGCCACGCGACTCTGTCGCACAGTAAGAAATTACCGTATGGACAGGAGGAGAAGCTCGCGCGCAATCGGGAGGACCTGGAGGCAAAATGACAAAGTAATTAATCAGAACACCTACTAAAAGTTTTTCCTGCTCCTCGCTCATGGACAGCTCCTACTCACGCTCTCCGTCTCTGCAAGTTTCGGAAGGGAATGATTCAGAGTTATCTTGGCACAGCTACTAGAAGACAGACGGTTTGCTCACGTCACATCTACGTCGTCAAGCTCAGTTTGAGTCTGCGCAGTACGCTGGACCCCCAGGAAGTAAGAGTTTCTAATGGGCTTCACTTTGTCTCCGTTAAATCCAATGGAGTCGCTGTGTCCATTTCTTTTACTGTCTATGGTTTTCTCAGGCCAATTTTTACCGGTCCAATCAGCGAACAGAGGGAGTGGCTGAGAACGATGACGTTGAGCTCGTGCGCTAGTTTGAGTTGAAGTTTCGTCACGACCAAATGTTAGCGATTGGTAATGGCAGATCCAGAGTGGCTCTGGGCAGATCCAATGGGGAGTACAAAAGAAATGTACGAGAGTCTGGTAGGACCAGGCTAAATAAAAGTTACACTGACATAAGAATTAGAAAAAGAACATCAGAAATATGCAAAGACCTAAAATACATTGTGATAAGAAATGTTAATATTATGGGCATTATAAGTTAATAATTTTTGTTATAGGGGTTCAGCTGGAAAAAACTTTTTTGGGAAAACTCGGCTCATGACAGTCACAGTACAATAAAATACAACAGCTTTTTATACTAAAACTTGAAGAAATTCACAGTACAAGGCATAATGCCAAGACACATGTTAAAGAGTCAGGCAGCAGCACTCCTCTCATAAACATATACAGTGCACAGGCCTCAATACATTTATTAAATTCTGAACCTAATTTCAACCATGATAATCAACATCGTAGGGGGTTGTCGTTTGAGTTAGCAGACGACAAGGTCATTTCAAACTGTGTGCTCATAACAAGATTAAGGAGTGCAATTTTCATCTGTTTAAAACAACAAATCATGCAAAAGTTTTAGGGGATCCACGCTCAAGCCCAAAGGATTACTTGTTATGGGACATTTAAATATCAGAAGCGTTGCTTCAAAAACAGAACAACTGGTTACGAACTTACAACAGCCGGTACTTACAAACTCGACCTTTAATTTGCTTTGCTTTTCGGAAACGTGGTTGACGGAATCATCACGAACACTGCATACTCGTCCCGGGATATAAAGTCTTCAGAAAGGATAGAAAATTTGGAAAAGGTGGGGGATTACTAATGTATGTGAAGGACAGCATAAAATGAAAGGAAATTGAATTTAATACATTAGTAGATATAGAATGCATTGCTGTAACAATTGTTTTATCCCCATGCATGGCATTTACTGTAATTGGTGTATATAGGCCTCCCTCATTAAGTAGTATGTTTTATGATCATCTAATAATTTTTTTTAAAGGGTTTGATATAAATAAGGAGTTAATTCTGTTTGGGGACTTTAATGTAAATTGGATTGAGAAGTCAAATAATAAAAAGCTTCATGTCAGTTTGACCTCTCACAGTTAATTCAGAGCCCCAGCAAAGTTACCTCATCATCTTAAACTCAAATTGATTTAATATTTAGGAACAAATCAGAAAGAATAACTATCAAAAAGTCAAAAAGAAAGAAAATTAACAAAACATAGGTTTTTATATCAACAAGAGAAAGACATTTTCTAAACATTATACCAAAAAGATTTCTAAAGAGAAATTGAAAAAAAATAAACTGGAATGAGATTCTGTCCACAGGTGATCTAGATGCTTCTGGGTGTCTAATGGCCAGATTAATAAGGTTCAAGGCGAATTCAGTAGCAATGTTACATTTTCTTGAAAGAAGCAGAATTTACCTTGGTTAATTGAACAGCTAAAAGTGAATGAAACAGGGGGACCATGCCTTGAAGATAGCGCATGACAGAAGGACTTTTCAGTGTTTACATAATAAAGTTGTAAAGAAATTGAGAAAAGCGAAATTAATTGATGAATACATCAACCTCATAAATTATGCTAAGGGGAATAGTCTTACAGTAAAAGAAAACCGTAACAAAGGAGATAAAGATATTGAATTACAAGCTCAGGGAAATTTTATTCAAGATAAGCATCAAATTGAGTGTATTTAATATTTTTTTTCTAGATCCAGATAAAGATTTAACATAAGGTTGTAGTGCAAAAGGTAAGGATATTGTATCACCAAATCCTAATTCTCTTGTCCTTAATATTTCTGAAGTATCTGAGTCTAATATAATACAAAAATGGGTCAGCGTAAGAGTTCTAGGGCTAAAGATGTTTTTGATTGTGATTCTATGTTAAAAAGTATACAACTGTTATTAGCACACCCATTATTCATTTGGTTAATTATAGACCTATTAGTATTCTTCCAGTGGTTTCCAAAGTAATTGAAAAGGTAATTAAAATCTTGGTTTTTAAATCTTGGTCATTTTCCACTACATCATGCAGTTTTGATTTAGGGCACATCATTCTACAGAGAAAGCAAACTGTTACTTTGTTGAACAAATGAAATCCAGTCTTGACAGGGGAGTGTTGGTGCGGTCTTCCTTGATTTTAAATGATTTTTGATACTGTTAATCATAATGTACTTTTATCAAAATTGTTTAACTTTTCTATTAACACATTAACATGGATGGAATCATATTTAAATTTAAGAAGACAATGTACAAAAATTAATGATATATGTTCATCAATTCAGGGATCAGTTCTTATTTAGTATCTATATTAATGGTCTATGTCCAGAGGTCCAGGTTCAGATGTATGCTGATGATACAGTTATCTATACAAAACAGTTAGCTAAGACAAAAGAACAAGCTGCTATCAAACTTACTGCTGCATTGAACAAAGTCTCAGTTTGGTAAACGCGCTCTCGTCTTACTCTTAATGTGAGTACAACTGTGGGAATGTATTTTTCTATTAAAAGAACTGATGAGCATCGACCAGATATTTCAGTAAAGGAGAAGCAATAAATAATGTTGAGCATTTTAAATACTTGGGTATGATTATAGATTCTAATTTACATTTTAAGAAACAAAAAAAGGTTTCTAGAGGTGTTAGAGCAAGCTTAATGATTTTTTTGAATATTAGGCATCAGTTACCTTTGGCTGCTGCTAAACTATTTAGGCACATAATGATTCTTCTGCATTTATCTTATTGTGCTACAAGCTGGTCTCAAACAAGTGTAACAACATTAAAACCATTATAACCTTCATAAACAAGCTGTGAAAGTTTTGGACAAAAAGCAAACAAACAAAAAAAACAAGGAGTTATCATCATTGCACTATTATCAAAAATTGAAGTGTTCTATTTTGAAACAAGTAATTTTGTACTAAGTATATTTTAGTGGTAATTAAATTGTAGTAAAGCATAACTTTAAGTGTATTTAGTGTACTTTTGTGTACTAGATTGTAACAACTTCAAGCATACTTTAGCCTGTGTAGGGACTAATTACATGCTTAATTAGTGATATTAAAGTGTAAGTGTCATGTGTCTTCGAAACATACAAGCAATATACCATACGTGTATTTTTATATACATGTCTTCAATAACAAATGCACATTAATAAACAAATAATACTTAGCTATACTTTGTACAAAATACTATTGTATACTATAATATATTTTGAAAGTATACTTTCAATGCATTGTTACAATGATCATTTCCAGCACACAGTTAAAATATACCTAAAATATATTTTTAATAAAGTGCAAATAAATACACTTAAAAAATAAACTGAATTTTCACTTCAAGTATATTTTTCTAAAACATATTTTTAGAAAATATACTAAAGTACAAGTGTGAAAAATTTTATTGTGAAAATAAATAAAAGCATGATGCTAATGAAGGGTAGACTGGGTACAGGTGGTACAGGGGTACATCTAAAACATTAAAGTATGATCTGATATTTGCTTCGCTTATGCATATTTGCACCCGTTTTCGATCGTGGGAAATTTGAAGTACAAGCGCTTCTCCAGTCCGAAGATATCAGTGAAAGTTATTTTTCTAAGGTAAGCTTTTCACTTCACCACGTCTCTTCCACATTGAATAGCTTCTCATCCTTACATGACTGTTAAAGTTAATCTGTGTTCTAAAGACTGACGTATTGCATGACTTTGTGTCATGCAAGGTCATCGTAAAATCTAAAAAAAAAATGTACGAGGTGGTCAGCGGGGTACAGTTGACAGAATGCATCAAATGTACCCGCACTAGAATCCTATTGCGGCACATGCAGTTTAGTTGCACGATGTTAGATCACAAGTTAATAGTCACATTCAGACAATGTACAAAGCAAATTAAAACAACATTTGATGTTTGTGATATTTAAATTGTCTACTCCTAATTGTCATTTTCTAACATGAAGGACATGCGGATATTAGGGCATGTTGTAAAATATGCACAGTGGTAAATGGGTACAGTTGATACACCCTTTCTATGTGGTTAGATCTGCAGTTACAGAGTAAATTTAAGAGAATAAAATTGAAATGTATTTGTTTGAACAGGCAGACTAACAAGCAAAATATAACTGTAGCATATCCTGTACACATTGTTTTGTTTATGTGTGTGTGCAATGCCTGTTGCAGGATGCCCCGTTTCAGAGTTAGGAGTATGAATAGGGGAGTTGCTGCAGATATTTTAGAGAGGGCCTCAAAAAGTGTTGAGGAAGGGAGGTCAATTAGGAAGGGAGGTCAATCCTTGTGACCATGGCCTTGGCAGGAAATGCCCTGGGTAACATTACTGGGTAACATTACTGGGTAACATAACATTACCCCCCCTTCTCATGTTTATGAGCTAATTATGGCAAATATGATATATTATAGATGTTAATAATTACTAATATTTTAGTAGACAAGTAAAGTAAATGTCATATGAAAAAAATCACTTATTTTCAGTCCCTATAGTTTTGGTGTGGTAACGGAAAAAGCAAAAAGTGTACCAACTGTACCCGGTCTACCTGAAAGATTTCCCTGTTCTTTCAACCAGCAATGACTTGTAGGCCTACAAGGTTGTCTTGAAAGCGTCCAATGACTATGTGATAGCTTTTGCACTCTGGAACTGTACCTTTCAGATTTGGAGAATTACTGTACCTGAAAAAACAATCATGTAACAATGGAGTGCAATTAAAGGGTTCGTTCACCCAAAAATGAAAATTTTGTCATTAATTACCCACCCTCCTGTCGTTCCAAACCCAGAAGAAAACCATTCATTTGTTGAATAAAGTCATTATTTTTGTTTTTTTTTGCAAACAAGTATTCTCGTCGCTTCATAACATTAAGGTAGGGTAGGTGGGATTTTTCTAAAAAAACTTTTTTTTTAATTTGTTTAAACTGTCTTTATATACCAATACAGAACTAGAAAAATGCATTTCCGGAGGAACTGCAAAGTGTGCTTGCTTGGGTGCAGTGCACTAACGTTAGCAGGTAGTGGATAAGGGTGCGTTGAAGTTTGCTTGATCTGAGAATTTCAACAATAGTACTTTTTTCAAGATTGTGCAAAAAGGTGAAAAGTTATGTGCATTAAGAGACATGTGTAACCGGTGGCTCGCGACACCAGTTATAAAATCACTTTTCTGCGTTGTGAAGACAGACACGGGACAACAGGCGACGGTTTCACTGGGTTTTACTCTGATATATAAACAGAAAATATACCGTCTGAGTAAATCACCCTTTAGTAAGGTCTCTTCAGTGCATTAACAATGCCAAGAGAGAGAAATACAGAATAACATACCTGATATATAAACAGAAAATATACCGTCTGAGTAAATCACCCTTTAGTAAGGTCTATAAAACAAATGTGATGTACATTTAGATTACCATGTGCTTTCATCTCCACACATATAGACAAGTCAAAAATATATATTAAATTGAGTAAAATGATCAAAATAACCACACAGATAAGTGAAATAATATAATACACATAAGTTCTAGTGAAGATATAAACATAAAAGCAATGATTAAAATAAAGATTAATTCAGATTAACAGGAGCCCAAAATAACCTCCCCTCTTCAGTGCATTAACAATGCCAAGAGGAAGAGGTGGCAGCAAAACAGGAAATTATGTAGGTTCATGGTGATATCACATCAATTAAAGGGGAAACTCAACTCACTTAGACAATCATATCAGGTGCATGTGAAAAACAATTTTGTGGGAATTCTTATAAACTATACATACATTTAATAGTACACTTTATGTACTCGTTACACTCACCCCCCAGAATTCACACAAAATTCTCAGAGTATAACAACAACAAATAAAACACCAGTCACTTGAATTACATGGTCCACACTTTAAAAACAGTGAAGACTCCACATAGAAAGTTACCCAACCAAAAGGGATACAAATATGGAGAAAGTTGGCCAAACTTCTACACATTTTGTAGGCATACACAAAGTGCCCATTACACTTTGAAAAACTCAGACCAGGTACATAACCAGGATTAATATACACAAAATAGAGAAGATTACACTTTGGTTGAGGTGTATTACCAGAGATCATGAAATACAATACACAAACCTATACATGAATAACAGGAGATACAGACTCCACACCAAGTAAGGTTTCGAGTTGAACCATTGACTCAATCAGCCTACAAACAGGTCTAAGTACTCTACCAAACCTGGTAGTGTAACGATCGTTAGAGTTATGGTCAACCAAAGGATCATGTGAACTGTTAGGAACAGGAACAGTAGAAAAAGCACTAGCTACAGTGTCAAGGTCAACAGAAAAACCATCTTGTGCTTCAGAAACAGTTTGAGAAGAATGGGTTGAGACCCAAGAAGCAGTACGATCATCATCACAAACAGCAATGTGAGAAATGACAGACATGGATTCTGCATTTGACAAATCATCAGTGACAGGTAAGGTTGACTCAACCACATCACATACAGATTGAGAAGGTGTGGAACAAGGACCACCACTAGCACTTTCACCAACAGAAAAATCAGTTGAGGGCAAAGGAAGAAAGTTAACTGGCAACAATAGATTCCGATGTACCACTTTCTCATGACCAGATTTGTCACAGATCTTTTAAATGTGCAGGGAAGGTTTGGAGGCAACAACGGAATACATGGTGGGTTCCCATTTATCGGCAAGCTTCCGTTTACCTCTACAGCCTTTGTTGGCAATGAGAACATGATCACCAACTGACAGAGGCAATCCTTTGACTCTCTTATTGTACTGATCAGACTGATGTTTTTGTTCTGCAGTAGAGTTCTTTTGGGCCAGCGCCATAGCAGACTTTAGATCACTGACAAGAGATTGAACATAGTCATTGTAATCACAGACTGACTCATCACGAAGCACGCTTTGAAACATAAGGTCAACAGGTAACCTCGGCACCCTCCCGAACATCAGGTAAAAAGGGGCAAACCCAGTTGTTTCATGGGCAGTGCAGTTATACATGAATGTCATTGTTTGTACCAACTGTGGCCACTTTTGCTTAGATCCGGGTGGAAGTGATCTCAACATGTTACCTAACGTTCTGTTAAACCTTTCAGTTCCACCATTCCCCATTGGGTGGTACAGGGAAGTCCGTGACTTGTCAACACCGGCAATATCAAGAAGCTCTGCTATCAGCTCACTCTCAAAATTTGCTCCCTGGTCCGAATGGATACGCTGGGGAAATCCATAGATACAAAAGAAGCCATCCCACAGTTTCTTAGCAACACTTTTAGCACATTGGTTTCGGCAAGGAAAAGCGTGAGCTAACTTGGTGAAATGATCCGTAATTACCAAGACATCCACAGATTTATTGTTCCTATCTTCAGCAGACCAGAAATCAATACAGATGAGCTTCAATGGGGCAGTGGTCTTGATGCTCTCCAAGGGCGCTCTTGCTGCTGGCTCTGGAGTTTTACTCGGGACACAACGGACACAAGTCTTGACGTAATCACGCACATCACGTTCCATCCCAGGCCAATAGAACCTCTGGCGGGCTAAAGACAGGGTACGACCTTGGTGACCGGCCAAATCATGAACACCAGAGAGTGCTTGCTGTTTCAGAGAGCCAGGCAGGACAAATTGAAACTTTTTATGCTTAGTGAGCGGATCTTTGACAGCTCTATACAGGATGCCATGAAGCAAACAGAGTTTTTTCCACTGCCTCAAAATCCTCAAAACTAGAAAATCCTTATTTGCACGCTCATGCCTGGTAGGTCTGCGCTTCCTGCTGACATAGAAAGCCACCCTCGAAATAACTGCGTCTTTGTGCTGCTGACACTGCAGTTCGGACAATGAAAAAGCATGGATTACATCTTGACAGTCGGGAATCAAAGTTGTCAAATGATCAGCCAGGGATGTTGCCCTGGATACAGCTCCTGAAACCCAATCATCACAGACAGACAAGATAGACGACACATCCTCAGAAGTCATGGAAGAGTTTATCTCAGAGCTTAGATTGAGTTCAGTTTCAAGTGTCTGTGGCTGGCACGTGAGATGTAATGTTTTCTGTACAGAATCATCGTCCACACTGTGAACATACTTCAACAGTTCAGAGTAAGGCTCGGACAGAATCTTAAAGTTGTACGGGGCAAGTTTTGAAACCCAGCGCTGCTCACATGCATCCAGTTTAGGTTTCGTCAAGATGTAGGTAAGGGGATTATTATCCGTCCACACGGTAAACTCATGACCTTTAAGCCAGTAACTGAACTTATCACACACTGCCCACTTGAGGGCCAATAATTCCAGTCTGTGTGCAGGGTAATTGGCTTGGCTGCGGTTCAAAGACTTACTGGCAAAGGCTATAGGACGTGCTTTGTCCTTGCCACTGGGAACTTGAGAAAGCACTGCACCTAGGCCGTCCAACGATGCATCAGTGCAGAGAATAAATGGACGCTCAAAGTCAGGGTGTGCCAGGACCACGCTCTCGACAAGGGCTCTCTTTAACTCCTCGAAGGCGACATCACAATCAGGAGTCCAGTCCTGGGGAGACAACTCCCGATAAGTGCCAGATCGATTACGGCTACTTGTGCCAAACGTTTTTGACCGGCCGTCAAATTGAACAATGGCTTTTCGACACATGTACAGCCAGGGATGAAGCTCTGGTAGTATAGAACCATGCCCAGAAATGATTTTAGTTTCTTTGGCGAAGGTGTGATACCATCTTCCTTCATCAGGTCATTCTTTTGAAAGGCTGAAATGACTGCTACCTTGTCTTCATCCACGGAAACTCCAGATCCGCTGATCACATGGCCCAGAAATTTGATGGAGCGCCTGAGAAAGTGACACTTTTTCAGAGCCAACTTCAAATTACTAGCTCTCAACCGTGAAAACACTACTTCCAAGCGTTTCAAAGCCTCCTCTTCAGAGCGGGCGAAAACCAGCAAATCATCTAGATAGCAAAGGAGGCTGGAAAAATTTAGATCTCCAAACACACTGAGCATCATGCGCATAAAGAATGCTGGGCTGTTACACAGGCCTTGGGGAAGACGGTTGTATTCGTACAAGCCCATTGGTGTTGTAAATGCTGTGTAATGACGATCAGAAACATGGAGCGGGACGTTGTAAAATCCTGACGTCAAATCAACAGAGCTGAAGAAAAGATTGCCTCCTAGAGCAGCCAGGCAGTCTGCCTGATGAGGCAAAGGATGAGCATCCTTAATGGTCTTTGCATTAAGCCAGCGAAAGTCTGTACAGACTCTGAGAGATCCATCCTTCTTCCATACCATTACCAAAGGAGATGCATACTCGCTGACGGATTTGCTAATGATGCCTTTCTCTTCCATTTCAGAAAGTACCTCTCTCAACTTCTGGTAGTGGGCAGGAGGGGTTCGGCGATATGGCAGGCAATTTGGTGGACAAAGTCTTTCACCTCTCCACAATCGAGTCTGTCTCTGGAGAAAACATCTTGATAGGACACGATAAGAGTCGTCAACTGCTCCTTCCATGACTTTGAGACTTCACACTTTTCGATATCAATGTCCTCCAAACCATACTCGTGCAGTGACCGCACAGGGTCAACAGGTGGAATAGACTTGGGGAAAGCTGCATCAGAAACTTGAGGTTTGCACACATCTTGTGACACTGTAACATCCTCCACTGCTAAACAAGACGACACATCAGCCAGCTTAGCGTTACGTCGAAGAGTTATTGGAGACTGGGTGGGATTTAAGATCTTCATCGGCACCCATCGATCACCCCACACAGGAGTCACCACACGTCCAACAAGAACATGATGTGGCGCTGAACGTGACGTAGTGGGCTCGGCGATGACGGAGCTTCCTGGGGAGACATTAGTGTTAGCTGGTAGTTTTCCCCAGACAAGGTGCTCACACCTGGGAAGCAAGGTAACGGCCTGACAAAGCCTAACTGTGCCGAGCTTAGCGGGCTGTTGAGGACCAGACCAACGAGAAACACCGCTCAAGAGCTCAAGAAATTCTTCACACTCAGGGTTGCTGTTTTGGCAGGAAATTAGTTCCCAGTATCTCTTTTCGGCTTTCATCTTCTGAAGCACACATTTGATTACATTACTGCCGATAATGAACTCATCCTTCTGTCCAGGCACTACTAAGGTTGGTACGATAAACTTGAACCCGTAGACTTCGATTTCCAGGTCATGTGTGCACTTAGGCTGAGTAGTCAGACCACCGCAGCCCACCAGGACCACATTACCAGGAATCACTGAGGGTTGAGGGAGAACTCCATCGGCACACAACTTGGATTCACTTTCCATACTCAGTGTGCAAACCATACTGCCAGAATCTAACATACCGTTCAGCACGGACTGGCCACCGACAGTCACAGGAGCATAAAAGAGTTCGCTAGCTCCATCAGTTTTCTGAGATCTCACATACAACACAGTTTTGTCGGGTGGCAACAATTCGCAACTATTTACAAAAATCTCATGTGGGTCTGATTCATCTTTTAGGGGAAATACGCCACTGCCCATGTTATCCCCCTCCGCACATGGGCTATTTAGTTTAACTGAATGGCTGAAGGCGGCAGCTCAAGGCCTGTCGTCCTAGGACAATTGCTCTTAAAGTGTCCAGGTTTGAAGCAGTTACGACAAAGCCTCTGGCGCATACAATGAGTATGTGTAGTGTGCTCTTTAGATTGACATACTCTACATGCTGAGCTCAGACTGGGCTTGGGGTCTGAAGTTCTGACAGGACAGTTTGGGGTGGACGAGGACAGTGAGGCAGTGTAGAGAGATAAAACTTTGTCCATCATGCCAACCAACTGCTGCATACTAGCATCAGGAGTAAAAGGAGCAGCGTTGGGGTTCAACTGACCAGTTAAACTTGGTATCTGACTTGAGAGTTCAGGCTGTTTGGGAGAACTTGGCACAGAATCGTCACAGACAGTTACAGTGTTCTGATGGCAAGCAGACACAGACAATGAGCGTGAAGTTCTAGCAAAAGCTCTCTTCAGAGTCCTGCGATGATTATCCAGTCGCTCTTGAACTTCAGCAGCACTCCACTGTTCAGCAGGCTTGAACTGAAAAGACAAAGCAAGGCCAGGATCTGGACAGTGTGAGATAAACATCATAACAGCTTCAGTAGCAGGGTCCTCAACACACTTGTTCCATCTACGCAAACACTCATCAGCCACATCAATCGTCTTATTGAGCCGTATCCAGTAGTCCATTGGGCTCTCGTCCGCCCTAGGCAGGGTGTTATAAAAGTCAGACATAGGCATATTTGAATACATCAACTCACTGAAATTGCGCTTCAGTATATCAAACATGGTGGTGGGGAGCACTACAGCAGTCGGCCCAGGGAAGCTGCGCAAGGACACTTTGACTACTGTACATCTCTCGCTTTTCCAGCTAACCTGCTCAAAATTAGATCAGAGGCAGTTTCATCAGTGCATTTCTTTCTGTTCAAATAACTGTACATCAAGTCTTCCATTCATGTACAGTAAATGAATCACTTTGATCACCTCTAAAAAACGGTGGAGGCGCAACATCATGTTGGACAATGACTTTCAAATTAGAAGCATCAAAACATTCGCTTGAATTCTGTACATTTGACTTAGGCTGCACTGGGCTGGGATGTTGTGTTAAATTGAGACTGGCTGAAATGCTCTCACCAATTTTCTGTGCCAAATCAGAAATAATACTTCCTAGAGACTCAGGGATAATGACGTGATCAGCATTTGGGCATGTAAAAGGGGTAGAGCAAGCAGCTGGGCTCCCTGAGGTACCAATAGCTGAATCAGATGCATGTACATGGTCAATATCTGCATTAAAGAATGTCCTCCCTCTCCCAAACATTGAGGTGAAACTCCAGACATATTGTCAGTACGATTAAGTACAGCCCCACTACCCCTGCCTACTGGTAGCATGGCACTAGGTCTTTGTACAGGGCTAAAATTATCCTGACTGACAGTGTCCTCAAACATGACTCAGTTTGAATAGAGAAAAATAAAAGAAAAATAAATGTAATAACAGTTTCAGATAATGACAAAAAAAAAACAACAACAAAAAAAAAAACAACAACACTAAAATCACTTAACTTGTTCAGATAAATGTACTTATCAGCAAACACTCATGTACTCTCTCAAAACAGTCCAATGTTAGTTTCAGGGAGGAGAGAAAAAAAAAAATGTGACGACGATTACAAAAACACTGTCCTTCAGCGTGCATCAGTGAAAACAACAGTCCAGTATACCATTGCACGGAGGAAGAGAAAAAAAAAGAAAAGAAAATGTGACGATCACAGAAACACTGTCATTGATGAGCGTGCAGCAATGCAAAAAAAAAAAAAAAAAAAAATATATATATATATATATATATATATATATATATATATATATATATATATATTTATTTATTTAACACATCAAAGCCCATACGGCGATCGTCATTAAAGGGACACCAGGCAACTTTTTCGTGTTAATAAATCATCTTTGTAAGTTGGTATATGGTTAAATGACTCATTACAGGGTGAATGAAGACTCTCTCACCCGCAAATACTGCCTGTAGGAAGAATATCCCGCTTGCAAGTTCAGTGTATCCTACCCGCGTCCTTCAGTCTCGCAAAGTCTCACAAAGTCTCAAACATCGAGAAGCAGGATCAGTTTACGGCAAGCATCCCCAGCACAGAGGCAGGCTAACGAAATTCGGCTAGCGATTGATGATAATGGCAAAGCCGGAGAAGAAGCAGCGAAAACCCTTGACAGAAGAATTAAAAAAAAGGAAAAGAGCTTCAGACCGAGCGAGGGCTCGCACACGTATCAACATTGGTCAAGCTTTTTCAGAATGGCGAGAGCTGAATGACAGAGAAGGCTCCAAGTCAGATGCAGACCTCGCATTCTTGCTTTTGCGCTTGCCTACACTTTTATTTTATGTCACTAAGTCAACGCGTCGGATAATAGGCAATAAACATGTTGCACATATCATGATCGAGCTAGAATAAACATTCTGATGTTTTCTTAGACAAGCAAGGTAAACCGTCATTATACCAGATTAACTTTTAGGCCTTGCTAATATAACTTTAGACAAATATTATCCTCCGATATATATATATATATATATATATTTTTATGCTCATGTCCACTCTCCCAAAAAAACAAAACACGAAAGCAGTAGTTCATATCGTCCGTTCCCGGTAAAAATACTAGTAGGCCTATGCATGACAACACAATAATTTTTTTTAAAAAACTCGCCATCAGTTGTGAAGAAAATATTACTTTACATACCTCGGTAGCAGTGGTGCAGTCTAGTTTTTTGTAGTGAGTATACTGTAATATAACACAGTTTCTATGTGTAGGCTATATGAAACGAATGAATGACGATAGTTTTATCAAATGAAATGGTGAAATTCTCGTGCAGTGACTCATAGCAGCTCTGCGATGAAAGTGCACATGTGTATCCTATCCTACAAACGCGTGCTTCAGTGTGTGTGTGCGCGCGTAGTGGAGCACACTTTGAGCGCTCATTCCCAGAGATGCAAGTAAGACAGACTTGTGATTCATTCATTCATAAATAGGCAAATTCCGTGACGTTCTGCTTAGCAAGCTCCATTTGTGACTGGATTCCGCGATTTGATGTCGCGAATTTATTAATGAAAGTGAAAGTTCCGACACAAAACGAAGTTGTTAGGTATCCTCACAATTTTTTAACTGGATACGGAAATCCTTGGCCTTTTCTAGTGGGTATACGGCGTATACCTGCGTATCACGTCGTAGACTACACCACTGCTTGGTAGACATAACTGGTTTTGAAATAGCCGGTTCCTCTGCTCCGCTGGGTTGACAGCTGATCAGCTGGGTTGCTCGTGGCGAGGGGGGAGGGACAACAGTTCTTATGACAGTGTGTTTGAAAGCATTTACTACCAGACGCTAGGGGGAGCTTCGTAGAGAAAAAACACTCAGAGTTGCCTGGTGTCCCTTTAATAAAAATCAAAACAGTTTTTCATCATACCTCGTAAAAGGCAACCGTTCAACCTTTACCGTCTGTGATATGAGCAACAGAAGATAGAACACTGATGACGAAATCGGACGAGATGAAATGAGCTGCGGCCTCCGCGATCAGCAAAACACTCTCACATCCAGCGATCTTTCACGGCACACCGTCGTCTGTTGAAACAGCAACTCCGGCGATCGGTAGTCAGCCGATCATGCGAAATCCGAAGGGTTATGGCACCACATGTAACCGGTGGCTCGCGACACCAGTTATAAAATCACTTTTCTGCGTTGTGAAGACAGACACGGGACAACAGGCGGCGGTTTTACTGGGTTCCCTTTCAAGGCAGTCACTTCGACATTACGTCACTGACGTATATGGGAACTCCTTCCTTCTCCATTTCACTGAAATCTTATAGGCTAACGCCAGCTGGAGACAGCTGGCCAATTGACGCGAACATGCAAATGCTGACCGACCGCGGGCAGTATAAATAGCGTGGGCGCGACAATTACGTCAGACTCTTTTTCTTCACGCTAGAAGTCTTATCTGAAGTCATCGTGGAAGTTGCAATAGATGTACCATGTACATGGTGCAATGTTGCACCATGTACCCTCCCCGCATCCGATGGCTGCTACTACATGCCAGATATGTGCGGGTCCTTTGACTCGCTCTACCCTAACAAGGATCAACCGAGGCCGCACTCAAGGACGACAGGCACGTGCCGGACAGTGCGCGCCCTCAGGGGAATAAACCCGGGCATCAGCGGGGATGAACAAACATGGACAAATGGACAAACACTGTTTCTATAGCAACTCAAGTCTTCCTAGCCAGTCTAGGGAAACGACGGTGTTCAAGTCCCGCTGCGGCCGGACTTCCACCAAAACTTCTAAAGAACAGGCTACTTCACGAAAGACTCCGTCTTCCACAACGTCCTAAAAGTGGTAGTCGTGCGCAAGACGCACGTCTAGAGAGACGAGGCAAAGGCATGGCCGAGTCTAAAAGGGAAGTGTGGATGTTATGAGTCTCTAGACGCCCCGCTCTGACAATGGGAAGTGCACAGCCGCAATCCGGTGAGTGTTTACCCCCCTTCTAGTCAGTCTTGACTACGGGGTTGCGCAGTCGTTACCGCTTATGCTGTTGACGCTGGGCCTACGTAACATTACATATTGATGTGCTTACAGCTTATGTTGTCAGGCTGCCCTGTATCTTTCAGTGCAACTGGCCATGCAACTACGTATTCACAGTTGTCGTCGCTACGCCACTGACGCTGTGTTTATGTACACACTGCACACTGATATGTGTTATAATTTTGCCGTTGTATATTGCCCTGTATCCTTCAGTGCAATGGCTATTCTGATTACTACGCAGTGCGTATTCACCGTTGTTGCGCGATGCAACTGACGCTGTGTTTATGGACACACCGCACACTGATATATGTGTTATGATTTGTGCCGTTATATATTGCACTGTATCCTTCAGTGCAACTGGCCATTCAACTACGTATTCACAGTTGTTGTCGCTACGCCACTGACGCTGTGTTTATGTACACACTGCACACTAATATGTGTTATGATTTGTGCCGTTATATATTGCGCTGTATCCTTCAGTGCAACTGGCCATGCAACTACGTATTCACAGTTGTTGTCGCTACGCCACTGACGCTGTGTTTATGTACACACTGCACACTAATGTGTTATGATTTGTGCCGTTATATATTGCCCTGTATCCTTCAGTGCAAATGGCTATTCTGATTATCGCATGTTCACAGTTGTTGTGCAACGCAAATGACTCTGTGTTTATGTACACACTACACACTGATGTGTTATAATTTTGCTGTTGTATATTGCCCTGTATCCTTCAGTGCAATGGCTATTCTGATTACTACGCAGTGCGTATTCACAGTTGTTGCGCGATGCAACTCACGCTGTGTTTATGGACACACTACACACTGATATGTGCTATGATTTGTGCCGTTGTATATTGCGCTTTATCCTTCAGTGCAATGGCTATTCTGATTACTACGCAGTGCATATTCACAGTTGTTGTCGCTACGCCACTGACGCTGTGTTTATGTACACACTGCACACTAATATGTGCTATATTTGTGCCGTTATATATTGCCCTGTATCCTTCAGTGCAACTGGCCATTCTGATTCAACTATGTATTCACAGTTGCTGTGCGATGCCACAGACGCTGTGTCTATGTACACTATGTGTGTGTTATGCTTATGCCACGATATTGCCCTGTATCCTTCAGTGCAACTGGCTATTCTGATTACTACGTAATCACAGTTGTTGTGTGATGCAACTGACACTGTGTTACGTACACACTACACACTGTTATGTGTTAGGATTTATGCCACTATATAATGTTGCCGTTGTATATTGCCCTGTATCCTTCAGTGCAATGGCTATTCTGATTACTACGCAGTGCGTATTCACAGTTGTTCCGTGATGCAACTGACGCTGTGTTTACGTACACACTACACACTGACATGTGTTATGAATTTTGCCGTTGTATATTGCCCTGTATCCTTCAGTGCAAATGGCTATTCTGACTACTACGTATTCACAGTTGTTGCGCTATGCAGCTGGTGCTGCGTTACGTACACACCGCACTCTGTTATTGTCACGGGTGGTCAAAAAGTGAAGCGAGGATTCAAGTGCAGGTAAGGATTTTAATAAATAATAAACAAAATAAAACTACAAACAAAAACTCCCCGTGGGGGAAAACAAGGCAGGCATAATCAGGAACATAACACAGGGGAAACATAGACAACGATCGACACAGACTGCAAACAAGAGGGAACTAATAAAGGGAAACTAATCAAGGGGGAACAGGTGGGAGAACTCAAACAATAATCAGATAACGAGTGGGAGGGACCAGACAATGACATGAGCACATGGCCCAAAATAACAAAACACCCATGTGCAGCACAAGACAGGACAGGCATGTGACATTACCCCCTCCCTACGGAGCGGCTACCAGACGCTCCCTCAGACCAGGGCGGGGGACGGGAGGGACAGACCAGGGCGGGGCGGGAGTGACAGACCAGGGCGGGGCGGGAGTGACAGACCAGGGTGAAACAAGGGGAACAGGAAGGACAGACCAGGGTGGGGCAGGGAAAATGGACAGTTCGGGAGGCCAGGGCGGAGCTGAGAGTCCATCGGGCGGCCAGGGCGGAGCTGAGAGTCCATCGGGCGGCCAGGGCGGAGCTGAGAGTCCATCGGGCGGCCAGGGCGGAGCTGAGAGTCCATCGGGCGGCCAGGGCGGAGCTGAGAGTCCATCGGGCGGCCAGGGCGGAGACTCTCCCTCGGGCGGCCAGGGCGGAGACTTTCCCTCGGGCGGCCACGGCGGAGACTTTCCCTCGGGCGGCCACGGCGGAGACTTTCCCTCGGGCGGCCACGGCGGAGACGACCCCTCGGGCGGCCACGACGGAGACGACCCCTCGGGCGGCCACGGCGGAGACGACCCCTCGGGCGGCCACGGCGGAGACGACCCCTCGGGCGGTGGAACTGGCACCACCGGCTCAAGCACTGGAACTGGCACCGGCGGCTCAGCCACTGGAACTGGCACCGGCGGCTCAGGCACTGGAACTGGCACCGGCGGCTCAGGCACTGGAACTGGCACCGGCGGCTCAGGCACTGGAACTGGCACCGGCGGCTCAGGCACTGGAACTGGCACCGGCGGCTCAGGCACTGGAACTGGCACCGGCGGCTCAGGCACTGGAACTGGCACCACCGGCTCGGGAACTGGAACAGACTCCACCGGCTCGGGCACTGGAACTGGCACCACCGGCTCAAGCACTGGAACTGGCACCACCGGCTCAAGCACTGTAACTGGCACCACCGGCTCGGGCACTGGAACTGGCACCACCGACTCAGGAACCGACACCACCGGTCCAGGAACAGACACCACCGGCTCAGGAACTGGAACAGACTCCACCGGCTCGGGCACTGGAACTGGCACCACCGGCTCGGGCACTGGAACTGGCACCACCGGCTCGGGCACTGGAACTGACACCACCGGCTCGGGAACTGAAACAGACTCCACCGGCTCAGGAACAGACACTGGCTCTGGCTCCGGCTCAGGAACAGACACTGGCTCTGGCTCCGGCTCAGGAACAGACACTGGCTCTGGCTCCGGCTCAGGAACAGACACTGGCTCTGGCTCCGGCTCAGGAACAGACACTGGCTCTGGCTCCGGCTCAGGAACAGACACTGGCTCTGGCTCCGGCTCAGGAACAGACACTGGCTCTGGCTCAGGAACAGACACTGGCTCCGGCTCCGGCTCAGGAACAGACACTGGCTCCGGCTCCGGCTCAGGAGCAGACACTGGCTCCGGCTCCGGCTCAGGAGCAGACACTGGCTCCGGCTCCGGCTCAGGAACAGACACTGGCTCCGGCTCCGGCTCAGGAACAGACACTGGCTCCGGCTCCGGCTCAGGAACAGACACTGGCTCTGGCTCCGGCTCAGGAACAGACACTGGCTCTGGCTCCGGCTCAGGAACAGACACTGGCTCTGGCTCAGGAACAGACACTGGCTCAGGAACGGACACTGGCTCTGGCTCCGGCTCAGGAACAGACACTGGCTCCGGCTCCGGAACAGACACTGGCTCTGGCTCAGGAACAGACACCACCGGCTCGGCGGCGGCAATCTTGTCTGAAGACACAGGCTCTGCAGACGTGATGTGAACAATCTCTGTGGCGGCCATCTTGTCCGAAGACACAGGCCAGGCAGACGTGACGTGAACACTCTCTGCAACGGCCCTCTTGTCCGAAGACCCAGGCTCGGCAGCGGCTGCCATCTTGTCCGAAGACACAGGCTCAGGAACAGTCTCTGGATCGGCAGACGTACTATGCTTCCTCCACGCCTGCAGTACCACCACTGCATAAAACAAGAATACCACTCTCTTGGCCGTGGTAGGACTGATGATGGACGGCTCCGAGACGATCTCAGGAATGACAGCAGGCTGATCGGAGGGGACGGCCACCGGGACGACAGCGGGCTGCTCGGAGGGGACGGCCTCCGGGCCATTGGGGAGGCCGGTAGTCTTCCTCCTCCTCCTCCGCCTCCGGACCACCGGACTCGAGACCACCGAACCCGGGACCATCGGAACTGGGACCACCGGAACTGGGACCCCTGGAACTGGGACCTCTTTAGCAGGAGGATTACCGTGACGCTCCAAGGAATTCACAAATTCCTCAAACGTTAGACGTTCCAATGCTCTCATTATCAGGAAGTCAATGGGTTCATCAAGGGCGTAGTTAAACAAGTCCTTAAGAGCCTCAACACCAAGCCCCAGTCCTTCTGCAGCTGTGCTGAACTTCACGGCAAACTCTCTCACATTAGTCCCCAACTGACGAAGGGAACTCAAAGTACTGAAACGTACTATGCGCTCATATTGCGGGCAGGAAATAGGAGGCTGGAGTGAATCCTTCCGCTGAATCCTCATAGTTGGTCGATCGTTCTGTCACGGGTGGTCAAAAAGTGAAGCGAGGATTCAAGTGCAGGTAAGGATTTTAATAAATAATAAACAAAATAAAACTACAAACAAAAACTCCCCGTGGGGGAAAACAAGGCAGGCATAATCAGGAACATAACACAGGGGAAACATAGACAACGATCGACACAGACTGCAAACAAGAGGGAACTAATAAAGGGAAACTAATCAAGGGGGAACAGGTGGGAGAACTCAAACAATAATCAGATAACGAGTGGGAGGGACCAGACAATGACATGAGCACATGGCCCAAAATAACAAAACACCCATGTGCAGCACAAGACAGGACAGGCATGTGACAGTTATGTGCTATGATCTATGCCATTGTATATTGCCCTGTGTCATTCAGTGCAAATGGCTATTCTGATTACTATGCAGTGCGTATTCACAGTTGTCGTGCGATGCAACTGACGCTATGTATACGTACACACTACACACTGATATGTGTTATGAATTTTGCCGTTATATATTGCCCTGTATCCTCAGTGCAACCGGCTATTCTGGTTACTACGTATTCACAGTCGTTGTCGCTGTGCATAGTCACAGTTTGTCGCTATGGCGACTTGCGCTGCATCTGTGTACACACTGAAGCGTTATGCCGTTATGTTGCCCTTCAACGTAACCGACCATTGCGTTTGAACTGCGCATATTCATGCAGTTTCAGTCGCTTCGACGACTTGCGCTGCATTATACACACAGATGTTTTAAAAGTGCACACTGATGTGTTATGCTGTTATGTTGCCCTCTATCCTTCAGTGCAACAACCAGCTGTCCTATCTAACTGTGCATATTCACAGTTCTGTCGCTACGGCGACTACACTGCACTTATGTACGTACAAGGATGTGTTTTTGCTATTTTGTTGCCCTGTTTCCTTCAGTGCAAAACTAGCTGTCTTATCTAACCGTGCATATTCACAATTTCTGGATGTATGTACATACATGGATGCGTTATGCTGTAATGCTGCCCTGTTTCCTTCAGTGCAGCTAGCCATCCTGATCTAACTGTGCATCTCAGTTCTGTCTCTACACAGTTTCTGTCGCTACGGCGACTACGCTGGATTTATGTACATACATGGATGCGCTATTCTTGCGCACTTGTGTTATGCTGTCATGTTGCCCTGTATCTTAGTGCAACTAGCTATCCCAGTCGAACTGTGCATATTCACAGTCTCTGTCGATATACAGCGACCTGCGCTGCAATTGCACATGGATGTGTTCATGCTGCGGTGTTGCCCCGTATCCTTCAGTGCCTATACTGAGCTACTGCGTTAAGTTGGCGCTACAGCGACCGATGCTGTTATGTACATGTGCTACGCTGTTATGTTGCCCCGTTGCCTTCAGTGCAACTGACTATTCTGTACTAACTCGTATACTCACAGTTCTAGCTACAGCTACGGCTATGACTGTGTTTGTGTACTTCTGAGGTTCTATGCTATTATGGGGCTATTATCTAACTGCGTATATTCACAGTTGTTGTCGCTACGGCCACTAGCACTGTGTTTATGTACATTCAGTTATGTGTTAATTTGAACTTCCGTACATCGGCTATAGAACATCGGCTATGTTCTACAAGGGAGTGTCAGTTTCCTTGTGACCCCCTTACTGGCCTTTCATCCCCGGTTCATGGACCTGAGAGTTATGGGGCTCCCCCATGACAATCCCCCTCAGGAAGGTCCTGCTTCTACAGGTGATCGGCACGATTGGCACCCCAGCCCCAAGCTGTGGAACCTTCTTGTGTGTCCGCTGCTGGGTCCATAGTTGAGCAAGACACTTCACACTAATAAGTGCTGAGAGCTTCCTTGAATATGGCCTTCCACCTGCTCTCGCCCCAGCGAAGCACTTTGGAGACCTACGCTCATTCTAAGTGAAGGATGTTGCATTGTCTCGGACCTGGTGACTGCAGCGTCACTCTCCATCCGATACCAAGCTGCGTTCCGAAGTCGCTTACACCGTTCAGAGCACAGTTTGATCCCTGCCCGCCTTATCTGCTGAGCCGTCAGCCTCGCATGATGCCGATGCTCAGAGTGCTGTTGGCCCTGTAAGGGCTTTGCGGATGTACGTGGATCACTAGGCAGCAGTCTGACTAGCTGTTTGTGTGCTTGGTGGATGGTACTAGGGACGTGCTGTTTTATACTGAGACTTTCTCCTAAATTCGACGCTTTCAATGTTGGCTTAATGCCTACGGGATTTAGGTATGCTGGCTGTCTTCTCAGAACACATTCGCCAGGGTTTCAATTTTGGTGCACTGCCTATAGCGTCGTGGGTTCGGTGAGTTTTATTAAGTGTACTCATGAACTGTTACCACCAGCTGTGCAGTGGTCTGCATTATGCGGAGTTACCATTGCTGCTAACTCTGTGTTATGACTTAAGGTTTCACGGCTGTTTCCGCATTACGCAGTAGTTTTCTATATACTGTTACTCTGTGTATGGCTATAGGTTATGCAGCTGTCACCGCTATTGCCGTCGACACTGTGTTAACTCTTGTGTTTGAGTGCTTATGGTGTTGTGCTGTCCTGTCCAGTGCAGCCTTCGCTTCATTGCATTGGATATGCAACTTGGTAAGGTCGGATCAGATGTTTCTTGGTCTAGTTTTGCCTATCAGTTCGAGTGCTCCTGGCGGTGCTGCTGGCTTAGAACTGTTCTCTCGTGGGAGTGTGGCTTGACCCCGTTCAGGGCTTATCTTCACTGCGCTCACGGCGGGATTCTATACAGTTCCCATATACGTCAGTGACGTAATGTCGAAGTGACCACCTTGAAAGGGAACGTCTCCGGTTACTATCGTAACCTCGGTTCCCTGAGAGGCGGGAACGAGACATTACGTCAGCCGCCGTGCTCGCCGTTTGATCAGCTGTGCTAGCGTTCAGTCTTGATTCTGACGTAATTGTCGCGCCCACGCTATTTATACTGCCCGCGGTCGGTCAGCATTTGCATGTTCGCGTCAATTGGCCAGCTGTCTCCAGCTGGCGTTAGCCTATAAGATTTCAGTGAAATGGAGAAGGAAGGAGTTCCCATATACGTCAGTGACGTAATGTCTCGTTCCCGCCTCTCAGGGAACCGAGGTTACGATAGTAACCGGAGACGTTTTACTCTCTGATATATAAACAGAAAATATACCGTCTGAGTAAATCACCCTTTAGTAAGGTCTATAAAACAAATGTGATGTAGGCTACATTTAGATTACCATGTGCTTTCATCTCCACACATATAGACAAGTCAAAAATATATATTAAATTGAGTAAAATGATCAAAATAACCACACAGATAAGTGAAATAATATAATACACATAAGTTCTAGTGAAGATAAAGGCAATGATTAAAAAAAAAGATTAATTCAGATTAAGCCCAAAATAACCTCACCTCTTCAGTGCATTAACAATGCTAAGAGGAAGAGGCGGCAGCAAAACAGGAAATTATGTAGGTTCATGGTGATATCACATCAATTAAAGGGGAAACGTATGGCTACTCAACTCAATTAGACAATCATATCAGGTGCATGTGAAAAACAATTTTGTGGGAATTCTTATAAACTATAGGCCTACATACATTTAATAGTAGGCTACACCTATGTACCTGTTTCTTCATTAGGGCGATCGGGCGACGCACCACCAAAGTGTGAAAGGGACTTTTTCAATCACAATCTCATTCAACCATTACGCTAGCAGTCACTCACTGTTGTTCTGCCTCTGGATATAGTCCAATCAGCGCCAAGTCACGTTCTGTGGAGTACCGCCTCTTTTTGGGCGATTTCACTATGGCCGAAAATCGCCCAGAGTATTCCCATAGACTTACATTCAAAGATTTTTTTTTTTTAAACTGCAGGCACTGCAATCAGTGCATTCTCTATGGATTCCGGGAGGCGATATTTTTTTTCCCAGGATGGTAGGGGAAGACTCATGAATATTAATTATGGAAGTCATCCCTGATTGGTCTTAAAGGAGAAGTTCACTTTTAAAATGAAAATTCTGTCATCATATAATCACCCTCATGTTGTTTCAAACCTGTATGAATTTCTTTCTTCTGCTGAACAGAAAGGAAGATATTTAGAAGGATGTCAGTAACCAGACAGTTTTTGGGTCCCATTGACTTCCATAGTATAGTTTTTTCCCTACTATGGAAGTCAATGGGACCCAAAAACTGCCTGGTTACTGATATTCTTCTAAATATCTTCCTTTCTGTTCAGCAGAAGAAAGAAATTCATACAGGTTTGAAACAACATGAGGGTGATTATATGATGACAGAATTTTCATTTTAAAAGTGAACTTCTCCTTTAACCCGAGTGACGGTAGGTTTAGGGCGGGGTTAGGGGTAGATCATCAGACCTCCAGTGGCGAGTAGGTTTAGGGGTGGGGTTAGGGGTAAGTCATCAGACCAATCAGGGATGACTTCCCTAATTAATATTCATGAGTCTTCCCCTACCATCCTGGGAAAAAAAATATCGCTTCCGGGAGGGCTCGCACTAACGTGCTTTCGTCATCATACGTAAACTTCACTTGTGCATCGATTGGTGGAAACAAATATACCTCTAATAATATTTGTGACATCCAATAATTTCCTCAGTGCATAACTTACATTTCACTGACATATTCTCCCCATCTGTAAATATTAGAAAGTCAATATTTCCAGTTTGCTGTCATGAGTGGGCGAGCTTTCTGCAAGCTCGTGAACGAGCGCCGCCGCATGCATGCGCGCCGAAAAGACGGAGCGCAATTGAATAGGAGCGCAATTATTCTGACTAAAATATACATTAGCACTAAATTATAAATATATTTAGCTAAAATATTTGTTGTTGAATATTTGTTGTTGTTGTTGGTGAACATAAAAATGTGCTAGAGAATTTCAAACGTACATGTGTATTTTTATGATATTAGCTTTGTTTTTATTTTTTATTTCAAGTTTAGTAAATTTAACTACTTCTTTAAAAAGCATTATTTTGTTATAATAATGTTGCAATGTTAGAATGTAATGTGATTTGACCCCTTTTTTGGATAGACTGCAGATAGACAGCAAGGTTACACTATGTTTGTTTTTATAACCTTCAATATGAACATTGTTTGTAGGACAATATTGATCGGGATATTAAATATTTTTTTAATGTGGGGATTGCACATAATTTAAACCATTCCCGCAAGGTATAGTGCGAGAAATTCCCGCACAAATATATTCGCTTCATCTCAGAACAAATGATTAAAATATATATTCACAGATGCGAGAAAAGAGATGTCAAACTGTCTTTTATTTTCTAATTTAATTCCTCAATCAGCGCTGGACCGGCATTCTCTGTCTTCCGCTGAGCCCTGGCCGTAGACAGATAATTATGTTTCACGCTGTCAGTGAATGCATTTGTAACCACCCCACTAACCACTAGAGTGATCTGCAGGTTCTCTACTGGACCAATAATTTGCTGTGGCTCAATAACCAAGGAAAACACTCAAGTACACAATTTCTTAGATATAAATATAACAATTTTATTTTTGGACAAGCATAGTATTAAAACCCAGGGGGGGACAGCAGGTTGATGCAATGACAGGTACAATTCTAATCATGTATTTGTAATTAATGATAACATTTAATCAATAAGCTTGAAGAGAAAAAGCATAAATCAAACAGGACAATATATTCGATCAGCACGAGGTTACCAAGGTTGTTAAATACATGCACGAAATCAATTCATGTGATCACCTATAACAAAGGTGAATCTTACACGAAATTCACCTTCATCACAGAGCCTGAGCGTTTGGCGTCGCGCGTTCATGTGTTTTGGGGGCGTGGCTTTGGAAGGAGCTCAGAAGGGAGGGGGTGGAGTGAATGGAAATAATTACGGTAGCTGTGTTTACAACAGTCGTGAGAGGTCTAAAGACACTCGATTTTTATACTCTCTTTTTCAGAATACTTACATTTATGTATTGGTATATAAAGACAGTTTAAACAGTTTAAAATTTGGAATGTTTTTTTTTTTTTTTTTAGAAAAATCCTACTTACGCTGCCTTTAAGGTTGAACCACTGTAATCACACTATTTTAACGATGTATTTATTACCTTTCTGGCCCTTGAAAGTTGACGTTGCTGCCTATGTGGGGTCAGAAACCTCTCAGATTTTATCAAAAATATCTTAATTTGTGTTCCTAGGATGAACGAACGACCTAAGGTAGTAATTAATGACAGAAATTTCATTTTTGGGTGAACTAACCTTTTAAGTTATGATCAAGACTCCTCAAAAAAAAGACAGAAATGGTTTTCCTCAGGAGATGTAACTACACTGACCAGGGAAACCATTCAGGCCTCCCTAGATTTCAAAGAAGCCAATTATAGAAGAAGGAACATTGAAAGAATATCTGCATTGCATCAATACCTGATTAACTCAGCATTTCCTCTTAAATTCATGTTTATGAAAGGGGGAGACTCATAAGCTCAGTACGAACTCCCTTTTCCCCCTCAATGAAATGTATTACCTCAAGCACACCGGCAGATGGCGACAAACTACTCTATCAGAAAGTTAGAAATCCAAACCAGCACCTGTTCACATTTGGCAAATTCCAAACAGCATTACGATCCCTTGAAGAGCTCTGTAGAATCGTGACTCAAAGGGTTGTTGCACAACAAAACTGTACATCTGAAATGACGTTAGTGAGGGTATGATGGTAACTGCAAATTTGCCATTTATGATTACATGATCGCACATCTAGACTATTTTAAACACAGCAGTGAGATTTAAACCCATTTAAATAATCATTACATATTTTCATATGTTTTTGTTTTTTACCAAATGGCATATGAAGAATTGAAATAAACAGTCAAAAAAGGTGACATTTGGCCAAACACTTTTGTTTGTTACAACAATCTTACACAGTAAAAACCCCAGTGTTAAATCAACACTGCTCAGAGCACATATGGTCCCACTCTACAGAGTGTTACAATTAACACTGAAGCAGTGTTGAGGTTAATGAGATAATTAAGTTAACACTGAAGCAGTGTTTAAGTTAATGAGATAATTAAGTGATTAATTAAGTGATTGGCCATTAGTGGTGACACCTGATGTTAATAAGCAAAATCATTGACGGAAAGAGAAAAAACCATAACAGAAAAAAGAGAAACACAAGAACTACAACTGACTTCGAGTCATTACACATTGTTGCACTTATTATTACCAGTTTGACTTTATTTCTGTCATACATCGACAAAAGTTCTTGAGATTCAACAGTTTAGACGGTAATATTTTATGGAAGTTTTCTTTTCAAGTTACCATTATGGTGGTCAGTGTTTGCTTTGGTTGGGCTCTTGACTCTTTTCATTTTGTTAATATTAGTTTTTCTCTGACTGTTCCATCATTGTGTTTATAAAGCACATTTGATACTGCAAGAAAAAACATGACCTGCTCACAATATGTTTTGATGATAATGACATTATCATCATGTAGTGTCCTGATTCACTGATGTCATTCAGAGTCTAAATCTTTGACTATATGCTTGATGTCTCATTTTAGTATTGGTGATTGTAGCTCTGAGATTCTACAGTTTGAGATCCAACAGCAACATGAAACATTTTGAAAATACTTTGTGCAAAGAAGTTATTGTGTTTAAACACACAGACATCAAGAATCAGCATATGAATCTCAACAATGGTGACAATAAACAAACTAGTGACGAACAGATCAACTCTGAACATCACAAAACAAGCTACTAAAGTCAGAACAAAACAATAGCAAAATAAAAGCAAACAGGAAAAACAATTAAAATTACAGGACAATTCAGCTGCATAATTTATTCATCCTGCAATGCATGATGTGAGCCATTGATGCATTCTGATTGGTGGCTCCCATCATGCACTGCAACATTAAGCATTTGTTTGATTGTCACCATTGTTGAGATTCATATGTAGATTCTTAATGTCTGTGTGTGATTTTAAAACTTTCAGATCATTAAAATATTGCTGGAAGTAACTACTGTAGTGAAAAATTAATAAAACATGTGGATAATCAATTTATAATGATGGGTGCCATCATCGAATCAGGTCACTAGTCATTTCACTATCAAATCATAACCAGGGCTGCATTTCCAAAAAGCATCTTAAGCCTTACTTGATTGCAGACCAACTGCAACAAATGGTCTGTACGATCAAATTAGGCTTGCAATGCTTTCAGGAAACACAGCCAAAGTCACAGTTTCTCTTGCCACAACAAATGTGCTTTATAAACACAGAGTTGGAGCAGCCAGAGAAATACTAATGTTAAAAATTAAAGGGTCAAGAGCCCAACTAAAGCAACCACTGACCACCATAATGGTGACATGAAACGAAACATTCCACATTACCATCTAAACTTCTGTTAAATCTAAATAAGACCGTGTGTAGATGTATGACAGAAATAAAGTCAAACTGGTAAAATAATAAGTGCAATAATGGCTCGAAGTCAGTAGTTCTTGTGTTTCTCTTTTTTCTGTTCTTGTTTCTCTTTCCTTCAATGAGTCTGCTTGTTATCATCAGGTGTCACCACTAATGGCCAATCATTACTTTATTAATTAATCACTTAATTACCTCATTAACTTCAACACTGCTTCAGTGTTAACTTAATTATCTCATTAACTTCAACACTGCTTCAGTGTTAATTTTAACACTCTGTAGAGTGGGACCATATGTGCTCTGAGCAGTGTTGATTTAACACTGGGGTTTTTACTGTGTAGTAGGGAAAATAATTATTTGATCCCCTGCTGATTTTGTAAGTTTGCCCACTTACAAAGAAATGAAGGGTCTATACATTTTATGGTAGGTATATTTTAACATACAGAGACAGAACATCAACCAAAAAATCCAGAAAAAGCACATTATATAAAGGTTATAAATTGATTTGCATTTCAGTAAGTGGAATAAGAATTTGATCCCAAGCAAAACATGCCTTAGTACTTGGAGAAACAGAGGTAAGACCTTTCTTGTAGTTGGTCACAAGGTTTTCACACATCTCAAGGGGGATTTTGGTCCACTTCTTTTTACAGATACTCTCAAAATACTGTGCATTAAAAAAACAATAAAAAATGTGTGTGTCATTGTCACGCTAAAGGACCCCATCCACAACCCATCTTCAGTGTTCTGGCTGAAGGAAGGAGGTTCTCGTACAAGATTTGACGGTACATGGCCCTGTCCATCGGCCCCTCAATACAGTGAAGTCAGAAAACAGCCCAAAAGCATTATATTTCCACCTCAGTGCTTGACTGTAGGGATGGTGTTCTTGGGGTCATAGTCATAGTCAATATCATATAATAATACATTCTTTGTTGAAATGTCGATGACATGTCAAACTATGAAGAATTCAAATATTCAAACTGAAGAAATTCCCACCCGGTGCAACAGTCTCTTCTGAGCACAAGGTGAATGGAGCAGCATAGTGATACAGTAATGAAACACTCTCTAGCTACATCTACATTAATCCAGACACATTTGAAAACATTGCTTTAATTTTAAGATGTTCTCAGACCACACTATCGTTCCAGCATTTTCCAAAAGTTTCATGATCTCATTCACACAAAACTCTTAATTCATCTTCCTGCGCATGCTAAAATGTAATAAAAGCTGATAGTGATGATACAGAGAGACAGGAAATAGCAATGTTTTCTCAGAAAAAAAAAAAAAAAAAAAATCTGCATGGAAGGAAGGCCAAAACATAAAAAAAAAAAAATAAAAAAAAAATGCTTTTCAAAAGTATCTGGATTAGTGTAGACATAGCCCCTGTCGCATACACACTACCACTCACTCATAACATTCTCTTGCATACACACTTTCTCTCTTGCAAATTCCCTCCACAAACATGATCTGTGCCAATTTCCACTATTCTGATATTTTTACTTTTCATTTATTAAAAGAGTTGTATAGTAGAGTCTGTTTCTTTAAGTTGTTTGTTGCTTGTTTGACATATGCCTTTTCAAGATAAAACCCAAGAGATCAAAAGTGGAGAAGAGCACTTCAAGAAAGCAGCTGACGGTCAGTCAGTCACAGCATTTAGCTCCAACCAGTTCCAAAACACCTGCCTGGAAGTTTTAGCAATCCTGAAGACATTGATTAGCTGGTTTAGGTGTGTTTAATTAGTTCCTGGAGGGCCACTGTCCTACAGAGTTTGGCTTCAACCCTAAGTTTCACTCATGTGTTCGAAAGGTTCTTTCACTCTGAACCAAAATGACAGACTATGAATAGAAGGCAAACATGCAGAACATTCTTCAGAAGAGAGTCCAATCTCCCTCCATCCACTTAATAATTGTTTAATTATTATTCAACTGTATATGGTTTTTTTTGTAACAAATTGTTGAATTGTTATAATTAAATATACTGCTGCAATTGTTTTTAAACCTTTTAAAACTGTTATACTGTTTTTATTAAATAAAAACTAAATAAACAGTATTTTGCAATTAAGAGGCTGGTTATTTGTATATAGCAGTGTTTAACCTTATTTATAGAAAATGTTATTGTCTTTATGCAAGTAAATATGATCCTTCATTAAACAATAAAAAGATTTTATGTAAAATTACAGTTATAAACTGTATTTTAGTAAAGGAAAATTACTGTATTTTTACGAGATGTTTATTAAGTGTGCTTGCTGAAAGCAGCACACTTACTGTTCTTCTTAAGTTTTCTTCTTCTTCTTATTAAGTGTGCTTGCTGAAAGCAGCACACTTATAGTTCTTCTTAAGTTTTCTTATTATTATTATTATTATTAAGTGTGCTTGCTGAAAGCAGCACACTTATAGTTCTTCTTAAGTTTTCTTATTAAGTGTGCTTGCTGAAAGCAGCACACTTATAGTTCTTCTTAAGTTTTCTTATTATTCTTATTATTAAGTGTGCTTGCTGAAAGCAGCACACTTATAGTTCTTCTTAAGTTTTCTTATTATTCTTATTATTATTATTATTCCCGGGAGAAAAATTTTGGCCAGCTCCTGCGCCTAGGCCCTTTGAGACAGAGACACCGTTCCAACTTTAAAACGTACGGTCAGTACCGGATTAAGTTGCTCGCGAAGATGACATCACGAGTCCATGTCGTTTGTCCGCCACAGTGGATTGAACAGAAAGCGAAACTAAAGTTTCACAGGTCACAAATTTAGTCCGAACTTCACGAAACTAGACGTACATGATCCTTGGACCAAGCCTCACAAAAGTTACTAGAAGGATTTTTTGATTTTCGGAAGCGTTTGCCCGTCACAGCCAAACGAAATCTGCGGCGTAGTCGCCAAAACAGGAAGTAGTTCATATTTCAGGAACTCTATCACGTATCGAAACCAAACTTTGTACATTAACTCAAGACTCCAATGTGAGGATGTACAAGATAAAAAAAAAAAAAAAAAAAAAAAAAAAAATACATTATTTGGCAACCCCCCCCCCAGCTATTTGGCCAGCTCCTGCGCCTAGGCCCTTTGAGACAGAGACACCATTCCAACTTTAAAACGTCCGGTCAGCACCGGTGTAAGTTGCTCGCGAAGATGACATCACAAGTCCATGTCGTTTGTCCGCCATATTGGATTGAACAGAAAGCGAAACTAAAGTTTCACAGGTCACAAATTTGGTCCGAACTTCACAAAACTGGACGTACATGATCCTTGGACCAAGCCTCACAAAAGTTACTAGAAGGATTTTTGATTTTCGGAAGCGTTTGCCCGTCACAGCCAAACGAAATCAGCGGCGTAGTCGCCAAACAGGAAGTCGTCCATATCTCAGGAACTCTGTCACGTATCGAAACCAAACTTTATACATGAACTCGGGACTCCAATGTGAGGAAGCACAAGATCTGATTTTTTTTTTTATTTTTTTATTTCAGGCTAATAGACAAACCCATTTACCTATGTCTATGCAAGAGTTTCACATTTTAATGTTAATGCATTTAGACAGTAGGTGGCACTGTTGTATTACATTTCACAGAGCAGCCAAGTCAGTGTATAGACTGCATTCGTTTTTACCAGGTTTGTCTTAATAAATGCAGGCATGAATTTCGTTTTTTGCATTGGTCTATTTTAATCATCTTCATTTATTAATATATACAGATTTGTATGCATGAATTGTGCATTTCCAATCCTCAAAGCAGTTAATAAAAAAATAAAATAAAAAAAAACTTTATACAAAATACATCATGCTCTTCTTCGATAACCGAACAAACAATTCATTGTCTGTGGCTGTGTTTGTGCGTACGGGAAATATGCTGCGCATAACAATAGAAAACAAGGAGAAACGCGCAGTCACATGCTCAAACAATCAACAACGTCGCTCTAGAGGTGCGTTGTGGACTGCGAAGTGGACGTGGACACGGCATAGGGAATAAGGGAACATCGATACATCACTTCACAGGAAGTGGAGAGCGATGATCACACACCCAACTGTCACACGTCATCACCAGTCAGAACGGTCATAACGATGGAGGAGTTTACGTATGTGTGCAAGTAATACATTTCGCCATTGTTATACAAATGACAGTATTTTTAACGGTTATTGTTGTGAATATTACATATACTATTTTTGATGATTATAATTTACCTCAGTGAATGCAGCCAGCTTAGCTAGTTTGTGAAGTAAAGTGATTTTATTTTAGGTAGTTGTAAAATAGTGCAATATAATTGTAAATATATAATATAATAATAAAAATTAAAATATGAATGTAGTCCTATATATATTTGTTATATCATAATCTGCGCGACTCCGTCGTTGACTTTCTTTGATGACATTTGCTGGGCGTTTCAAATGAGCGGTTATTGTCAGTGAAGTCCACTTCAACTGATATACTGTGCTCAGGGAGTAGGGGAGCAGTGAACACTGCATATGGACCCTGTCGAATGGAACGCACATTAGATGTGTAAAAACAAGTGGAAAGCGCGAGCGCGCCGCTGTCTCCTTTCCACAAGCGCTTGTTCTCCTGTGGCGTCTGTCGGTGCTATGCAACCATTAACTGCGCTCTCCATGATGACAAGAGCTGTGACTGAAATCGCTCCCTATCCACTATATAGTGCACTATTTAGGGTGTCGGCCATTTTGTAGTGGTGTCCGAATTCTGAGTGAACGACATCATTCCCTACATTCTTCACTACTTTTATCCACAATCCTCTCTGAATTCGAGTGTACATACGATCATAGACAGTATATAAACGCATACGATGTACACTTGCTGAGACACTATTTCCCACAATCCAACACGATAAGGCGATAGAGCACGAATGAAAAATAAACAAAAATGTCACCATGGCAACGGTGCACGCGAGTTAGAAAACAATAATTTATAAGACCAGACGCCTGGTTATTTATTTATATATACCGTTATATCTATATTTGAAAAATCAAATGTGTTGTGTAGTGTTTTGTTCTCTTTTATTTTCACATATAAATGTAAAAAGTAAATAAATATGACAAAGCAAGTGTTTTTATTATCTTTTTTTTTTTTTACTCAAATAACGCAATAAACGTGAAAAATACATACATACAATTGTTACATACAATTCATACAGCCAAAAAAAGGAAATATTAAAGATGGGTAGGTAATGTTTATGACAAATTGTCTGAGCTCTCTGGCGTGTGATAATTATGTCAGCGTCCGAATTCTTTGCTGATAGTGCACTCAACTGCCATTCACTATGTAGGGATTAGTGAACGAGTGAGCGGTTTCAGACACAGCTAAGGAAGTATCAGCAAAAGCTTAGATTTCTAGCCCTTGCATTAGCTTTACTACTAGATATATTTATGGAGATGGAAAATAATAAGGCGCCCTGTACAGCTATGATCAGCTGTTCGGCCGAGCATTTACGCTGCAAGCTGATGGTTTGTTGCTGCCGCGCTCTATCACTCGCACACCACGACCAGGGCTCAGCGGAAGACAGAAAATGCCGGTCCAGCACTGATTGAGGAATTAAATTAGAAAATAAAAGACAGTTTGACATCTTTTTTCTCGCATTCTCACATTTTTTTCTCGCATCTCGCATCTATCCACTACCTGCTAACGTTAGTGCACTGCACCCGAGCAAGCACACTTTGCAGTTCCTCCGGAAATGCACTTTTCTAGTTATTATTATTCCCGGGAGAAAAATTTTGGCCAGCTCCTGCGCCTAGGCCCTTTGAGACAGAGACACCGTTCCAACTTTAAAACGTACGGTCAGTACCGGATTAAGTTGCTTGCGAAGATGACATCACGAGTCCATGTCGTTTGTCCGCCACAGTGGATTGAACAGAAAGCGAAACTAAAGTTTCACAGGTCACAAATTTAGTCCGAACTTCACGAAACTAGACGTACATGATCCTTGGACCAAGCCTCACAAAAGTTACTAGAAGGATTTTTGATTTTCGGAAGCGTTTGCCCGTCACAGCCAAACGAAATCTGCGGCGTAGTCGCCAAAACAGGAACCCACATAGCAAAATTTGTCTGGCCCACCTCTGGGCCTCATCCTTGCTTCAATTCTGGCCCAGTTCTGGCTGGGTCCCCGGCCCAAAACTGGCGCAATACACTGAAAACGGACTCAAACAACTTCCTCCGGCCCAGATGTGGCCCAGGCACTGTAAAATGACTCTCATTTATTGATATGGCCCAGGTCTGGCCCAGGCACTGTAAGACAGAACTGGCTGAGGGTTGGCTGGGTCCCCGGGCCAGATGTGGCCCACACCCTGTAAAATGACTCTTTATTTATTGATATGGCCCAGGTCTGGCCCAGGCACTGTAAGACAGATCTGGCTGAGAGTCGGCTGGGTCCCCGGGCCAGATGTGGCCCAGAAACTGGCAGTGAAACACAAATTCAACCATTTAAAAAGATTAAGGGTTTTTATTATAAAATTAACAAATCCACTTTAACATAAGCATGTATTAACAATGAACAAATACACTATTAACATTTATTTACAACACAATTTTTAAACTACAAAATAATAAGTAAATTATATTTACTGTATATGATTAAAAGAAAAACATCACTCTTTCACACACAAACTATCTTTCACTCTCTTTAACACTAAATAAATTCCTTTTGCAAATGTCAAGTCACCATTAAATATATAGCGCTATATACAGTAATGACTGTTTCAAAGCAGCTTTACAGGGTTAAACAGGACAATGATCAATGATGCAAACAATTCAATTTGGCTGTAAAGCTGCTCTAAAAAGCAAATAGTGTCATTGTTCAGCTGAATTCAGTTCAGTGTTGATTCAGTTCTGTTCAATAACTGTATAAAGTATATCAGTTATAAAAAGAGTTCATTTTCATTATTAAGCAGCTCTGCGGAAAACAGTGATGTCATCGTCCAGCTCCGTTCAGCTCTCATATAATGGTGTCAATGCAGGCAGATCAATATTATTAAGAATAAGTGTCCCCAACTAAGCAAGCCAGAGTCCATCAGTGACAGAATGGAGAAAGAAAAACAGGCTCAGTCGAAGGGCCAGTTCTCCTCTGATCAAACAACAAACATGGTGTGTGTTAGGATTCCAAGCCGCTTCACAAGTCAGATTGTGGATTGATATCATTCAGAGTATTTTATTCAGCTCCTTTTGCTTGAAGGTTGGAAAAGATTACATCAAGGTAAAAGAGTAGCAAAACAAAAGAGCATGTAGATGTGAATTTGAGAACTTGTACAATAGATATTTGTACTTGCACAAAAAAAAAGTTGAAGCTGGCCGTTGGGTCTGTGCGGAGGACTGGTCTGGCTCTCGTGGATCTGATCCGATGACTGTGCCGAGGACTGTTGTGTCAAAGACGTCTTCACGGTGTTTGTGTCTAGGTCTCGTCTAGTTGTGATGTTCTCGTCTGGCATTCAGGGCTGTTGTGGTCATCTGAGGGTCCAGGTCCATCATCTGGTCTGAATATGGACTAGATCTGGCTGAATTCAGTAACCTTGGGATAAGACTGAGACAGAGAGACTAACATTAGCGAAGATGCCATTCTTTTTACGATGTAACAAGTACATTCGTTGTTATGGGAAGTGTTTCCGGTTCTGGTTGACCGAATTTATGCAGCCTAACAATCCTTTAACAGGTGTAAATTTTAGAAATGTGAGAGTGTGTTATGTTTATGCTAGGTTAAAGAGGTGTGTGTTTTTAAATAGATTTAAACTTATCTTATGTCTGCCCCTCGATCTGCTGCCAGTCCGTGATCCCTCGACCTTCATCTCAGCAGCATTAGCTGTGAGGGTTTCTCTGAACTGCACCTTTTAAATAAAGGAATAGATATTGTGAGGTCAATATTACATCTTAAGCATTAGTTTAAGCACATAGGTTTAACAAATGTTGTTGCCAGAGTTCACACAGCAGTTTAAAATATCGGTAACACTTTACAATAAGGTCTCAATTGTTAAAATTAGGCTAGTTAATGTGTTAACTAACATTACCAATGAACAATACATTGGTTACAGTATTTATTATTCTTTGTTAACATTAATTAATAAAAATACAATAAAAATGTATAATAAAAATTAGTTCACAGTGCATTAACTAATCTTAACAAATACAACTTTTGATTTTAATAATGCATTAACAAATGTCAAAATGAAAATGAACTAAGATTAATAAATGCTTTAAGTATTGTGCATTCTTAGTCCATCTTAACTAATGTAATAGTTAAACCTACATTAACAAATGAAACCTTATTGTTGTGTTACCAAAATATCTGTAAAAAGTGTTGGTGTCAGATTCCAAACAGTGCGTTCAGATGTTCGTTCAATCATTGTAAGTTAACATCCCCTCTGCAGTAAAATGTTAAGAACTACCATTTTAATAACATTACACAGTGATATATAGCCTACGCTTTAAATTTTTCTTTAACTCTAAAATGCACCTGCTCTAAAGCAGATTACGCAATAAATAAATAAATAAATAAATAAATAAAGCAGATTACGCCACATTCAAGAACACAAGACGTGCCAAAGACAATGAATTAAGAAGCTGCACTTATTTTGCAGATTCTCTTATGTATCTATAACGCTTTTCCGTTTCGGAGTTCCCCACAGGAGTGTTAAAACCAAATAAATCTTATTTTTTATTTCAGATTGTAGCCTACACGTTGTCTCCGCGGGTGTAGTACACTGTGGTCAATGTAGTTCGATTCACAAATAAATGACTCTTTTGAGAGGTTAGTGAATCAAATCAGAAAGAGTCGCCTGTATAGAGAACTATGGCGCCGAAAGCGTAGTCCGACTCCTATGATTCGACTCCTATGAACTAATCACTCGTTGAAAAAGACGAATTGACTGACTAAATTTGAGCACCGGGTCCGTGTACGTTTTGATAGTTTGTTTTCCAATTTGAAATGAAATAAGCAGAAACGAGAAAACGGCCCCTTTATTCGTTTTTTCGTTTTTTCAAAAAAACGAAAAAACGAGATTTCGGCTTGATTTTTCGTTTTTTAGTTCACAGGCAAAAAACGAATAAATGACTTCAAAATTCGTTTTCCACATGTGGGCGGCCTGACACGCCCCCTTCCGCCGATTGGTCAAGCAAATCTGAGCATGTGACGTCATCAGTTGTCGCTCAGGTCAGGGTCTGTTCAACAAAATAATAGTCCTTTACTATGGCTACAGATTCTTAAACTGTACAGGGCAGGTCCGGGCTTTCTTCTGTGCAACTTTACGCGTTTCACAGAAATCTTTACATCAGAAATATTAATTATTAGTCTGCCACCAGCCTGTTTTATTTAGCTGTGTGTGGTGAAGCTGCGCTTGACAGCGCCGAGTGGGAGAAACTCACTGACCAATGTTCAGTCAGCAGTCAGAACTTTTCTTTTAGACGCTCCGTTTTGCCACGGGATGCTGATTGCAAATACTGTAATGCCAATCGGCTGAGGGTGGGTACCGATGATGGTGAAATACATTTTTACTGAAACTGTAATCATATCCGCGACCCGTGAGAATGAGACGGATGATTGACAGGACGATAGCGGAGGCAATTAAAGGCGCAAGATAACTTCTGTTAACAACAACATAAATAAAAAAGTGTTTAATATAAGTGACTTTGTCTTTGTTTTATTGTTTTTGTTGTTTTTAGTCAAATAATTGTGAACCACAAACTGAGCCTTCGTTTTAAAGGGCAATTTCCAAATATATTTTATTTATTTGTTATAATATGGGTATTTTATAATACAGCATAAATAAAAACAAGCACACATAATATGTATGCCTATAGGCTAAACACCACAGTTTTTTGGTTTTGTTTGTGTGAACTTTTATCCCCAACCATATTTCTTCATGGGCTCCACGCCAGGGGTCACGCTCAGCACCCCTATACTTCCCATAACAGTATGCTGACCCAGTTTATATGTAAAATCTTTGGTATGTGTAATCTATATGTAATATCTAAAAACACTTCACAGTGTGATGGAAATAAACTTTTCTTAAAGCGTCTTGTATATCACAGTATTGGTGTAACTCACACTATTACAGTATACAGTACAACACAGATAGAAGGGTGTCAATAAATCTGTGGTGATATACAAGACGCTTTAAGAAAAGTTTATTTCCATCACACTGTGAAGTGTTTTTAGATATTACATATAGATTACACATACCAAAGATTTTACATATAAACTGGGTCAGCATACTGTTATGGGAAGTATAGGGGTGCTGAGCGTGACCCCTGGCGTGGAGCCCATGAAGAAATATGGTTGGGGATAAAAGTTCACACAAACAAAACCAAAAAACTGTGGTGTTTAGCCTATAGGCATACATATTATGTGTGCTTGTTTTTATTTATGCTGTATTATAAAATACCCATATTATAACAAATAAATAAAATATATTTGGAAATTGCCCTTTAAAACGAAGGCTCAGTTTGTGGTTCACAATTATTTGACTAAAAACAACAAAAACAATAAAACAAAGACAAAGTCACTTATATTAAACACTTTTTTATTTATGTTGTTGTTAACAGAAGTTATCTTGCGCCTTTAATTGCCTCCGCTATCGTCCTGTCAATCATCCGTCTCATTCTCACGGGTCGCGGATATGATTACAGTTTCAGTAAAAATGTATTTCACCATCATCGGTACCCACCCTCAGCCGATTGGCATTACAGTATTTGCAATCAGCATCCCGTGGCAAAACGGAGCGTCTAAAAGAAAAGTTCTGACTGCTGACTGAACATTGGTCAGTGAGTTTCTCCCACTCGGCGCTGTCAAGCGCAGCTTCACCACACACAGCTAAATAAAACAGGCTGGTGGCAGACTAATAATTAATATTTCTGATGTAAAGATTTCTGTGAAACGCGTAAAGTTGCACAGAAGAAAGCCCGGACCTGCCCTGTACAGTTTAAGAATCTGTAGCCATAGTAAAGGACTATTATTTTGTTGAACAGACCCTGACCTGAGCGACAACTGATGACGTCACATGCTCAGATTTGCTTGACCAATCGGCGGAAGGGGGCGTGTCAGGCCGCCCACATGTGGAAAACGAATTTTGAAGTCATTTATTCGTTTTTTGCCTGTGAACTAAAAAACGAAAAATCAAGCCGAAATCTCGTTTTTTCGTTTTTTTGAAAAAACGAAAAAACGAATAAAGGGGCCGTTTTCTCGTTTCTGCTTATTTCATTTCAAATTGGAAAACAAACTATCAAAACGTACACGGACCGCACAGGAATATAACTCAATATCATTTCATTAGCCAAAATCCAGTGCAGTGGATACAGCACAGCAGTTTTTCTAATAAAAAAACCCTAAAATTTATCCTAAAAAGAGACCGTAGGCGGTAGCTCATCAACACTCTCTCCGGGACCGAATGGATATTCTGAAGTAACGTTAGCCTAACGTATTATCATCGTAAACATCTGATCTAACGTTAGATATATATATATAGATATATAAAAACTATAATTATCTTGACAATTAATACATCAAACAGCACTATAAAAACAAATTAATTAAATTAGGCTACTTACTCGTTTTTTCAGATGAATGATTCCTCTCGAAAACGTTGGTCTGCGTCTGCAGCCTGCAGGATCTTCCTCAGGATTTAAATTAACCGCCAAAACCTTTTTTTCAAGTGGCCCGCTTGTGACAAAACGAACTCGGGCCGATGGTAAATACACACAGCTATACCGTAAGTTATAGCGCGAGCACAACTGCTTTTAGCCGACACTGGCCCTTCATAAAAAGCCGTGTATGAGCCAACGCGAGTACAACTGCTTTTAGCCGACACTGGCCCATTCATAAAACGGCGTATATGAGCCAGTGCGAGTACCACTGCTTTTAGCCGACACTGGCCCATTCATAAAACGCCGTATATGAGCCAGCGCGAGTACCACTGCTTTTAGCCGACACTGGCCCATTCATAAAACGCCGTATATGAGCCAGCGCGAGTACCACTGCTTTTAGCCGACACTGGCCCATTCATAAAACGCCGTATATGAGCCAGCGCGAGTACCACTGCTTTTAGCCGACACTGGCCCATTCATAAAAAGTCGTATATGAGCCAGCGCGAGTAAAACTGCTTTAAGCCGACACTGGCCCTTCATAAAAAGCCGTATGTCAGCCAGAAGTGTTGTGTACACAGTCGGCACGACTCTGGCCCATTATCTTTTCACCGATGCCGACACTGAGCCGACAGTAACGCATTTCAGCCGGAATCGGCCCAAATGTGCTTGCTATCTGGGGAAGTAGTTCATATTTCAGGAACTCTATCACGTATCGAAACCAAACTTTGTACATTAACTCAAGACTCCAATGTGAGGATGTACAAGATAAAAAAAAAAAAAAAAAAAAAAAAAAAAAAAAATTACATTATTTGGCAACCCCCCCCCCCAGCTATTTGGCCAGCTCCTGCGCCTAGGCCCTTTGAGACAGAGACACCGTTCCAACTTTAAAACGTCCGGTCAGTACCGGTGTAAGTTGCTCGTGAAGATGACATCATGAGTCCATGTCGTTTGTCCGCAATATTGGATTGAATAGAAAGCTAAACTAAAGTTTCACAGGTCACAAATTTGGTCCGAACTTCACGAAACTGGACGTACATGATCCTTGGACCAAGCCTCACAAAAGTTACTAGAAGGATTTTTGATTTTCGGAAGCGTTTGCCCGTCACAGCCAAACGAAATCAGTGGCGTAGTCGCCAAACAGGAAGTCGTCCATATCTCAGGAACTCTGTCACGTATCGAAACCAAACTTTATACATGAACTCGGGACTCCAATGTGAGGAAGCACAAGATCTGAAATTTTTTAATTTTTTTTTAATTTCAGGCTAATAGACAAACCCATTTACCTATGTCTATGCAAGAGTTTCACCTTTTAATGTTAATGCATTTAGACAGTAGGTGGCACTGTTGTATTACATTTCACAGAGCAGCCAAGTCAGTGTATAGACTGCATTCGTTTTTACCAGGTTTGTCTTAATAAATGCAGGCATGAATTTCGTTTTTTGCATTGGTCTATTTTTATCATCTTCATTTATTAATATATACAGATTTGTATGCATGAATTGTGCATTTCCAATCCTCAAAGCAGTTAATAAAAAAAAAAAAACCTTTATACAAAATACATCATGCTCTTCTTCGATAACCGAACAAACAATTGTCTGTGGCTGTGTTTGTGCGTACGGGAAATATGCTGCGCATAACAATAGAAAACAAGGAGAAACGCACAGTCACATGCTCAAACAATCAACAACGTCGCTCTAGAGGTGCGTTGTGGACTGCGAAGTGGACTTCACAGGGTTTTCCGCCATCTTAAGTAAGATTCCAATCCGAAGGGAGCGAACATGTTCAGTTCGAAGGGCACTGCGCACGGCATAGGGAATAAGGGAACATCGATACATCACTTCACAGGAAGTGGAGAGCGATGATCACCCAACTGTCATTTTGCGCACCACGTCATCACCAGTCAGAACGGTCATAACTAACGATGGAGGAGTTTATGTATGTGTGTAAGTATTCATACATTTCGCCATTGTTATACAAATGACAGTATTTTAACGGTTATTGTTGTAAATATTACATATACTACTTTTGATGATTATAATTTACCTCAGTGAATGCAGCCAGCTTAGCTAGTTTGTGAAGTAAAGTGATTTTATTTTAGGTAGTTGTAAAATACTGCAATATAATTGTAAATATATAATATAATAATTAAAATAAAAAAATGAATGTAGTCCTATATATATTTATGTTATATCATAATCTGCGCGACCCCGTCGTTGACTTTCTATGATGACGTTTGCAGGGCGTTTCAAATGAGCGGTTATTGTCAGTGAAGTCCACTTCAACTGATATACCGTGCTCAGGGAGTAGGGGAGCAGTGAACACTGCGTATGGACCCTGTCGAATGGAACGCACCTTAGATGTGTAAAAACAAGTGGAAAGCGCGAGCGTGCCGCTCTCTCCTTTCCACAAGCGCTTGCTGTCCCGTGGCGTCTGTCGTTGCTATGCAACCATGAACTGCGCTCTCCATGATGACAAGGAAGTATCAGCAAAAGATTAATTGATTTCTAGCCCCTGCATTATCTTTACTGCTAGATATATTTATGGAGATGAAAAATAATAAGGCGCCCTGTACAGCTATGATCAGCTGTTCGGCCGAGCATTCAATGTTGTTACGCTGCGAGCTGATCAGTTGGTTCGTTGCTCTATCACCCGCACACCATAAAGTGCAAATTGTTTTTTAATGTTTCAATTTCGTGATTAAAATGACATAATTTGGAAGCGGATAATTTCTTCACAAACAGCTCATTATGACTCAATGTTAATGCTGCACCTACACTCGATAGTGTGAATAAGATCAGCGCAACGCAGACCACTGCATTGACGGTAAAACATATGATCTGTCTACAGCCAGGGCTCAGCAGAAGACAGAAAATGCCGGTCCTGCGCTGATTGAGGAATTCAATTCGAAAATAAAAGACAGTTTGACATGTTTTTTCTCGCATCTCGCATTCTCGCATTTTTTCTCGCATCTCGCATCTATCCACTACCTGCTAACGTTAGTGCACTGCACCCGAGCAAGCACACTTTGCAGTTCCTCCGGAAATGCATTTTTCTAGTTTTCTATTATTTTCCGTTTGTTTTCTGACACCCCAGCTGCCAGAAAATTATCGGGAGTTTTTTTTTACAGGATTTTTTTGTTTGTTCTCTAAAATGGTTTACAGAATTGGCCCTGCAGTCACTGTGTCACTCAGAAACATTAGGTCAGAACACTATAATGTTGATTTGTCTGCCTTTGCTTTGCCTGACAGAGATATGTAATATTAATATTTGTAAATCTGCTACTGACAGTATACTGTACACACACACACTTTTAAAATACAAAACACCATTTCATTTTTTACTTAAAAATTTCATTAAACTTAATTCAATGTCACTTGCTGTTTCTTTTTTCAGTGCACGAAAGCTCTAACATAACTATGTCTTTCCTTGATATTCATATTTTTTTCACTCTCAATATGTTAGTAAATGTCTTTTTGCCTTTACTACTACTACTACAAATAATCTGTCATATACTTATGTTTCTATTCCTTGTTTATTAATTGTAATGTTGATTAATGGTTTTTTTTTTTCTCTCTCAGTCATTTAAAGGCAGGGTAGGTAGGATTTATTAAAAATTAAAGATCCAAATTTGTTAAAACTTTCTATATATATCAATACATAATTAAAATGTAAGAACTCTGAAAAAAAGAGTATAAAAATCAAGTGACTCTAGACCGTTTAATCTGTATTAAACACAGCTCATTATTTCGATTCGGGACGAATCAAAGGATTGGCTTAGGCGACTGTCACTCTCTCGCAACCATGGCAACCACCCTTTTGCCACACAGCACCTACCCACTTGCGCGCGACCGTTTGATTTGAGGAGTGCGAGAGGCACGGAACCTGATCACACCTCCGTCCAGTAGATGGCGGTAATGCACTATGTTTGCAAGCTGCCAATAAAATCTATCAAAGAAGAAGAAGAAGGCACTGAACCTAGGAATACCAAAACAATGGCAGAGAAAGAGCAATCTAAATTTACAGTACCGGCATATGCAGTTAGTGAAGGCAAACCAGGCAAAAAAAATGCCCCTTCCCCTCCGCTTGTCTCAGGTAAATAATGCGTCCTCTAGCTCAGCGGTCGGAGTCGCGCGTTCATGTGTTTTGGGGACGTGGCTTTGGAAGAAGCACAGAAATGAGGGGGTGGAGTGAATGGAAATAATGAGATGTCTTTAAAACAGTCGTGAGAGGTCTACAGACACTCGATTTTGATACTTTCTTTTTCAGAGTACTTACATTTTAATTATGTATTGATATGTACATAAAGTTTAAACAAATTTGAAAAATAAAATTTTTAGACCATTTCTACCTACCCTGCCTTTAACTAGCAGACCGAGAATGTTTCAAAATCAATGTTTGGGTCTCAGTGTTTTAGAATTTAAGAATTGCATGCATCTCATGTGGTAGAAATCAATCGAGTTTTCAGTGGAACTGGCGCCCTCTAGTGGCCCAAAGTCTTTCAACGCCTCAACCTTTTTAAAGCATGACCCTGTAGTAGCTGGAGAATTAGCACTATACTAATATTTGGCCAAAATCAACTAAGTGGAAAATACCGCAAATGCACAGTGGTTTCAAATTATTCATTAACTAATACTAACTTTTAACATTAAGATCAGAGGAACCTACACATCTAAAAAAAACAAAAAAAACAAAAAAAAACTGTCCACTCTGTTCAATGTATCTTGGAAAAATGCCCTACCTGAGCCTGGTTTCTCCCAAGGTTTTTCTTTCTTTCTCCATTTCTGCCACCAGATGAAGTTTGGTTCTTTCTTTGCCACTGTCGCCTTTGGCTTGCTTAGTTGGGAAACTTTATATTCAGCAGTATTTGACATTATTAGATGAGATGAGTTGGTAATGTAAAATAACACCTGTCATGTTCTTCACAACACTGCAGTCTCATTGGCTGATCCGTAACAGATCTGTCCAATCACAGCATTGCCACACCCACCTCAACCCTCTATAAAACTGTAGTACTCTAGTATAGTTTTACACACAGCAGCTGTACCTGAGAACTGGACGGGCTAAGACACAAAAACTACTGAAGAATCTAGAAAAAATATAGGTATGTTGTTTACAGAGTTCTGCAATTATTATTATTTTTTTCACATTTAGAACTTATGCTCTAATAGATTTTTTATTATAGATTTTATTATACGATTTGCAACTTATAGTACAAAGAAGCCCAACATGCTATTTTATAGACTTTCTCTGTTCTGAAAATATGAAAAAAAAATGTTTTCGTATGCATCAATCTGACAATGAAAACTCAGACATTGCTAAATCTATTATAATTACTATTATAGTAATTATTATAGATTTTGCAATGCAAAAAAAAAATGCTGCAGAGACAATATCAGATTATATGCTCACTTTCACGAGAGATGTGGAACAGTAAAATGTGCACAAATGAAATGTCTCAAATGCAGTTTTGTTTCTTGTGTTAACGTATAACAATTCTATTGACCACAATAAAATGTACGCCTGTGAGTGCAAGATAAAGACTGAAAGTTTTAAATACATTCAATATTTCTACAAAAAACAAATACAATTTTCTGGTATTGTGGAAAGTGGAATTTTTAAATTAAGAAAATCTATATGCAGTTAGTATAGTTTCCATGACAAAGTTTTTGCGAAATTTCATAATCGTTACTGAATTGTCATCATAGTAAATATTTTACAACCCTTACACACAGCATATTAACAGGACATTTGTGATGAATTTACTTTGTAGATTTCTAATTCTTTAATATACTTTCTCTTTTTATTTCTCTCTCTCTCTCTCTCTCTCTCTCTCTCTCTCTCTCTAATCTTGCATAACAGATTTCCATCTTCAAAACTTTGAAAATGGGAAATGATAACTCTGGTGAAAATAGGCAACGTAGTAGAGCTGAAGCAGCAGAGCAGCAACGCATCAGAGCTGAAATGGAAAAATCGAGTATGGTGGCAGAACTTCAAAGACTAAGACAAGAAAGTGAATTAGAGAGATTGAGAGAGGAGAGAAAAGCAGCGGAGGAGCGCAACAGAAGCGAAGCAGAAAAACGAGCACTCCAGGAACAATATGATAAAATAGAAAATGAGAGAAACATGCAGAGAATGAAAGAAGAAGAGAAGAAGAAAATCGACATGGAGAACAGATGTAAAGAAGAAGAAGAAAGGAAAAGAATTCACATAGAGAAGCAAAATGCACAAAAAGACGACAGTAAAAAGATCTGATGGCTATGGGTTTTTTGTTTTACAATTACTAACAAGCGTTTACCAATACTTAAAGTACTTTTTCTAAACTCTTAACACAGTAACACAGCTACATCACAATTGGCCAAATAGTTAATTTTCTGGCCAAAACAACTTTTTTTGTTAAATAAATACAAACTCTACATTTCAAAATGCTAAAAACCTTGTTTTATATATGCTAACTCTATCAAATCACAGCAAACATGACTCACTAGCACAGGTTTTCTATCCAATATGAACATATTGCCAATCATTGCAGAACAACTGTCAAAATACTAACAATTGATGGCATTGTGAAAACTGCATTACTTGTCATGTTTAAGTTCTACTTGCAGACAATAATCCATTGTTTTTTTACCATTGTTATCCATTGTTTCCTTTTACTGTAAGCCATTCTATATTGTTGGTTGAGTGTTGAATGTGTGCAATCTAAAAGTAAATGAGCATTACTTTATAGAGTGTACAGTAAAAAAAGAAAGAAAGAAAGAAGAAAGTAACAGATTTGCTCAGGGCAGCCACTGGTCAAATGCGTCCCTTACCCAGAACTTCAGTTGAAATCTTTTTCTGGGGGAGGAGTGTTTTACTGAAACGTGAAATTGATGCCATTTGGAAACTTTTTTTCCCAACAGAATAAAAAAAAAAAGTGTAAAAGGTAATTGTGACTTTTTATCTCAGAATTGTGATATAAACTAGAGAGAGAAAAAAAGGTCATAATTGTGAGATAAAAAGTCACAATTACCTTTTTTATTTTCTATTCCATGGCAGAAATAAGCTTTTATAGGTTCCACATGTGTAAGGGGGAAAAACAAAGATGCACAGTCCAGCACACACTCTTCCTCTTCTTCTCCCTCTTCCTGATCCAACTACTCCTCTCCCTCCATCAACTCTTTCTCTCCCTCACCCAGACATTATGTGTCTCTCTCTCTCTGCCCCTCTGTGTTGTTCTGCATCCACACTGAACAAAACCAACTCAAAGAGTCCTATTTCACTGTGTATGTCCAAGTGATGGAAAGAACTTCAACACCTGACTATGCCTCCAGCTGAGATAGGAATCAGCTATTTCTCAATATTTCAGTTATCTCTTACCTAAAAATGCATTTCAGTTGTTTCAATATTTTTTTATATACTGTTTCAGTTCTTTTGAGCTGATGCTGTTGCAGAAGTAGAGGTTTTAAAATATATTTAAAGTTTGGAACATTAGGTCTTCATTTCTGTCATGCTGTATTTAAGCATTTGTAAATAAGACGAGAAAGATCCATGATTTTGGTATTGGGTAATAAAAAGAAAATTGAAGTATTTTAGAAACATTTTAACTGACTGTATTGTGTGAAAACAACATGAATTGTGTTACTAGCGTTACAACAGACGGATGTCATACGTATTGAGTTTAGAGTTTTGAAAATGTGACTACAGATTGGACAAAAGGCTGTTAGCAATTGAAAAAACTTTTTTTTTTTAAATCTCTATTCATCATACAGAAAAATCATCTAGATGCACATCACCTAAAACATTTTGTGAAGATTTTATTTTTCTTCTTCCATAAGTCTACTGTAAAGCACTTTGTAAACACTATGTTTTAAAAGATGCTATATAAGTAAAGTTTTACATCTTATTTCCTGCCTCCAAACATGAGTATGCATAACTTTTAAAAACAATGCTTATCCGTCTTAGCTTTTGAATTGTGCATGACATGCATAATCAAAGTTTGTTTTTCCATAGACTTTAGGGATTGATCCTAATACATACATAAATCCTAAAAGACAGTAGTCACATTTTATTATATTGTTGGTTAATGCAATTTATTTGCTGCTAATCAATGGCCGAATGACAATACAATCCATTTCAGATTGTCTTTTCCACAACCTCTTACGTCATTACACTGGAGAACACTGGAAGTATAGTATGCAGTTCTGCACTTGGTATTAAATACTAAAATGAGTCTTTAGCATTGAAAATGATTGTTGTTGTGAAGAAAATAAGTCCCCATTAGAAGCTTAGAAACTACTAGCTAGTTTGAAACTAATTCTGTACTTTATTTGGTTGCACTGTTGTAGGTTGTAAGCTCTCTATAAAGTAATGCGTAGTTGCATAAAATGACGTTCACCCTCAATGATCCAACAGCAGCTTTTAAATATGTGAGCAGAAGTTGTGTTGAAATGCTGTGCATTTCAGTTTATCCTTCATTTTTCTTCTAACTTATTTTACCTCACGCAACTATGTTAAAAATATTTTGTACAATATTTTCAACAATATTATTGATCTGCCTGCATTGACACCATTACATGAGAGATGAACTGAGCTGGACGATGACATCACTGTTTTCTCCAGAGCGGCTGTTTAGATAAATTAACTAAAAACTAAAAACGTTTTTACAACAAAAATGAAGTATCACTGAACTTACTTAAGCTGGTGTTAGGAAATGCAGACACAGGAGAGAAAGATGGAAGATTAACAGGAAGTTTATTGATAATAACAGAGGGAGAGGATGATGGTAGGATACGGTGGATGACGAGGCAGATGAACAAAGGTGGGAATGGAGACACTGTGGAAGGACGAGACGCTGGAGACAGGGAGATAAGTCCACTTTATATAAACGATACCGGACAATGAGCTGGGGTGAAGTGAGTGTACAAGTAGTGGAGGTGATGATGGTGATGATGAGGTGCAGGTGTGTGTGATCATAAATGACGTCCAGGTGAGAGCCAAGGAGGGTGATGGGAGATGTAGTGCAGAGGAGGTGACAAGGCTGAGCTGTGACAGCTGGACTATGACACTATTTTCTTCTAGATCTACCTAGACAAACTTTGTTGCATTATTTTCCTGTTATCACTGTAAAGCTGCTTTGAAATAATCTGTATTGTAAAAAGCGCTATATAAATAAAGGTGACTTGACTTGTATAGTATACTATATACCTGATTTATCACATATAGGATGCATTTAGTTAATTAACACGGTAATAAACTTGTTGTGGTGCTTTACAGCAGTTTCCTTTATTCACAGAAATAATATTACCAAATACTGTATAATACCATATTAGGAGTAGAACTCAAAAGTACTCAAAGTGTTCAAAATTTCACTTATGTTCCTATAGCAGTCAAGACTAGCTTGACAAAAATATAGTTTAAAGGATGTGCATGCTGTTCAGTTTTTGAAAAACAAGTTCTTGTAACTTCTCCTTATCAGCCTATGTTCAGTTATTTAGTTATTTGCCAGTAAAGACACATACGTAGAGTTATTTGGCAAAAAAAAAGAACATTATTTGAAAACAATTTTCCTTGAAACTAACTAGTAAAAGCCAAAGCCATAGTCAAAGTATTTTTGTCTTCAGTTAATTTTTTTTACACAGATTTACAAGGTTGAGAGATTGTGAATATATATTGATTTAGCACTCCTTGATTCCAAGATGGCGCCTGTGTCGGCATGCCGTCGGTTGCTCCTCTGTCTGCTAGTTTGGCTGTTGTTTGTTTGGTTTTTAATCTGTGGTGCCCTTTTGGTTTATGATCGCCAGTCTCTTTTAGATATCAGATCAACATTTCACAAATTGGATGTGGAGTGTCTTTAACAAACCATATGGTGGTGTTAAACAGACATTGCGGAATGCCTCTGCTGTTGGCCTATAAGCAAAACACGGAGGAAGCGCAGGAGGAAACACAGGTCTCGAGGAGGTCGTACGATCAAGCTGAAAGCCCGTCTGCATGCAGGCTGTATTCCAAGCCCTTTTTGCGAGCCGTCTTATGGCGACTCCGTGGTCTGGCGTCTCCTAGATCAGGCTCATCGGTGGCTTCGACCTGTCCTTCCCCTGTTCCCGTCCTCCGTCCCCGGTGTCGGTCTTCCTCGTACCGGCCGTCTTCTCCGAAGAGCTGGAGCGGCTCCTGGTGTGCTGTGGTGTGTCACTCTCTTCCGAAGCTGTCCCTCCACCCAATGGTTCTAATTAATGCTCGTTCAGTGGTAAACAAGACTTTCCTGCTGAATGACTTTTTCTCTTCGCACAATTTGGATTTTATGTTCATCACTGAATCATGGATTAAGGATGGTGATCTTACCCCCTTTTCTGAACTGGTCCCGGTTGACTGTACATTTTTTAACTCCCCTCGCCAAAATGGACGAGGGGTTGGGCTTGTGACTGTGATGAAAAACTCTCACTGTGCGCGATGTCGCATCCTCCCTGTGGATATCTATTCCAGCTTCGAAGCCCAACTTCTACATCTCAACTGGAACGGTCCTGTTTGCTTACCGTCCTCCACATTCAGTTAAGGACATTTTACAGCAATTCACCGATTTCATTGGTAAAATTGTTATTAAATTTGATCGTTTTTTATTGGTGGGTGATTTTAACATTCATGTCTGTTGTAAGTCAAACCCTCTGGCAAGGGAATTTATTAATATAATTGATGCTTTTAAGCTGATACAGTGGGTTAAAGACCCCACTCATATCCACGGTCATACTCTGGACCTTGTTCTTTCTTACGGGGTCGATATTTCTGATATTGCAGTTTCTAATTATATGCTCTCTGATCATAAGCCTATTTTATTTTCCATGTCTCTTCCTAGTCTTCCTCATGTCTCTACTAAAACGACGTCTATGTCCAGGGTCTACTCTCTTCAGTTCAGTGAAAGTTTTAGTCAGTGTTTTTTTAAATCTTGTTCTCATCTACTCCTGGACTCTCTGAGTTTAACAAACACCTGAGTTTGTTAAATAGCGTCTGGCTTGATGTATTGAACGAGACTTGATGTATTGAACGAGACCTCTAAAGCCTCTTAAGCACAAAGATAAATCTGAACTGTGGCATACCGCTGAGACTCGGGTACTAAGGCAAGCTTGTAGAAAGGCTGAGCGTAAATGGAAGGATAATCTATACATCTCACTACAGTTGTTTAAAGACAGTTTACTGGCTTATCAAAAAGCCGCCAAATCGGCTAAGGCAACCTATTTTTCAAACTTAATATTACATAATCACTCTAGACCTAAAGTCCTATTTTCCGTTATTAATTCTGTTGTTAATCCTCCAGTCAATACTTTGTCTGTTGCCTCTGCTGCTCTTTCTGAAAGCTTCTTGAGGTTTTTTAAGGATAAAGCAGTTAATTTAGGACTGGTAACTCATACTCCTTCCATTGAGCTGCCTCTCCCTCCAAAGATGTCTATATCCTGGGATGTCTTTGAACCTGTCTCCCTTCTGACACTCAGTGACACTATTGCCAAGTTGAAACCTTCCTTTTCTTCATATGATGTTATTCACCCTAGGTATTTAAAGCAAATTGTTGACTCGGTTGGACCGGGTCTAATGTCGTTTTTAAATAGGTGTCTTTTAACTGCTTATCTGAAAGTGGCAACTGTCATACCTCTCCTCAAGAAGCCTTCACTCGATTTGTCTATTTTAAAAAAGTATTGCCCTATCTCTGTTTTACCATTTATTTCCAAGGTTTTGGAAAAGATTGTTTTTTTTCAACTTCAATCCTTCCTTGCTGTGAATACTCTGTTTGAGCACTTTCAATCTGGTTTTAAAACTGCCCACAGTACTGAATCTGCCCTTGTGAGAGTGTTAAACGACATTTATTTGGCAACTGATATGGATAACTCTGTGGTCCTCGTTCTCTAAGATCTATCATCTGCTTTTGACACCGTTAACCATTCTGTATTAATTAATAGACTGAAATCTTGGGTGGGTCTCTCTGGCACAGTTCTAAAGTGGTTCCAGTCATTTTTACCTGACAGGAAATTTGTGGTTAGGACAGGAGAATTTTTATCTTCCACTGCTTCTTTCCCCTGTGGCCTTCCGCAAGGCTCGATTTTGGCCCCCTCTCGATTTTCATTATATATGCTACCTCTGGGATCTATTTTTAGAAAACATGGGGTGTCGTATCACTTTTATGCCGATGATACTCAAATCCATTTACCTTTTAGGAAAAATGATTCACCATGACTGCTCTTTCATCCTGTTTAGATGAGGTTAAATCCTGGTTATCTCAATTTTTTTTATCCTTAAATAAGGAGAAAACTGAAGTAATTGTTTTTGACCCTTATGAAAATATGAAAGCATTTAATCTGGATTTGGGATCACTATCGGCTTTTAGATCCCCGCAGGTACGGAATCTGGGCGTTATCTTGGATGACTCTTTAAAATTTGACAAACAAATTTCTTCAGTAGTTGGGTCCAGTTTTCATCAGCTCCGCATACTTGCAAAAATTAAACATTTCCTTACTGATAAGACTTTGGAGATGGCGGTGCATGCTTTTATTACGTCACGTCTTGACTATTGTAATTCGTTATACTGTGCCATTTCTAAGGCCCAAATTGCCCGTCTCCAATTGATTCAAAATGCTGCCTTCAAGATTTCTTCTGAAAAAGAAAAAATGGGATCACACTACTCCACTTTTAAAGGCCCTTCATTGGTTGCCAGTGCAATTTAGAATACACTTTAAAATTCTATTATTTGTTTTTAAATCATTGCACAATCAAGCACATGGCTACCTATCTGACCTGCTGCATCAGTATATCCCCTCAAGAAGCTTAAGATCTGGTGACCAGAATCTTATTTTAATTCCACATTCTAGACTTAAACGTAGAGGTGACCGTGCCTTTTCGGTAATCGGTCCGCGTCTCTGGAATGACTTGCCAGTGGAAATTCGAATGGCTCCGAGTTTGACCATTTTTAAGTCTCTTTTAAAAACCCATCTGTTTTCTTTGGCTTATTAGGTTTTTATTACTGCCTAATATAATTTTGCTAGTAGTGTTTTTTTTTTTTTATCTGTCTGTTTTAATTATTTTATAATGCTGTTTTTTTTATGTTAAGCACTTTGGTCAGTCTGTGTCTGTTTTAAATGTGCTATATAAATAAAGTAAACTTGAAACTTGAATGATAAATCGTATTCTGCAATAAACGTGCAGACGCGTATTTTCAAGTCAGAAACACGGTCAGTCATTGACGCCGTTATGTCAGCTGTGGTTGTTACTCACGGTTATCGTGTTGTGTGTTGGAGAGCCCGGACAGCTGCTCTATGACCAGGGTCTAAATCATGACGTGGTAGCACTTTTTTAATACTAGTTGCATACATTAGCTTTCTCAAGCACAATGTGCAGAAGCAAGCACCAACTACCAAAAGGCTTGCCGTCTCTGCCTATTTCTTCTATCCAAGCCCAGCACCATTTATTATTAAGTCCTTTATCAATTAGGACATCTTCTCCAGGCTTCAAAAACTTACTCTCCATCCTGCTGACTGTTTGCTTACTACTCTCCAACAGTCTCCGCTCCGGCATCTATGCTTAGTAGGACTCGGTTGCAGCTGGATCTCAACCACAATTTTTCCAAGATCCATCCCATTGTACTTCTGATTGCCTAGTAATGTTAGTTTGGTTGAGAGTGAAAGCTGTGTTCCTCTCATAAAATTGGTAGGAAAACTCATGAACTCGAACGTGATAGCAACAAGTTTTTTTTTAAATGTAGGACTTTTTTTTTTTTTGCAGCCAAACGCCGCTAACTGGAGACCTGGTTAGGTGCAGTAAAACTTTAAGCCCTGGAATTAGTTTCAGAGGCGTATCGTCAGCGTTTAAGGAATTGGAGAAAAGGAGAACACAAAACCCATGTAGAAGTGTGAAGAGAGCTGTATATTTTAATCTGTGGAGCACCGCTTTGAATGCAAGTACTTTTGAGGAGTTGCGAGATTTTATTCTGTTGGAGCAGTTTAGGAACATTGTTACTGATAATATTGCTACGTACAGTATAATAATGAAAATAAAGATGAATTAATCTTAACCCACAAGAGTGGATTTGCTGATGTTTGTGGATGGTGTTAGCCATCGAGAAAATTTGACTGCAACATTCATGAAAATTTTATGTTGTGCCTCCTATTCAGAGACCAGTTAACTTTGCCTGTGGGAAAAAACGATGTTAATGTTTGGCATTATTGCATTAACTCTGGACATCGGAAAAAATAATGTCCAGTGTTGGCAGGCAAACTGAGGTTGCGAGGTAGAAAGGTAAAATCGGTTGTTCCTACATTACTAGTAGAGATATTCTCCACTTCTGTAAATTCTCGGCATATGAATGCCGTTTCTGTAATTCTAGGGAATAATTTGGCAGGGGGCTGAGTGTGGAGAGATGTTGTTCCTCCACCTGTTGTTTCATTTACTCCGTTGAAAGAGCAAACTGATGGGTAGGTGCGAGAGTTCCCTGAGGCGTTTGTCTTGTACCATAAAATACGCAATGAGTCGTACTTTATCATCTGAATGTGTAGAAGTGTCCAAACTTAAGATACCTGGTTTATCTGTTTTCTCTCCTTTTTTCATAGTGACCTAGTCACTGCACATCAGAAAGATCCTACTTTGCAAGTCTTGTTTGCTGCTGAAGCTTCCCCTGAGGAGATGGGGAGTGTGGCAAACGGCTACTTTATACAGGATAAGTTGCAGCTTAAGAAGTGGAATCATCAAAATGAAGATTCAGCTGGTGTGCCAATAATTTAGGTAGTGGTCTGTTCAGTTTAAGGAGGCGGTTTTGGCCTCGATTGGCCACGTTTTAAAAAAGCATTTATTAAAACTTGCCATACCTGCCAGATGGTGGGTAAAGTCAATTAGGTTTTAAAACCTGTGCCGTTGTGTCCGATACCAGTAGTAAATTAACCTTTAAAACACATAATGATTGACTGTGTTGAGCCGTTGTGTCCGTCTAAATCGGGTAACTCGTATTTGCTCATAGTCATGTGTCAAACAACTCATTATCCCGCAGCAGATCCTTTGCGTAAGATCACTACTAAGGCTGTGGTTAAAACTTTATTGCATTTTAATTCTATTTTTGGTATACCTAAGATTGTTCAGAGTGATCGAGGGACCAATTTTATGTCTGGAATGTTTGCAGAGATTTTGAAACAGCTTGGTGTGAAACACAACCAGTCTAGCCCTTAGTGCCAAGGTGTGTTAGAGCATCTTCATCAGTCCCTGAAGTCGCTGTTGCACGCTTTCTGTGCTGAATTGAACAGGGATTGGGAAGACAGACTGTCTTAGTTAATGCTCGCGGCTCGGGAGGTGATTCAAGAGAGTTTGGGTTTTAGTCCAAACTAGTTTTTGGTCACATGGTACGGTGACCACTTGCAGTTTTGTAAGAGGAATTAAAGGCCAAAGAACCGCCTCAAAATTTGTCAGACTATGTTAATTGTTTTCAGATGTGTGGACAAAAAGCTAGAGATCATCTTGTAAAGGCGCAAATAAAGATGAAAAAATTGTTTGATCACCGAGTGGAATGTTGTGTTTTCCGTCTGGGAAATCAAGTATTGGTTTTGTTGCCTTATCCCGGAACTCCGTTTTGTGGAAGATTTTCTGGCCCATATATACGGTGGTAAGGGGGGTATTGGAAAAAGACTATATAATTGCTACTCCTGATCGAAAAAAATCGAACTAGCTTTGTCATGCTAATTTGCTTAAACCTTATTTTTCCAGTAGCACTGAGTTAAAGATGAGTCCCGTTTCTATTGCCGCCACAAATACTTGAGAAGCTTCTTCATTTTACTTGGGAGGTTGAGGATGTTATGGCACCAGGGGACAGTGAGCTGTTACCTTGTCTGAGAAATTCGGAAACTTCAGGTTTGTTTTTCCATAGACTTTAGGGATTGATCCTAATACATACAGACTCATAAATCATAAGAGACAGTAGTCACTCGTTTGGTGGGCGAATTTCCCAGTCTCTTTGGAGAGTGCCATTGTACTGTAGATGACAAGTACTAGAATCTGAGGTCCAGTTTATGCTTGACAATGGCATAACACAGCATTGATTTTTTAGCTGGGCATTGCCTTGCTTGTTAATAAAGAAATCGGATGGTACACAAAGGTTCTGTACTGATTACCAAAAGTTAAATAAAATAACTAGGCCAATTGTGTTTCCTCTTCCCCAGATGGAGGACTACGCTGACCAAGTTGGTGCATGCAAGTTAATGAGTAAACTGGATCTCTTAAAAGCAGTGACGTGCGGTGATGTCTTAAAGAGGCTAGGCACTGAGTTATGAAAGCCATATTACCTGATTTATTGTTTAGGCTAATAATACATAATAACAGTAAACATTACGCACAAGCGCGGCATATCAAGAAATGTACAAATCAGGATGTATATCGCGTGTATTCTCTCTCTCTCTCTCTCTCTCGCACTCACACACACACACACACACACACACACACATACACGCACGCACGTCGCACACACACAAGCGCGGCACACAGGCACACACCGGTAACGGTAGTTTATGTACATTCCAGCATTAGAATGCAACCATTATTAATCCTTATTGTTGCACAGCGGCCAAAAGTAAAAGTAAAATCACACACTGCTCAATTGAATATGAAGGCAAATGGCTTGCATTAATTCAACCATATTTATCAATTCAATATTAAGCCCAAAATAGTTTTTGACTCACCAATCGGTAGATTATTTGTAGCCTACATAAAATTCATCCGCCGCCCTTTCCTCGTGAAGACGTCGATCACAGCTTTGTAAAACTCGTCTTTACGGGCCTTCGGTTTGCAAAGTCTCTGGCTCTCAATTTAAAACATTTAACTCTGTGATGACGGCCTTTTAACTCCGGTGCTGTCATTTTGGCTTTGAATTTGGCGCGGGGATTAGGCATGTAGGCTAGCTGTGGTGTAACGTTAATGACGTTAGCTGCGCAAATGTCCTGTAATATCTCGATTTTAATTGGTCCATGTCTGATATGTTACGGAGATGTTACGGGCATACCATATTTACGTCCAAAGGCACAGCAGAGTTGTGCTTTTGACGTACATGTTAAAGAATACAGGATCGAAGTGCGCATGCGCAACATGGGTTTTTCGCTTGCCGTCTGCAATGAATGGACAGTAAAAGCACTGCTTATTCTACGATTTGTTTTTTATTTGATTATGCGTAACTGCTACATTTGTCATCATAACGACTAAATAATTGGAATAACACACATATTGCATATATAAATCACAAGAATAAACAGTAAAAATACAAATACAAGTTTATTATTTAATAAACAATTTTATTTTTTAATTTTGGCAGGGTAGGCAGTGCCTAGTTTGCCTACCCAGATTTATATGCCTATTCCTTTGCTCTCTACCATTTTTCTTTATCACCTTAAATTTCTTTCAGGATCCGGATTGCTGGGGATGGAGATGATGGGTAGGTGAGGTGAAAGGGTTAGTGGGATGAGTTAGTTTTCTCAATCATAGGTCCAGTACTTTTCTTTATTGTACTTCTTTATTGTACAATACTTGTACTTCATATGATTCATGTCTCTGTATGCAGTCTGCTAATGCTGAGTGGAAATTCACTGGCAAATAATTAAATAACTGAATATAGGCTGATAAGGAGAAGTACTACAACTTGTTTTTCAGAAACTGCATTTCCTTGAAAACTGTCTTTTTGTAGAAGCTAGACTTGACTGCTAGGAACAGAAGAGAAATTTTGAACACTTTGAGTACTTCTCCCATCCTAATATGGTAATAAGGTATGTGCGCATCTAAGACACCCCACACTAGGCGTATGGAAACTTATGGGTAGCGAAACAATATTCAATTTGAAATGTAATATGCAAAATGGCAATGTATTTCTGTATTTTAAATGTACATTTTCAATACAAAATGTGTAACGTTTGGAACAAAATACTCTATACAATATAATCTAAACGTATATTTTAACATTTTATAAGTTGCAAGATTAAAATGAAAATGTATTAGAAAAATTATTAGATATGTCTAACATGTTTAAGCTTTCATTTTATGTCCCACAATGAATGAAGCAAAATTCAATGTGGAATTGAAAATGCCCTGTCAATCATTGCAACACCAAACCAAATAAATGTGGAAGTTTCAAGTGAAAGTTTCACATTTTCCTCTCCATCTTGACCTCTCAGTCAGGGGGTCAGCAATCCTAATATGGATTGCAAAAGTACTCAAAGTGTTCAAAGTTTCACTTCTGTTCCTGCAGTCAAGTCTAGCTTCTCCAAAAGATAGTTTTAATATGTGCATGCACTATGCCGTTTTTTATTTATTTAATTTCTTTCTTGAAATGTTAAATACTAAATTACTGTGGACTACGGGGAGCCAGCGGCGGAACGGTAATCATCTGAAGAGCTCGTCCCCCCATCCCTGGGTGGCCTGTATCAGGGACACTTGGTCTCACACTTTCCAACTGGCTTGGCAGTGTCTGACACAGGCTGGGCAGCCTGCCTGCGGCTAGCTCTCCGCTGAGGCCTGGGTGAAGGCTGCTGTTTTTATGTTTCCACTATTCGATCGCACCCGCGCCTCTCACACACACACACACACACACACACACACACACAAACATATTCCAGTAGTGTAATCTTGACATCGCAGCCTGTTCATTATAGCCGTAATAAAATATAATAATAAAATAGGCAACCCAGCATAAAAAATTACACTGCTCTGTTTAAATAGTCAGTAATACACTTCATACATTCATGGTAAGCACCGCTCCACTGTGATGTTTCCAAGCACATTTTAGCGCGTGTGAAGAGGATGATTTTTTTCCGTCGATATTGGAACGTGAGTGAAGTACAAAGCCTATAATAAAGAATAGTTTACCAACCAAATACATCGCGAATGTTGAAACATTTTGATTCTAATAAGAGAGATACGTAAGCCCAACGCCGCTTACTATCACTTTCGCTTTAAATTATTTAGTTTTGGCTTGTTTATAGTTATTTTTTATTCTTGTTCTGTTCTGAATATTATTACATTTAAAGGATAAATCATTGATTTAAATGTCAGTCATCAATCATTGATCAAATCAAATTTTAGTGACATGGCTTAACATTACCGTGACTTTGCGCACAAATTGTCTATGCACGCGAGGTTATGCGCATGACTCAAACACTGGCAGACTGTAACGTGCTCCAAGAACCAAGTTAAAGTCAGGATCTAGATGCAGATAAAAATTATGTTTAATGGCTCAAAACAGCAATTCATGACTTGAGCGTAGAACACATGACACGGAGCGTAGAGCTTCACCATAGCAATGAACCATCAAGGGCACGTTCACATGAACATTAGAACACACTAACATTCAAACAATAATCCGTCCAGGTAAGAACGAACACCATGGTTAAATAACAGGACTAATTAGATAACACTGTACACCTGAGTGAGTGAGTCTAATTAGCAAACAAAACTACAAAAGAAACATGAACTGACAATTTTCACAATAAGAGACATGACAAAGCACAGATTCCTTACATAACCCCCCTCCTTAATGGCAGCTCCTGATGCCCAACAAAGATTCCCTGAAATCATTGTCCATGGGAGGGCCAGGACCGTGAGGCAGGGGAAAAACTAGCCTAATTGCTAACCCAAAAGGCAGTTCAATGGGCTCTGATACAAACATTGAGACAGTACTACAATGTGCCCGACACAAGGCAAAGACATTCATTGCAGCAATACAAAACAAAGACCCCATAACACTTGTCACATGAAGTATAATAAACATCAGTAATTTGTCCATGGCAGTAGCATGAAGCTCAAAGCTCAAGGTTTCCTTACTTGTCACATTGTACATAGGTAACTTAGATTCCCCCGTGACCATGGCATAAAGCTTGGAATCTGAAAAAACTACCCCCTCGTTCCTAAGAAAAAACAAAAATGCACACTCGTTCTTAACCATGGTGTGCCTCATCTCAGTTTCAACGTTCTCATTCAACACTGAGACGATCACATTCTCGGCCTCAGTGCAATTCTTTGTAGCCTTAGCACTCACGTTCTCGGCTTCGTTGCACTCGTTCACTGCAGCCTCGGCACTCATGTTCTCGGCTTCGTTGCACTCGTTCACTGCAGCCTCGGCACTCACGCTCTCCTCTACTGCCCCCCCTGAAAAATTAATTAAAGCCAGATCTTGGTTCGAGAGGACAGTTGCACTCTCTGGGTTGTGGTAAGCCACAGCCTCACCCACAGTGAAACTAGACCCACTTAAAAACAAAATAAAGTCCATTTGCTGGCATAGCGTAGAGGGGTGCTCAAACGAAGGCATTAACTCAGCGAATTCATCGTCCAATCCATATTGAAAGCACCACTTTAAATAAGTCTCATCCCATGGTACATGATCCGTGAAACATAGAAAATCCTTGACATAATTTTCAATAGAACGACCTGCTTGACGAGGACTCATGAGCCGATCTGCTAGATCCATTTTAGACGGATTATTCTGTAACGTGCTCCAAGAACCAAGTTAAAGTCAGGATCTAGATGCAGATAAAAATGATGTTTAATGGCTCAAAACAGCAATTCATGACTTGAGCGTAGAACACATGACACGGAGCGTAGAGCTTCACCATAGCAATGAACCATATCAAGGGCACGTTCGCATGAACATTAGAACACACTAACATTCAAACAATAATCCGTCAAGGTAAGAAAGAACACCATGGTTAAATAACAGGACTAATTAGATAACACTGTACACCTGAGTGAGTGAGTCTAATTAGCAAACAAAACTACAAAGACCATGAACAGAACTACAAAAGAAACATGAACTGACAATTTTCACAATAAGAGACATGACAAAGCACAGATTCCTTACACAGACACAGCAGCAGTTGTAGGCAGGTATATTGATCATGAAATCAGAATGTCTTGAATTAGTCATTAATTCATTCATGTCACTTGTTTAAGTTAATTAATATGTAAAAAAAAATAAAAATAAAAAAAAAACTCGATTGGGGGCCCCCTGGTGGCCAGTTCGCTTATGCCTCGGGCCGGTGTTTATGATCATATAGTGCAGTGGTTCCCAAACCTGTCCTGAAGGACCCCCAACACTGCACGTTTTCTTTGTCTCCCTCATCAAACACACCTGATTCAACTCATCAGCTCATTAACCCATGTGATAATGAGCTGATGAGTTGAATCAGGTGTGTTTGATTAGGGAGACAATGAAAACGTGCAGTGTTGGGGGTCCTTCAGGACAGGTTTGGGAACCACTGATATAGTGGGCCAAAATGCCCGGGCCGATTTTTTGGCCCAGTCCAGCCCTGCACTGGAGGGACAGCCTCGTAACCCTTCACCACTCCTCCGTCAAGGGTAGTGAGGGAGAGGAGCTATCCAGGCTCTGTCAGTAAAAGGTGCCGTCCACGACCTAGTACCTCTAGTACCTCCACGAGGAGTAATCCTCCTACGGTGGAGGATTCCACTCGAGTCCGACAGCCTCGGCGGCCCATTTCAGCATAGCTGAGAACTGTGGATCCGGCTCGGGCAACGTTACACTGCCCGAAGGGGATAACGCAGCTGAGTTGTCATCTCTAGAGCCCAGCTCACAATCGATGCTGCAATCGCCATCCTGTCCTCTGGAGGGACTCCGAATGAAACGTCTGGTCGGTCCATTACAGAGAGACCAGCGCTTTCAACAGGGGATTCCACCGGCTGCGGTGTGATGGAGGCGTGAGGAGCCCAAAGGGAATGATTACCGGGCTGGAACTCCATCAATATCCTTCGATCACCCATCCTACATGTCACCCTAGGGTGGGGCATGGTAATGGGGTCTCCACCTTCGCGGACGAAGGCGAGTCTCGATCTCAACACCGAGACAATCATGTTCCCGCAATGGGAACACGAGCCATCCACAAAAGCTGCTTCAGCGTGCTGTAAGCCAAAACACGTGATGCAACAATTGTGACCGTCAGAGGGGGACAGGGAACGACTACATCCAGAAACACTCGGGTGTAATGACATCTTGAAAAAGACGCAAACGCACCCGTGTTGCTCTTTCAGGAAATTAAAAACTCTCACAAGTGACAGAGTACACAGGAATGATCGCAGCAACACTGGCAGGGATGGTGCAGCCTGTACCAGTGAAGCACTCACTCTCTTCACCCTCAACCGGCTGTCAGACAAAGAAACACAAACAGAAATGTGATGCTATTAAAACAGCAGTTGAGAGCTCAGGAAGCTTGAGACCACCAATGCACTCGCGCTGTAGAACCACCAGCATCAGGAGAGACTTCCTGAAGAAGCACTGACACACTAGCTCGTTGTAATATAACAACACTCTTCAGAGACATCGACATGCAGAACGATCGGCTCCTAAGCGAAAGACAAGTGGTGTGTCCATCCGCTTCCGTGTTTATGCTCACGCTGCGGGGCGGAGCACGAGATGCAAATCTCGCACGCCAATGTGCACTGGCCCATTTTTTCAATACTCGAAGATGACAGGCTCCCTAAGCGTGATCCCAATCAGTCGACATGTCGACTACGCCATATGTGAGCGACTGAAAGGGAACTTATGGAATTTACATTTTCCATACCAAATGTGCAACGTTTGGAACAAAATGCTCATTCAAATTCAATAATATAATTTACATTTTCTATTTCCTACACTAGTTTTAACAAAATTTAAATATATATTTTAACAGTTTATATGTTGCAAGATTAAAATGAAAATGTATTACAGAAATGATTAGATATGTTTAACATGTTCAAGCTTTCATTATATGTCCCGCAATGAATGAAGCAAAATTCAATGTGGAATTGAAAATGCCCTGTCAATCATTGCATCAAGGCAGGTCAGTTGTTGGAAACACCAAACCAAATAAAAGTTTCACATTTTCCTTTACTGAATCAGTCCTCTCCATCCTGACCTAACAGACAGGGGGGTCAGCAATCCTAATATGGATTGCAGGAGTACACAAAGTGTTCAAAGTTTCACTTTTGTTCTTAGCAGTCAAGTCTAGCTTCTCCAAAAGATAGTTTCAATATGTGCAGCTTTGCTTACAGTTAAAAAAAAAAAAGTTGTTGTAACTTCTTATCACCATATTCAGTTATTTGCCAGTAAATTTCCAATCAGCATTAGCAGACTGCATACAGAAGCACAAATCACATAAAATAAAGAGAAATAAATGCTAAGACATAAGTGTTCCACTACACCGACAATGAGTTTTTTTTCCCTTTTTTTCATTAAAGACAGGACCCTTGAGTTGGATCGCCATTCAGATCGATATTCTACTACACTGGTCATACCACCTACTTCATTACTGGGGCTGGGCTATGTAGTAAAAGGAGGGGCTGCTTTTAATATTATAAAACATGCTGCATTTTTATGCTGTTTTTGTCAGATTGAGTACTATGGATGGCCAAATGGCGAAAGTAATGGCATTTTGGATTTGAATTTACACCGCTTATACTACAGAACGCCATATTTTGCGCCATCTTTTCATCTGAAACGCCATAAAAAAACGGCACCAGAGGCCTCATTTATAAAACGTTGCGTAGAAAGCGTCCTACATTTGATCATAAGATCATTTCTGAAATGTCCAGTGTAAACTGGATCTCTTAAAAGGGTACTGGCAAGTGGCGTTAACAAACACGTGCCCAAGAGTTAACCGCTTTTATTACCGCAACTTTTCAGAGATGACTGAATCGGGTGGTTTTGGGTTTGAAGGGATGCGCTGTTTATTTGGATGATGATATTATTTTTTAGTGATACGTGAGAGCAGCATCTTCAGTGTTTATAGACATTGTTTGATCGTCTGGTTGAAGGGCGCCTTACAGTCAACCTGTCAAAATGTGTATTTGCCAAGGCCACAGGTTAGTACTTGGGTAAGGAGGTTGGAAAGGTCAGAGTACGCCCTCTCTGAGCTAAAGTTTCGGCTATTGAAGGTTTTCCTCCTCCATCGACCAAAAAGGAGCTCAAGTGTTTTTTAGGGCTTGTTGGTTACTATAGAAGCTTTTGTCCTAAATTTTGCCACTCTTGTTTCTCTGTTGACTGATATGTTGAAAGACTCTATTAAGTTTAAGTGGACATCTGTCAGAGGGCTTTTGACAACATGAAATTGTTCCTGGCGACAGCTCCAGTCTTTGCAGCACCCAAGTTTGATCAGCCTTTTAAAATTCATGTTTTGAAAAATGATTCCATTATCGAGAAAGAAGCTTTGGGTATGTTCTGGCCGATGTTTATGTTGGAGGAGGCGCAGAGGTGTTGGTATACTCGGATCATAATCCTCTGACATTTGTGCATTTATTGTAAAATCCTAATCAACATTTGATGCAGGTGGCTTTATTTTTACAACTTTATAATTTGAATATTCAATAAATCAGAGGGGTTGATAAAATTAAGGCTGATGCATTATCACATACTTTTAATGTGGTCGAGTAATGGTTGATTTATATGCCTATTTCTTTGCTCTCTATTATTTTTCTCTATCACCTTAAATTGCTTTCAGGATCCGGATAGCTGGGGATGGAGATGATGGGTAGGTGAGGTGAAAGGGTTAGTGGGATGAGTTCATAGGTCCAGTACTTTTCTTTATTGTACTTTACAATACTTGTACTTCATATGATTCATGTCTCTGTATGCAGTCTGCTAATGCTGAGTGGAAATTCACTGGCAAATAATTAAATAACTGAATATAGGCTGATAAGGAGAAGTACAGAAGAACAGAAGAGAAATTTTGAACACTTTGAGTACTTCTCCCATCCTAATATGGTAATAAGGTATGTGCGCATCTAAGACACCCCACACTAGGCGTATGGAAACTTATGAGTAGTGATATTCAATTTGAAATCTAATATGCAAAATGGCAATGTATTTCTGTATTTAAAATGTACATTTTCTATACCAAATGTGCAACATTTGGAACAAAATACTCATTCAAATTCAATAATATAATTTACATTTTTTATTTCCTACACTAGTTCTACCATATAATAAGTTACAAGATTAAAATGAAAATGTAATACAAAAATTATTAGATATGTCTAACATGTTTAAGCTTTCATTTTATGTCCCAAAATGAATGAAGCAAAATTCAATGTGGAATTGAAAATGCCCTGTCAATCATTGCAACACCAAACCAAATAAATGTGGAAGTTTCAAGTGAAAGGTTCACATTTTCAATTACTGAATCAGTCCTCTCCATCCTGACCTCTCAGTCAGGGGGTCAGCAAAAAAAGAAAAAAAGTTTCACTTCTGTTCCTGCAGTCAAGTCTAGCTTCTCCAAAAGATAGTTTCAATATGTGCATGCAGTTTACACTATGCAGTTTTTTTTATTATTTAATTTCTTTCTTGAATGTTACTGTTAAATAGACCTACTGTAGCTGAATTTTTTTTGTTGTTGTTGTTGCTTATTTTTGATAAAGATAAAATAAAACATCTTTTTGGTAATTATAAAATTCCATTTAAAAATATTAAATTACTCGTATCATGAAATAAGATTTTAGTCAACTAACTCCTATCCCAACCCGTTCAGAATGGTGAAAGGTTAGCGAATGTTTGATTGAAAATAATGTGTTTGTTGCAAACATCTCTGCAAGGACGTTCACACTGGCATAAAATAAAGAGGAGGGAATGATCAAAAAGCAGGGCAGGAACATGCTGGTCAAGTGAGTTTTTTGTTTTTTAATTAATTTATAGAGCAGTGAATTGTAAGTTCTGTCATATTATTTAATTACTTTAACTGTTTTCGTTTTTTTGCCATGATATCGATATGGTAAATTAGTCAGGTACAGTATCATATCGAAATCATATTTTAGGTATCACGAAAAAACTAGTTTACAAAGGACTTTGAGACACCATATTTCCTAATGAGGTTATTTTGATGATACACCAGTTGGAGTGACATTTGACAATGAAGGATCCCATTTCTTTGATGGCATTTTGGGATGTGAGTTCATGTGAATGGGATGTGACTTGTTGCCTGCCCAATCACAGTGTTGCAAGGAGTAGCCATGATACACTCTATAAAACCACAGTGTGTAATGTAAATGAACATTGTCTAAACCTGAAGGGGACAAATCATTCTGGAGTAATATAGTGGGGGAAAAAGGTATGTTGCTTAAATTAAAATAAATTTTGTCAATTCTGTCCTCCAAACCAAACTTCAGATGATATAATTATTTGTAATGACTGCTAAGTGAACACAAAAAAATATATACTGGTTTTCAGACAAAAGTAACATATATAATGAATATTTTAACCACACCATCGAACTATGTTCCCGGGACACCAGTATTTTTCATAAATGTCAGGTCAGGCCAAGCTGTCAGGTGTGTTTTTAATGCTGTAATATACAATTAAATTAATTATAATATCTCTCGACCAAAACAAAAGATTAATATTTCATAGTGTGCTTCATAACTGTATTGCAGATTATACCAGAAGTTAATACACAAATGCTGTGGGAGATTGTTATATATAAATAATAATAATTTACATTTCATGTATATAAGGTATTGCTCTCAAATCATTGTCAATTGACAGCAGTTTCCTACAACTTACCCCATAAGGTGACTGTGCCTTAGTAGATGTCAACTGTATCAAACTGTTTTTTCCTTGGCCTTTTGGAAACTGAGCAGGGAACTTTTCTGGCTTGGTAAAAATTCTCAAATGCTTTAAAAAGTGTGTATATTTAAATACACTCTCTTTCAAAAGGTTCACCTTCTTACCTTTTTACCCCTTAAGAGTGGATATATGTTGGGTACAACGGGGCTAAAGGAACACCTTAAGAAAAAATGTGCTTTTCACTATTCCATAATGTATGATTGCAGAAAAAAAAATGTTTGTATTGAATATTTATGGAGCAACAGATTTTGTTTGAAAATAAATAAAACATTCATTTTGTTTAAAGATTTTATAAAATGTATGAGGTGGAAAGATGAGGGTAAAAGGCTCACCAGCATGGGGCAAAAGGCACGCATTATTTATACAAATACTTTAGCTAAAATAATATGTTTCTAATAATGTCCAAGTTAATATTCTTTCGAAATAATAATTTTAGCAAAGTTTGCACTATTTTCTGTTTATTTTGATAAATACAAGAATTCATTTTCGTTCAATAAATATACTGTCATTAAAATTTATTTAAAAAGATACATACAATTATTTTAAAAGGTAAAGATTTTGAACACATTGAATTAAATCCCGTTATAATTCAATATAGATGTACAGTAGTAACATTAAATCATATTTTTTTTTTATATGATGTGATTAATATTATATTTTTAAATATGATGGTTTCATTTGGTATGGTATCTCTAAGGTGACACCCAACTTGATATATGACATTTACAATCTGAATCTAACCATGTCATGCCAACAAATGGAAAAGTCTGCCAGCTATTTTTTATCATGTTAATTAGCAGGGTTGCCTTTTACCCCAAATACTATATTTTTACATATTCTTCCATTATTGAAAAACTGTTGCTTTAATTAGCTTGAACAAAAGACGGATGTCTCAGAATATATACAATAATTTTAGCAATCCTCATTTGCAACTTAAATCTACAGTACAACATAAAAAAAAACCCATCTAACACAAATATTAGATCATATTAGCACAGAATCAACTTTGCGCTGCTGCCCGTGATTACTTATTTGATAACAGTAATATTGTGAAACATTATGACAATTTAAAATGACTGTTTTCTATTTTAATATATTTTAAAATGTAACTTATTCCTCAGATGAAAGCTGAATTTTCAACTTCATTACTCCAGTCTTCAGTGTCACATGATCCTTCAGAAATCATTCTAATATGATTTTATGCTCAAAAAACATTCATTACTATTTTCAATGTTGAAAATGGTTGTGTACAATTTTTTTTTTCAAAATTCTTTGATGAATAGAAAGTTCAAAAGAACAGAATTTATTTAAAATAGAATATTTTCTAACATTATAAATGTCTTTACTGTAACTTCTGATCAGTTTAACCCACCCTTGATGAATAAAAGTATTGATTTATTTTATTTCTTTCCCCCAAAAATAAAATTAAAATTCTTACTGACCCCAAACTTTTGAAGGGTAGTGTTTAATGTTACAAAAGCTTTCCATTTCAGATAAATGCTGTTCTTTTGAACTTTCTATTCATCATAGCATCATGAAATAAAAAAAAAGACATAGTCTCTCCAGCGTGTCCTAGGTCTTCCCCGGGGTCTCCTCCCGGTGGGACGCGCCCGGAACACCTTCCCGGGAAGGCGTCCAGAGGCATCCGGAACAGATGCCCGAGCCACCTCAGCTGACCCCTCTCGGCTCTACTCTGAGCTCCTCCCGAGTGACCGAGCTCCTCACGCTATCTCTAAGGCAGGGGTCGGGAACCTTTTTTGACCAAAGAGCCATTTTTTCATTTTTGGTTAATGCATTTTTCCAAAAGAGCCACAGTAAAAAAAAAATATATATATATAATTATTATTATTAAAGACGTGCTTGTTAAAAACACAAAAACAAATATTCAGCAAACAATAAATAAGTTGAAATATGGAATTAATTGTGCAGGGCTTTCACTGTGAGGTTGAGTTACCAACTGATGAGCATAAATCCTCTTTCGTGTGTGTGTGAGAGAGTGTGTGTGTGAGTGTGTGTGTGTGTGTGTGTGTGTGTGTGTGTGTGTGTGTGAGAGAGAGTGAGAGAGAGAGAGAGAGAGAGAGAGAGAGAGAGAGAGAGAGAAAGAATGCACACTGTTTACGTGAATACTCGACTTTATTTGGCCGTTTAGGCGCTCAACCGAAGACAAAGGCTACTATGCTTGTCCGTGTTGCGCTCGGAGCGCGCATACAACATCAATTCAGTTCTTTTTCGCGACTTATCATGCTTTAATGTAACGACAATGAGAAGAAATCAACCACAGACTAATTTTCTTCCAGAAAATTAATTCAAACTCTCTACTTCCTGCCGAACAAAACAGAAGATTGGTTCAGAACGTCAAATGATCCTCATCACTCTGGCTATTTAAAAGAGCCTCCCCCAACACTAACTAAATAACTGGTCAATGGCTAGCTTTGTGGCCAACTACGGACTGGTTAAGATAAAGACAGTGTCCTCACAGTCCAGAGCCATAAGTCACCCATCCTGGCGCCACAGAGTCTGCAAAAGACCCTTCTAATGACCAAACCAACGAAAACCCCCCAACTAAGAACTTTTATGAGCCCAGCTAAAGGAAGAACTTGTCAATATGAGGGGGTTTTTAAAAGACAAATTGGTTCAGAAATGACACCACAGCATTCCTGACCCCTCCTCCTTAAGACCTCTGAACAGAACAAACAGAGTTCTGTCTCTTCAAACCAGAAAACTGATTCTTACCAATAAACTACATAAAATCATTTAAGAACAATTCTCAATGGACTTACAATCAAACAATCACGCAACTACATAATCCTGTGTGTTTCCACCACTTATATGCATATTCTAATAAGATATGCTTTAATCCCATATAATTCATGTAATTGTTATAATTATTAGGTGTGTGAATGACAGTGTGTACTGTTTCATATCAATGCTATCTTACGAACACAACTAGCAAGATGGCTTGAATGATATCGGTGTAATATGTTTTGATCTTCTTTTAATTAGAAATCATGTCTAAACTGTGGCCTCTGTCCTCTCTGCTTAAGAGCTAGAAAACACACCAACACCCCAGATTTACGATGAAACAAAGCCAGTGTCTAATTGGTCCGCTCTCTTCAGGAGGGGGGACAAACTTTTAGTTAAAACCTTAGACCCAAAAAAAACTAAGCTCTCTCTCTCTCTGCTCTAAAAGCTCTAAGCTCTCTAAGTTCCGGCAGACTAGTACCATGTAACAAACGAGCAGAAATAACCCAAATCAAGATCTGTAGAACATGGGTTAAACAGTTTCATTCAAGCCGTCTTACTACTCTCGTCTAAGTCTTCTTTTCTTTTCTAAGTCTTCCTTTATTTTCCGATTGAAAGTCTCGGTTTTAAGTTAAGTTTTGCTGCAAAGTTTCGTTCCACGATTCGCGGCTGCAACGCACGCTTTCAACTTCAAAGACTCATTCAACCATCAGCAACCGCCAGCCACACGTGACTGGTTCTCGCCCCATCTATCCATGCACAAGGAGACCACAGCCGACGAACGAACCCGGGGGAACCCTCTGTTACGCAACGAAGGGAATTCCCAAAAAGGAACGAGAAGACAAGCAAGTAACCTCCAGACTGAAAGCTAAACTGGTGTATTTATATAACTTTAATAACCTGCCTAAAACGATAGAAGGGTTAAATTAATGTTTGATGGTTCGTTCAGGTCATGTCTAAGTGCATTATGGAATCGTGAGATTTCATCCTTTCACTCTTAAACCCACTCTTTCCTCACTCTCTTCCTTTCTGCAACTCGTATGAATATGTGTGTGTGTGTGTGTGCGTGTGTGTGTGTTTGTGTTAGACATTAGCTGTACGTGTTAGTATATAATCAATAAAGTATTGTTTGTATTTGAAAAGAGATTGCTTGTGTATGTGCTTATCAAATTTTATTGTCTTGAACTTCGATCAAAAGTTACCTATGCTGTTACCCTATTTCTTAATTTACTGTTAGGGGGTTATTCTTTCTTGGCCAGGAAGATATTATATTTCCTAGAGTTAATAATTGTTTATGCTTTCTGTTCATTGGATGAACTGTAAATTATCATATTATTGATTCTGTTACAGTAAATAATTGAAAATAATTAAATTATTAATTATTGATCATAATTCGTTATGAATAATAATTAATAATATTTATACGTGGGCGTATAAACGCTACATTTATGGTGGAGAATGCGGGCAGTTTAACCTAAAATTGTAAGCATATACGAAGTAATTATCTTTTCGAGAGAGATCCGGACCTCTGAGTCTGTGTGTGACGTATGCAGCGCGCGCCGCGCGCTCTGTTTGAATGACTGTCTGCTGAGTGAATACACAGAGAGCTGTTACTCTAGTCTAGGCTGCCTGCCTATTTTTATTTTATTTTAAACTGCAGTAAAATAACCCAAGATATAAGATCTCACACAACGACAAGGTAACAATTGAGCGTGTCCCTCGATTCTGAAATACTTTAATTATAGCTTAAGACATCTGCGTGTTCCAGAGTCTTTCAAATAGCTATAACGTTATGTGTGTTTGTATCAGTCAGAGAGCTGAATGAAATTAAAACTGCAGTAATTAAAATAACCCTGTAAAGGACGAATGAGCGTGTTCCTCATAAAAGTCCTTTGACTCAGTGCGTGTTCCACTGGGACGAATATTCTCCTCACAGATTAGTCTTTATTTATCAGGTTGTCTGTGCGTGTCCCACGGCAATCCCCGTGATAAACTATAAGCTTATCTGTGTCTGTTCAATTAATTCTCATGTAAACACTGCGTATGTCCGAGTGTAGTTGAATAGGCATTATTTAAAGTTGTGTTCAAGTAAAGCTTGACGTTGAAACTCAACCAACAGTTAAAAACCCTGTTGTTTTTGCGTGCTCAGATAACATTGCACAGAGACGATCCGCCGAGATCGTTATTCCATCTATTATACAGCGAAAAGCTGCTGTTGCTTCCTTTAAAGTTAAAACTCACTCTAAAAAAAAAAAAAGAAGGAAAAACTGAGTGAAGCCCCACATCGTAAAACAGCTACGAGTGGCGTCCCATTTGTACAGGTTGAAATGCGCCGACATTTCACGTAATATTATCAATCGACGTGCATATTCTTTGAACATTGTTTGAAATGTGCCGACATTTCATGTAATATGCATTACTGTTTACGAGCTGCAATTCACAACTTCGCCCACTAGAGTTTGTTTTGTCGCCATAGTTACAATCGTGACACGGAAGTCTTAACCAACGCTTCCGGGGGAACTCGGACCCCACAGCAAAGCCCGTCTGGCCACAGTGTAAACAAACTGAAACAAACCCATTTGTGGCTAAGCTAAGCTAAGCTAAAGCTAAGCTAGGTAGTTGTTTACATTGAGGCCTAACCTATACTAAAGCCTTAAGCATTATTTACGGTTGTCATTGACAGTGGTTAAATACAGTGTCTGTTTGAACAACGTTAAAGGGATTTAACCATTTAAACACCTTGATGTTTACACCTGTTGGTCTTTTCTTCTTTCCTATTTTACCTGTCTCATATTATACTTTACCCATATTTTTCTGCGAAAAGGAAATTTCGGTTCACAATTATTAATTTCATTTACCTGCATTTTACTTGAAAAGAAAATACTGGTTTATGATTATTAATTGTCAAATTTTAATTTGATTTAAAAAGGGTTTAAATTCTATTTTCCTAAACAGGTAATTTCTAATGATTTCTCGATTTATTTTTAATAAATCTAATTTCATAATTTTTCCTAATTTCTAAAATTCTCTTTTAGATTTAATCACTTCAGGTGAATACATTTTTGAACTTTGAAAGCTTGGGAGTAACACACCTGAGCCTCAATAGGAGACATTGGTATCTCACTACAAGTGTCAAATAAATCAGAGATAACCCTCTCTTACAAAGTTTTATTTTTGAATGTTTAGTTGTTGGCAACTATCAATTCTACACTCGTAGTTCGACACAAAGGCTTCAGAGCCATTTGTGGACCCAATCTCCTTTCACTCCTTCCTCTTCCTCCTTTACACGTCTTTCCTGTTCTGTCCTGCTTTATTCCATCCCCTTTCTTCACATTTGTAGGAAACAAACCTGGAAGAACCATCAATCGAGTCTAAAGAAAGAGAAAGATAATTTTTCCAAAGAAAACAATGAATAGGTATTTGATTTGTAATCAAACCCTCTCTTGTTCTCCATACTCTCTCTGTTTTGTAAACACAATTTACAATTTAACATCTTATCCAAGATAAATTAACAGAGACAAGTGTTGAGCAACTGTCGCCTTCATAGCATCCCAGCTGTAAGCAGTCCAACTGACGGTGTGTGGTGTCAATCCTGTAAAACTCGGAAAAAGGTATCAGCATTATTATTGTATTATTTTTCCTTGTAAACATAAACAATAATATTGTTTACCTTTCTGGAAACAGATTCTCACCGATAGGCAGCATTTATGAGAAAAATGATATTTCTCCTACTTAAGAATTTTCTTTCTTGTTTTATTGAAATTGGTTTTAACCTCTCTCTCTTTCCCCCTTACTCAGTTGAGTGACACATCACGAGTTTAAACCAGTTTTTTCATTGATAGAAAATATTAAAAAAAATATTTCTCCCATTGAAAAAAAAATTCTTTCAATTGAGATTTGTTTTAACCTTTTTCTCTCTTTTCCTCACTTAGTTGAGTGACGAAGTTTCCACATCACTAACCTACCTGTCTACACTGAGACCAACACTTAGACATTACAACACTTCACTATTGTTGTACAGTCACTGAAACGACACTTAGCTGTTCAACCACATAGGCTTACACCCCACACAGATCTGTGTCAGTCTCTTCACCCCAGCGTGCCAACATGCCGTGGACGACAAACCCCACTGACGTGGACGCCTGGCTCAGAGGCATTACGGACTGCCTCACACCAAAGACAATTGAACTGTTATTATTTTTAATAATAATCATAATTCTGAGAAGATTCCTGACACATGATTCAAGCCAGAATCAAAACCACAACCACGTGGAACTAACCAAGATTATCTGTTCCCTAAGCAATGCCTTCACAGCCCAGCTGACACTAAGCGACAAGCACATCACCCACCTTCGGGAGGAGCTGACACGTGCCCAGAGCCGCATGGACAAGCTGGAAGTGAAAGTCCAGGACGACTTCAAGCGTCAGACCACTGAGTTCCTGAGAGAGCTGATGCACACTCAACGCTGCACAGACCAGCTCAAAACGAAAGCTCAAGACAAACTCATGCCTGATGTAGTGGAGCAAGAAACAAAGAAGCAAGTTGACAGGCTCCAAGAAGCCCTTGCAGTCACTGAATGTGACAAACAAGAATTAAAGACTGTCCAGATGCACCTGGTAAAACAACTCCAGTCTGCTGAACATCAGCTAGAGAAAGCTAAAGCTGACATTAAAGACAAGAACTCTAAAATTAATGCTCTGAAAGACAACCTGGAAAGGTGCAGTGCTGACATTGATCGTATGACCCAACAGCGAGATGACGCCAACGACGAGCTCTACGCGGTCAGAGATGAACTCCAGCACATTTTCCAACAGAAACCAGAGCCAAGAAGGGAGAGACCTCCCTCAGCATCACCACTGCCGAGCAGGACAGAGTCCTCCATCCAAGAACTGCCATACAGTGAAAGAAGTGAATGGCCACAACCCAAAACGTCACAGGCCTTCACCACAGAACCGTTCACTGCCAACAAGCAACGAGAGCTCATCCAGGCAGACTCCAGAGCTGCACCGGCGATGACCTTTAAAGATCTCAACAAGCTGGTTAAGAATATCACTCCGTTCAACCCGAACTCCACGGAATGCCCGGACATCCAGTCCTACATCCGAGATATCAACTTCCACCTAGAGGTGAGACCTCATGTGACTGACAGAGACAGGTTCTACCTCCTCAGATCGACATCCAGTTCAGAGGTACGAAGCTTCCTAGACCGACAACCTGCTCATGTCAAGTCAAACTACCAACTGCTATGTAAGACACTGATAAAAGAATTCATAGGCCCAGAGTCAGAACACGGTGTGTTAATCGCCTTGGAAACCAAACAAGGTCGACACGAGACTCCCCAAGCATACTACCACCGTTTTCGACAAGCCTTCTTTGGTGCACATAACTCACCTGAACAAGAAGAGGATGTGAACTTCAAAAACCTCTTTCTGAGAAACCTGCACCCCGGATTAAGTCATCATCTTGGTCTCGAGGCCTGCGCAGACACAATGACAATTCAACAGTTACGTGACCTGACGCACAAGGCCCACATCAAACAGAAGATGTCCTCAAAGAAAGGTTTGAAAACATCCACAGTTTCAAACTCCTTCAGCCAAGACACAAGCCTTGCACTGGAAGACAACCAGTGGCATGACAACACCACAGTTCTTCGTAAGAAGCACAGAGAACGTGATTCCCATGCTGATGACAGATACCACACCAACCACATGGAAAAGCCATGGGACCAGCCACGCTTCTCAGGAAACCCACCTCGGCACAACTCAGTTAAGCACAGCACTGAGTATGCCCAAGAACAAGACAGTTTACCCTCAGAAGATATGGAGCAACTAATGAGGCGACTGGAAGTGTTCTTAGAAAACAGGCTGAACACGGAAGACCACTGATTCATCTGATGCACCTTCATAATGAAGATGACAACCACTTGTTCTACAACAACACAGAACAGAGTGGTCTCTCACAGTCAACCACTGACAAACACCCAGAGGTACCAGAAAACACCATCCTGGCTACCCATCACTCATAAAGAAACCACCAAACGAGCTCCAAACTCAAGAACCATATGTGTGCTACAGAAACAACAGTAAGCCCAGAACGTCAGAAAGTCTGTCACAACCAAAAGGTATCATCGGAGGAATGCAACAACGGAGACCAAGTTTTGCACCACAGCTTCATCCAGCCATGCCAAACTGCCTCCCAATGTCTGCCAGAGAACTTCCTGCCTTACTGGTTTGACTCCCAGCAGATCACAGAAGATCCCTTTTCCAAGGCAAAGAGGCAACAAGCTCATCAAAGCTAAGCCATCAAGCAAAGGGGGGAGCAAAACAGACTGAAACAGATCTGACCATACATACATACATGCATACATCCCTAATACATACATACATACACTACACAACATCCCTAACATACTCACTAACATACAGAAGTTAACTGCCTCTACTGTGCAAAACATTCAACAAACATGTTTTCCCCCACAGGTAGAAACTAACTTCAGAAACTAGCTTAACAACTTAGCTACACTTACCATAGGAAACATGGCAACTAACTACTCATCCAACAAGTACACCTGAGAACACCTATCATTACATCATGATCCCTGACACCTTAGCTGTGCAACAGTAGTTACAATTCATATCAGGAGGAACACTCAACTGCTTTGTTTTGTTTTACCTCTTCCTTCCTTCCTTTTCTTCTTTTATTAGGTAAAATGCCTGTCCGCCCCATAAGGGTCAAGGTCACAATAATAGGATTGACACACCACGCCTAATATTTGTAAGTCACCTCAAAACGAATGTGAGCCAGAGAACTCCCTGCATCATTCGAATCACAAATTGAACGGTAAATTGGTCTAAACCTAGAACAATTTAGAAGAGAATAAAACAAACAAATCAAATTTAGTCACAAAATTAATTAATCACCGTCCCAAAACAAATTAGGATAACGTCCTAAAATTGAACTAAACTTTAGTCAACGTGATTAACTATATTGAGAGAGTGAACCTGTTTATGCCTAGGTAATCTAATGCCCTGCACCAGTAAAGTGACCAGTCATGGAGGTGTTGTCTTGTTGTTTGCTGTTTGTGTTTGCTTCCTCTACCCATTTCTCCAGCGTTCACCGATGTCTTCTACTCAACACATCGTCGACCGAAGGGGGGATATGTAACGACAATGAGAAGAAATCAACCACAGACTAATTTTCTTCCAGAAAATTAATTCAAACTCTCTACTTCCTGCCGAACAAAACAGAAGATTGGTTCAGAACGTCAAATGATCCTCATCACTCTGGCTATTTAAAAGAGCCTCCCCCAACACTAACTAAATAACTGGTCAATGGCTAGCTTTGTGGCCAACTACGGACTGGTTAAGATAAAGACAGTGTCCTCACAGTCCAGAGCCATAAGTCACCCATCCTGGCGCCACAGAGTCTGCAAAAGACCCTTCTAATGACCAAACCAACGAAAACCCCCCAACTAAGAACTTTTATGAGCCCAGCTAAAGGAAGAACTTGTCAATATGAGGGGGTTTTTAAAAGACAAATTGGTTCAGAAATGACACCACAGCATTCCTGACCCCTCCTCCTTAAGACCTCTGAACAGAACAAACAGAGTTCTGTCTCTTCAAACCAGAAAACTGATTCTTACCAATAAACTACATAAAATCATTTAAGAACAATTCTCAATGGACTTACAATCAAACAATCACGCAACTACATAATCCTGTGTGTTTCCACCACTTATATGCATATTCTAATAAGATATGCTTTAATCCCATATAATTCATGTAATTGTTATAATTATTAGGTGTGTGAATGACAGTGTGTACTGTTTCATATCAATGCTATCTTACGAACACAACTAGCAAGATGGCTTGAATGATATCGGTGTAATATGTTTTGATCTTCTTTTAATTAGAAATCATGTCTAAACTGTGGCCTCTGTCCTCTCTGCTTAAGAGCTAGAAAACACACCAACACCCCAGATTTACGATGAAACAAAGCCAGTGTCTAATTGGTCCGCTCTCTTCAGGAGGGGGGACAAACTTTTAGTTAAAACCTTAGACCCAAAAAAAACTAAGCTCTCTCTCTCTCTGCTCTAAAAGCTCTAAGCTCTCTAAGTTCCGGCAGACTAGTACCATGTAACAAACGAGCAGAAATAACCCAAATCAAGATCTGTAGAACATGGGTTAAACAGTTTCATTCAAGCCGTCTTACTACTCTCGTCTAAGTCTTCTTTTCTTTTCTAAGTCTTCCTTTATTTTCCGATTGAAAGTCTCGGTTTTAAGTTAAGTTTTGCTGCAAAGTTTCGTTCCACGATTCGCGGCTGCAACGCACGCTTTCAACTTCAAAGACTCATTCAACCATCAGCAACCGCCAGCCACACGTGACTGGTTCTCGCCCCATCTATCCATGCACAAGGAGACCACAGCCGACGAACGAACCCGGGGGAACCCTCTGTTACGCAACGAAGGGAATTCCCAAAAAGGAACGAGAAGACAAGCAAGTAACCTCCAGACTGAAAGCTAAACTGGTGTATTTATATAACTTTAATAACCTGCCTAAAACGATAGAAGGGTTAAATTAATGTTTGATGGTTCGTTCAGGTCATGTCTAAGTGCATTATGGAATCGTGAGATTTCATCCTTTCACTCTTAAACCCACTCTTTCCTCACTCTCTTCCTTTCTGCAACTCGTATGAATATGTGTGTGTGTGTGTGTGCGTGTGTGTGTGTTTGTGTTAGACATTAGCTGTACGTGTTAGTATATAATCAATAAAGTATTGTTTGTATTTGAAAAGAGATTGCTTGTGTATGTGCTTATCAAATTTTATTGTCTTGAACTTCGATCAAAAGTTACCTATGCTGTTACCCTATTTCTTAATTTACTGTTAGGGGGTTATTCTTTCTTGGCCAGGAAGATATTATATTTCCTAGAGTTAATAATTGTTTATGCTTTCTGTTCATTGGATGAACTGTAAATTATCATATTATTGATTCTGTTACAGTAAATAATTGAAAATAATTAAATTATTAATTATTGATCATAATTCGTTATGAATAATAATTAATAATATTTATACGTGGGCGTATAAACGCTACATTAATATTTCTTTTCTCATTCATTCATGTTTTGTTATAAATAACTTAATAACAGAATCGTCAACTGAAATCTGCGCGGATTATCAAAAATACGACACATTTATAGGACATAAAGTCTCTGCGGCAAAAGTGAAAGTACCAGTGGGTGAAATGTTTTGAAATGTCTATTTGCACAGCAAAGCACCCGTTTCAATAAAAGGATATATTAAAGTTTACATTGTCTACTTTTACATTTTCGCTGCTGTTCTAAAAATGGTTCTCAGTGCAGAAGCTGTAGGTTACCACAGAAACGTAAGTGGTTTAGTTGATTGCTGTGGTGACGAGTCGTGACACTCGCGAACAGCACTGAACACGCACTTTTGCCGGTACAACTTGAATATTATTATTATTATAAACTTTTCATTAACTTCGGTAGGCTGTACAACAAGGGAATTGTAATTGTCTGCTTTTTCTGCAGAGAGCCGATCTCTGTTGATTTGTTGAATTAAAAATGTTATCGATCGTTTGTTGGTAAAGGTTGAGAGACCTTGCGAGCCACATGATTTTTGCCAAAGAGCCAGGTGTGGCTTGTGAGCCATAGGTTCCCGACCACTGCTCTAAGGGATCGCCCAGCCACCCTGCGGGGAAAGCTCATTTCAGCCGCCTGTATCCGGGATCTTGTCCTTTCGGTCATGACCCACAACTCATGACCATAGATGAGAGTAGGAACATAGATTGACCGGTAAATCGAGAGCGCCGCCTTGCGGCTCAGCTCTTTCTTCACCACAACAGACCGGTACATTGACCGCATTACTCCAGAAGCTGCACCGATCCGTCTGTCAATCTCCCGTTCCATCCTTTCCCTCACTCGTGAACAAGACCACAAGATACTTCAACTCCTCCACTTGAAGCAGGAACTCTCCACCAACCTGAAGTGGGCAAGCCACCCTTTTCCGACTGAGAACCATGGCCTCGGATTTGGAGGTGCTGATTCTCATCCCAGCCGCTTCACACTCGGCTGCAAACCGTCCCAGTGAACGCTGAAGGTCCTGGTCTGATGGGGCCAGCACAACAACATCATCCGCAAAAAGCAGAGACGAAATCGTGCAGTCCCCAAACCTGACACCCTCCGGCCCCTGGCTGTGCCTTGAAATTCTGTCCATAAAAATTATGAACAGAACCGGCGACAAAGGGCAGCCCTGCCGGAGTCCAACATGCACCGGGAAACAGTCTGACATTGCCGGCAATGCGAACCAAACTCCTGCTCCGGTCGTACAGGGACCGGACAGCCCTTAGCAAAGGGCCCCTGACCCCATACTCCCAGAGCACCCTCCACAGGACACCGCGAGGGACACGGTCGAATGCCTTCTCCAAATCCACAAAGCACATGTGGACTGGTTGGGCAAACTCCCATGAACCCTCCAGCACCCTGGAGAGGGTATAGAGCTGGTCCATTTTTCCACGACCGGGATGAAAACCGCACTGTTCCTCCTGAATCCGAGGTTCTACTATCGGCCGTATTCTCCTCTCCAGTACCCTGGCATAGACTTTCCCGGGGAGGCTGAGAAGTGTGATCCCCCTGTAGTTGGAACACACCCTCCGGTCCCCCTTCTTGAAAAGAGAGACCACCACCCCAGTCTGCCAGCCCAAAGGTACTGTCCCCGACCACCACACGATGTTGCAGAGGCGTGTCAGCCAAGACAGCCCCACAACATCCAGAGATTTGAGGTACTCAGGGCGGATCTCATCCACCCCCGGGGACCTGCCACCGAGGAGCTTCTTAACTACCTCGGTGACTTCAGCTTGGGTGATGGACGAGTCCACCTCTGAGCCCTCAGCCTCTGCTTCCTCAATGGAAGACGTGTCGGAGGGATTGAGGAGATCCTCGAAGTATTCCTTCCACTGTCAGACGACATCCCCAGTTAAGGTCAACAGCTGCCCACCTCCACTGTAAACAGTGTTGGTAGGGCACTGCTTCCCTCTCCTGAAGAGCCGGATGGTTTGCCAGAATCTCTTCGAGGCCAACCGATAGTCTCTCTTCTCCATGGCCTCACCGAACTCTTCCCAAGCCCGATTTTTTTGCCTCCACAACCACCCGGGCTGCAGTCCGCTTGGCCTGCCGGTATCTGTCAGCTGCCTCAGGAGTCTCACAACCCAGCCAGGCTCGATAGGACTACTCCTCTTCAGCTTGACAGCATCCCTTACTTCTGGTGTCCACCACCGGGTTCGGGGATTGCCGCCTCGACAGGCACCGGAGACCTTACGGCCACAGCTCCAAGTGGCCATGTCGACAATGGAGGTGGAGAACATGGTCCTCTCAGACTCAATATCTCCAAACTCCAGCTGGATTCGGTCGAAGCTCAGCCGGAGGTGGAAGTTGAAGATCTCTCTGACAGGGGACTCTGTCAAACGTTCCCAACAGACCCTCACAGTATGTCTGGGTCTGCCGAGTCTGTCCAGCCTCCTCCCCGGCCATCGGATCCAATTCACCACCAGGTGGTGTTTGGTTGACAGCTCCCCCCCTCTCTTCACCTGAGTGACCAAGACATACAGCCGGAGGCCAGATGAAACGACCACAAAGTCGATCATTGACCTCCGGCCTAGGGCGTCCTGGTGCCACGTGCACTGATGGACACTCTTATGCTTGAACATGGCTTTCATTATGGACAAGCTGTAACTAGCACAGAAGTCCAATAACAGAACACGAGTCCCCAGTCGGAGCACTTTCCAGCACCCCTCCCAGGGACCCCAAGAAGGCCGGGTACTCTACACTGCCGTTTGGCCTGTAGGCGCACACGACAGTGAGAGACCTATCCCCGACCCGAAGGCGCAGGGAAGCGACCCTCTCGTTCACCGGGGTGAACTCCAACACATGGCGGCTGAGCTGGGGGGCTATAAGCAAACCCACACCAGCCCGCCGCCTCTCACCATGGGCAACTCCAGTGTGGTAAAGAGTTCATCCTCTCTCCAGGAGTGTGGTTCCAGGAAAGCCGTGCATGGAGGTGATCCCGACTATCTCTAGTCGGTACCTCTCAACCTCACGCACAATCTCAGGCTCCTTCCCCGCCAGCGAGGTGACATTCCACGTTCCTAGAGCTAGTTTCCATGTCCAGGCATCACCTAGGACCTGTTTGCCTTGGGAGACCCTACCAGGGGCATATAGCCCCAGACAACATAGCTCCTAGGGTAATTCGGGTACTTAAACCCCTCCACCACGGTAAGGTGGCAGTTCAAAGAGGGGGAAATAAAAATGTAAAAAACTGTTTTCAACATTGATAATAATCATAAATGTTTCTTGAGCATCAAATCATCATATTAGAATGATTCCTGAAGGATCATGTGACACTGAAGACTGGAGTAATGATGCTGAAAATTCAGCTTTGAACACAGGAATAAATTACACTTAACTATATATTCACATAGAAAACAGCTGTTTTAAATTGTAATAATATTTCACAAAATGACTGTTTTTGTTTGTATTTTTAATCAAATAAATGCAGCCTTGGTGAGCAAAAGATACTTCTTTTAAAACATCAAAAATCTTACCGATCTAAAACTTTTGACCGGTAGTGTGTGTGTATATATACACACAGTACTGTGCAAAAGTCTTAGGCACGCTAGTATTTTCGCCCCAAAGAAATGGTTTTAAGCCAGTTATTCATATCTTTTACTGTAGTGTTTCTAGGGTTGGGAATCGTAAGACATTTTCCGGTTCCGGTTCCGATTCCGGTTCCGCCAAACGATTCCGGTTTCGGTTCCGGTTCCCATTCAATACAAATTATTAAAACAACGAATAAAAAAATAGTAGTAAGGCAAACATCCTTTTTGTGTTTATTTCTTATACTTGTCAAATGAGTTTTACCAGTCAGACTGGTAATGTCAACAAATTCAACATATTATTAAGCAATTTTTGCAAAAATAATTAATTTTTCTGAAGGAAAATAAATATTTCTGCATTCTCTAGGATAATTTGGGACCTCTACTATATAGCTTAAGCCTTATTGTATCTCCAGCAGTGGAGAATACCCTCTCAGAAGGGGTAGAATATGATTGAACACACATGTAAGATCTAGACAGGTGAAACATAATATTTCGATTTGAATGATTGATTCATAAAGACTTCACTTCATTACTGGATGAATCAGCGCTCTAGCAGTTAAATAAACAGAACGTTTTGCGGAAGAACATTGTAGCCGGAGCTACTTCTCTATGTTTATTTCTATGACGCGGGTGAGTCACTCAGGCACTGTGCTACTCCGCAGCGGTGCCGGTGTAAAGTAGTCCGAGTATAAACGCTTATTACAGGCTTGCTGTAGTGATTCATTTCAGGATAAGACAAAAACACGGTTTGAAAAAAGACATTCATGATGTACTCGCTCATTATATACATTTAAATTCTGAAGCGTATTTTCGCTATTTGAAGCGACTTTCAAAAGGTGATTTACTCAGTTTTGGTTGCTACCGTAGATATCAGTGTTTATTCTCGAACTATAAACTTTTATTTCAGTACTTCTGTGATCATTTGAATATTTGTAACACCGAAATACCGATACTGTGTTGTTGAAAAGATTGTGAAAGTAAAGCTGTTTCATATTGACAACTGCTCTCTCAGCGACAGCGCAAACAGATTTGAATGTTCCAGTGTGAAGTTTTTGTCATTTAGGAATAAGATCGCGTGAGTGTTTGAATCGAGATCGTCTATGAGAGGCCGTTTGAGACGAAACCCATTGAAAGACTTGCAATACACATTGAAAACTTGCGATACACACTGAAACACTCGCGCTACACACTGAAACACTCGCGATACACACTGAAACACTCGCGATACACACTGAAACACTTGCGCTACACACTGAAACACTCGCGCTACACACTGAAACACTCGCGATACACACTGAAACACTTGCGCTACACACTGAAACACTTGCGCTACACACTGAAACACTCGCGCTACACACTGTAACACTCGCGATACACACTGTAACACTTGCGATATTGCGATACTAAACAAAAGAAACAAATGCTTTGAAGGCAAGCTTCTATTCCATTCCAAAACAAAACCTTGAGTGTTTTGGATTCCAAAGTCCATGTTGTTTTTGAAATCCTCGTAACTTGGACTGTGAACAGCTTGTTTTATCTGTCATTAATATGTATATTTGTATAGCGCTTTTCACAATACAGATTGTATCAAAGCAGCTTCACAGTATTAAATTCAAATAATACAACAAGGTTTGTTTCAAGTGGAATTTATTGATTGATAAAATAAAATTAAATATCCCCAAAATATCCCCAACTGAGCAAGCCAAAGGCAACAGTGGCAATATATATATATATATATATATATATATATATATATATATATATATATATATATATATATATATATATATAATATATCTGACAAAAGTAAGAATAGCAGATGTTGTCCGTTTTGTTGATAGTTTTCAGGGAGTTGTGACAAGATCGAAATTGGACAAAGGTTACAAATTATTCTTGACCTTTTCTTACATAAAAAAAAAAGTTCCATTCATTTAAATGGCATGACACTTGATGACTAAGCTCACACTTACTATAGCTAAACAAAATAAATAAATAAATACATTGAAATGATGTCTGATTGTGGGCTATGTTTGAAATCTAGTGGCTTTTGTTAAAATTTCATGTTATTAAGTGTTAGTTTGTCCCGGAGATTGCAGCAATATTCCACTAATGACTAGATTATGGCTCATTTTTCATGTTACTATACCATGAATGAAACTAAGAATTGTACATCTTTACAGTGATAAATAAACCGCGCTTCTGTTTCCAAATGAACCAAACTTCCGGTTGCAATGAAATGACTTCCGGACACACTGAAAATGTTTGTGCTCTCTCACACGCGCGAATGTTTGAAAAGTGCAGTCTTAATGCAGGTACAACAGTACGTGGGCGATTACAGGGTATATGCAAAGAGTTTCTATGTAACCGCAATTACCGCATGTCTTTCATATGCACATATATAGTGTTTCACATGTACGCGCAAGTGTTTCAGTGTGTAGCGCGAGTGTTTCAGTGTGTAGCGCGAGTGTTTCAGTGTGTAGCGCGAGTGTTTCAGTGTGTAGCGCGAGTGTTTCAGTGTGTATCGCAAGTTTTCAATGTGTATTGCAAGTGTTTCAGTGGGTTTCGTCTCAGACGGCCTCTCATAATCGTCTCTCTCTCTCTCTCTCTCTCTCTCTCTCTCTCTCAAAACGTATATGAGTAGCGCGAGTGCTTTCATTACTATTTTAATATTCATGAGGTGAGTGAGACGTCGCTGAAGGATAAGCTCCCAGCACTTCGCCCACACATCGGCCCAGAACCGTTTTTTGGAACCGAAACTTAGGAATTTCGCACGGTTCCGGTATTTTTCAAAAAACACTACCGGTTCTGGATAAGAACCGGTTTTTGGTTCCCAACCCTAAGTGTTTCAGTAGGAAATATCAGTTTACATTTCCAAACAATAATTTTGCCATTAATTAATTAATCAATCCATTTATTACATGGATAATGTAATAATCCAGTGAAAATCCAGTGCTCCACACGGAGATCTGATCTCATCATCGAGTCCGTCTGGGATTCCATGAAGAAACAGAAAAAAAACTGAGACAGACTAAATCCAGAAGAACTGAGAAACCTTCCTGCAAATCTACCTGAAAAACTACGTGCAGGTGTACCTGGACAAAAGCTGGTTTAAATGCAAAGGGTGGTCACACCAAATATGGATTTGATTTAGTTAATAGAAGTTAATTGATAAAATCTATTTATAGCATTATTTTTGAAAGCATCCTCACTACAGCATTTTAAGGGCGTAAAACTTTTCACAGTACTGTAGCTTTGGAGGCAGGTTTCTTCAAGCGTCTTGGAGACATTGCCACAGTTCTACTGGATTTAGTCTGTCTCAGTTTTTTCTGTTTCTTAATGTATTTATCTGTGTTATTAAAAATAAGTTAATCGACAGAAAAAAAAAATCATTAGTTACAGCACTAAATATATTAACCCTTTCACGCATAGTGGTCACTACAGTGGACAGCTATTAAAAAAGCATTTTCTTGAATTTGCACGGGTTTTTTTAATGGCAAAGTTGCACATCAATCTCTTCATTGGACCCTGGTGCATCATCCTATAAATTGCAACCAAGTGGCAAGCCTTTGTGTTTTGATTTTTTCCCCCTCCAAACCAAGATGGCCAAGGGTCAGTCAGACATGCCAAGTTGCTCCGGAATATCCACTCATTCCTTCTATCATAGGAGACTCTTGTAGGTTTAAAAAATATTGCAGAAGTTTTGATTTTAGATTGAGAGAAAACTCTGATTAATCACATGTCCACTGTAGTGGACGTCATGCATGCAATGGCTATATTTCAGCTACAATTCATAATTATAATGTGAATATTGTTTTTGAAATTTAAAACTTAAAAACTTAATATGCTTTGACTTTTTCTACTGTAAATAAATGTATTTGTATTATTAGAATGTAATTTTCATTGACATAAAAAAAAAATCATGTGATTACATAATGTATGGCACTTGTAATGCATTACTTTACTTGTTAGATCAAAAAGTAATCTGATTTTATAATGCATGTTATTGTAATGCTTTTTTTACTAATAACATCAAAAAGTAATCTGATTACGTAATGCATGTTACTTGTAATGCGTTTCTTTACTCATAACATCAAAAAGTAATTGATTACATAATGCATGTTACTTGTAATGCGTTTCCTCTCTCATAACATCAAAAAGTAATCTGATTATGTAATGTGCATTATTGTAATGCGTTTTTTTACTCATAACATCAAAATGTAATCTGATTACTTAATGCATGTTACTTGTAATGCGTTTCTTTACTCGTTACATCAAAAAGTAATCTGATTAGGTAATGCACATTACTTGTAGTTAATTACTTGTTAGATCAAAAAGTAATCTGATTAGGTAATGCATGTTACTTGTAACACATTACTTTACTTGTAACATCAAAAAAGTAATCTAAATGGGTTATGCATGTTACTTGCGTTACCCCCAACACTGATCATTTCAGATGAGATTGAAAAAAACGTATCGCTAGGTTTACTCAGAGGAGGGCTATGATAGAAATGTGCATGTCCATCTTGAACATAATCAGAATTATCAGCTAATAAGGGTAAATCTCCATACTCTGGTGCACTGGAGGGAGCATCTGAGTGGTTTCCACAGTTGTACCTTGACAGGCTGTAGAGAATTCTGATGGAATCACGTCCTCATGTTCTGATATCAAAGATATGCGAAGTGCAACTTGTATGAAGTTGTATGAAGCCATTGCAATATTTTGCATTTATATTTTTTGTATATATTTTATAGTTTTCACATTATTTGATATAATTGCATTGATTAGTTTGTTAAATTCACATACTTTATCTGTTTGATTATTTTCTTATATTTAATACAGTATATCTTCAGTTTAAACCAACCGCATGCTGTCCACTCAAGTGGACATCTGAAGATCTCTTTGAAAAATTTGTAAAAAAATAAAATAAAAATCAATTCTTGTTTTTCATGCCCTAAGAGCAATAAAAACACATAGGAAAAAAATCCTGACTGAGGTTATCATAATTCATGCATGAAAGGGTTAAAGCTGCAAGCACTGTCTCAAGATAATTTTACCCATATTTGAAGATGGCCCAATGAATGTTTTTTTTTCTAATGTTGCTTTTGCTGCTAATTTTGTTGCTAATGCAGTATTTTTTTCAGTCATACGTTGTATATCTTTTTATTTAACATTTACAAAAAAATTATAATCCAAGACTTTTCCACTAGAAAGATGTCGGACTCTGAAACCATTGAACTGGCTTGTCTTGGCCGACCTTTTCAGTTGGGAATGCTTTATGACTGCCGAAGAGATGTCCTCATTCCAGGTAATAAAAAGCACATGAACACACTGGGGAGGAAACAATCTAAATGGTATAATTCATTACTTTGTTAGATTTTATGCTTTAACTTTGGGGTAACTAATTATTAACATATAAAATGTTCCCAAGGAATAACTCTTTGGGATGCTGAGATGCTGCAGAAGAATATCAATGTACGGCCACAGCCAAACACTGACTTCAAAATCATTGCCTCAGATTCAAGTGAAGACAAAGTAGAAGCTTTGAATATTTCTGCATCTCTTGAAGCCAGTTTTCTGTGTGGATTAGTTCGTGTGAAAGGGTCAGCTGGCTATTTAAATGACAAGAAGAAGTCCAAACATCAATCTCGAGTCACCTTACAGTATCGGTCAACGGCACGTTTTGAGCAGTTAACTATGGAGCATCTTGGAACAGGGAACATAAAGCATAGCAATGTTTTTCAGGAGGGCTCGGCCACACATGTTGTTACGGCTCTATTGTATGGAGCTCAAGCGTTCTTTATTTTTGACCGTGAAGTTTCATCCAATGAAAATCATCAAGAGATACAAGGACACCTGCATGCAACAATCAAAAATATACCTTTAATATCAGTTGAAGGTGAAGCATCTTTGAAAATGAGTGATTCAGAAAAAGAGAAAATGAACAAATTCAACTGCACTTTTCATGGAGATTTTGCTCTGGAAAACAATCCAGTTTCCTATGTAGATGCCATCAAGGTGTACTCAGAGCTGCCAAAACTGTTGGGAGAACATGGAGAGAATGCTGTGCCAATGACCGTATGGCTTTACCCTCTGAAAAAACTAGATTCAACAGCTGCTCAGTTAGTCAGGGAGATCAGTGTAAGCCTAGTACGACGTGCCCAACGGATCATGGATGAACTGGATAATTGTGACATTCAATGTCAAGACCTGATGAGGGACAATGTTGCCATTCAATTCCCTGAAATCAAAACTAAAATCAGAAAATTTAAGGACCTCTGCTCAGAGCACAAAATAGTTTTTCAAAAAAATCTCTGCAGGCTTCTTCCATCCATAAGGGGCGGAGGAAAAGAAGAACAAGAACTTGCTGATGCTCTTAATGACAAAGAAAGATCCCCGTTTCAGGGTGCTCTGGTACACAAGTACCTCAATGAGCGAGAGCGAGAGATTAATGTCATTAGATCTTACCTCGAAATCATGAAAGAAGTCCCTGTTCTTTCATCCAGCAATGACTTGGACAAGGTTGTCCTGAAAGGATCCAATTACTATGTGATAGCTTTTGCACTTTCCTCCTTAAATGAAAAGGAACTGTACATCTCAGACCTGGAGAATTACCTGAAAAAACAATCGCGTAACAAAGGAGAGCAAGTGAGTTATGATCAAGATTCCTCAAAAAAGACAGAAAAATGGTTTTCCTCAGGAAATGTAACTACACTGACCAGGGAAAACATACAGTCCTTCCTAGATTTCAAAGAAGCCAATAAAGGAAGAAAGAACATTGAATTCTGCATCGCATCAATCCCGGATGAACTCATCACTGCCTCTTCAATTCATGTTTATGAAAGGGGGAGACTCATAAGCTCACAGTACGAGCTCCCCTCAAAACCCCCCAAACCAGTCTTCTTGAGTGCGGAGCATGACTGCATACATCTGCAAATCAAACCTCCTGAACACGGTGTTAGTTGTGTGAACTCGTACTGCATTTCATATCAGTCTGCGCAGAGCTCTGAATGGACAGATGTGTTTACTGATGGGGTTTCTGATCAAGTCACAGTCAAGCAGTTACAACCACATAAAGAATATCGTTTCAACTGTAAGGCGGTGTGTCATCCAGGAGTAAGTCTGACTAGTGGCACAACATCATTGTTCAGGACTCGTCCATGCTCTCCTCCTGGAGCACCTATAGTGAAACGAGTAGTATCACAGTCTGCAACTGTAGCCTGGGATGTTCCTACATCTGTGGGAGAAGATGTTCTGGTCACTGGATACGTGTTGGAATTCAGAGAATGCAGAAAGGATCAAGAAAGTGAAAAGCCAGGGAAGTCTGTGAAATCTACAAACAGGGAGTGCACTCTTCAGGGACTGAAAGAAGACACAGATTACACAATCCGAGTTTTTGCAAACTGTGGAAATGATGGAGAGAGTCTTTTCAGCCCTGAAACTGTGTTTTCAGCCAGTTTCAGCCAGAGCGAGTTGTTCCTGAATCAATCTTCACGAATTAAAAAGGGCAATCCATCAATACATACACTGACACTACACAAAAAAATGGAAGAGACTGTTAGCTTTAATCGGTATGTCTTCGGAAGTAAGGCTGAGGATGTGAAAAACAAAGTTATCCTTCTTTTGGGACCAACGGGTGCAGGAAAAACCACACTGGTTAATGTGATGGTCAATTCCATACTGGGCGTAAAGTGGCAGGATGCATATCGCTTCAAACTAATCAATGAAGTGACCAATCGCTCACAGGCTGAGAGTCAGACATATAATGTCTCATCTTTTGAGCTGTACAATCAGACTGGCTTTCAAATTCCCTATTCCCTCACAATCATAGATACACCCGGATTTGGGGATACAAGAGCACATGTTAAACTGATTACAGAGCAGGTCAAAAGCTTTCTTTGTAGCCCTTTGGGAATTGATCACATTGATGCCGTCTGCTTTGTTGTCCAGGCCTCTCTTCCCCGCCTGAGTGCAAATCAGAGGTACATCTTTGACTCAATCCTGTCCATTTTTGGCAAAGACTTTGCAGAGAACATCATAATTTTGGTCACATTTGCAGACAGTAAAAACATCCCAGCTCTAGAAGCCATCAAAGCAGCAGATCTACCCTGTCAAAAGAATACAAAGGGACAACCCACCCATTTCAGTTTCAACAATTCAGCTGTGTATGCAGACAAAAAAGTAGAAGAGCCTACAACCTCTGACAATGATTCAGATGATAATGATGATGAAGATGATAAACTGCCCAAGCTTTTCTGGGACAAAACCTTTAAACAGATGAAGGCTTTTTTCAAGGCATTGGGGGCCATTGAAAGTAAAGATCTGACGATGACTAAAAAGGTCATAGAGGAACTAGAGCGCCATGAGAAAGCCATGAAAAGTCTGACCCCTCAAATAACTGCAGGTCTCTCTAAAATGAGTGAGATAAAAAAAATCAAACAATGTTTAGAAAATGAGAGTGACAGCATGAAGCAAAATGAGGATTTTGAGCAAGATGTAGAGGTGATGAAAGCAATCAGAACCCCTGTAAACTGTTTTGCCATCAATTGCAACAACTGCCTTTTCACATGTCACTTCAACCCTGCAGAAGTGCAAACTTTCGGTGCACTTTCAGTGCAAACTTGTGCAGTGATGGAGGCTGGACACTGCATTATCTGCCCTGAAAACTGCCATTTCTCTGCTCATTCTAAGGAAAATTTCATGTGGACGTATGAAACAAAAATAGAGAAAAAAACTATTAAAGAGCTGAAAGACAACTTCATGATGGCAAAAAGAAAGTTTATGGACTCTAAGCACATACTTGATGCACTTGAAGAGGAACTCTATGGAATTGAGGAAAAACTAAGGAAGTTGATCAAACTGTCCTCTGATTGCCTAAGAAGACTGGATGAAATTGCATTGAATCCAAAATCTCTCTCCATAGCCGAATATCTCGAAATCCTAATCAAAACTGAGAAAGAAGAGAAAAGTCCTGGCTTTGAGGACCGGGTTGTTGGACTCGAGAAAATGAAACAAGAAACTCTTATCCTAGAAAAGATTGCTAAAGGAGAAAATTTGCTTGAAACAGAGCGCCGCATTATGGAGGAGAGAGAGAAGCGAATGCAAACTGTTGCCCTGAAAATGATGAAAATTAAGAAAGCTTTTGCCTTTCAGTCACAGAGCAAACAGAAAACATCTGATCAAAAGGATGGAAGTGCTTCCCTTGAGGGACAGGAGATGTCCTAACCAAAATAAAAGGCTGAATAGTTCAAAAAGATTTAGGAAAATTGAAAATTTGCTTAACAAGATGTTACTTAAACATCAATGCTTATTTCACGTGTAAATCAATAATCATTTAACATGAAGAATACTGAATTTAAGAGTTATATATGCTTTTAATATTTGTGTTTTCAACAATGATGCAATGTCAAATTTCTCAAGAATCCACAACAATCATGTACTGTAGCTCAACTGGTGCTAGCAAAACAGTAATAATGGCTCCAGAGAATGCATGAAATTAGCGTGGTATTTATTTATTTTTTTCCATTTTTTATAGCTTAAATGCCATATAAATTGCATTGCTTAAATTGGATAAAAGCTTCTGAAAAAAGTATAAATGTAAAAAAAAAAAATCTTCATTTTTGTGTTTAGTCTTGTGAGATCATGCAAACATTTTGATATTGTAAAATACTATGAAATACTATAAAAACAATGTATGGTTTCAAGCACTTCCTTTATGTTTTCAAGAAATTATGAGTTTTAAGAAATTATAAGTTGTATTAGTATGGCATAAAACATTTTGAAATTAAGAAATATGGATTTTTCTTATGGTAGAGCTTATACTGTATTGCCGCAATGCACATGTGAAATTTCCCAATTCCCTGACAATTTACTACTGTTCAAAAGTTATCAGCAATTGTATTATAATTAATTCTACTTATGGGTTTTAAAATGATAATTATTTTTATTAGTAGTAATATTGTTTTTTAAAAAGTCATTTTCTCAACTCTGTGAATTAATAAAAAGATCTTTACTGTTTAACTTAATTGTCAATTCATGATTTTACTTTTTTAAACCTTTATGAAGTTTAAATTAGTTTGAAGCCTGTTTTGCAAAATCCAGGTCCTGAACACGGACTGCGACTTGTAAACAATGTCCAAAATTATTGCCATTATGCATTATGACTATCTGTCATTCATGTTAATCAAACAACAAAAGACAATGAGAAGATCACTTTTGTAGCTTTAACAAAGATGAATAATATTTAATTTATACAGCCAAGACTATAGTTTTATTTAACATTTGATTTCCTGAACAATTCATGTACATCAATCTTTTTTTATTGCAATATATAATTCCAGAAAAACGAAATATTGCAATGTAGTGCAGTAAAAACAAGTATGAAAAATAAAAATAGACTATGGCACAACCTTTACAACTCTGTATGTCAGATTGACAGGTAATGATATTCTGTAGCCTACCCTCCATGGCGAATTAATTAAATACATAATTATTATAAGAAAATCAAATCAAATCAAATCAAGTATATTTGTATAGCGCTTTTCACAATACAGATTGTATCAAAGCAGCTTCACAGTATTAAAATAAAATAATACAACAAAGTTTGTTTCTAGTGGAATTTATTGATTGATAGAATAAAATTAAATATCCCCAAAATATCCCCAACTGAGCAAGCCAAAGGCAACAGTGGCAAGGAACCGAAAAACTCCATCAAGTGACCTAATGGTGTCCTAAAACTCCATCAGGTGACCTAATGGAGAAAAAAAAACCTTGGGAGAACCCAGGCTCAGTCGGGGGCCAGTTCTCCTCTGGCATTTATGAACTAGAGGCCGGATTGTAGTTTGAAACTGTGAGATTAACAATATTATATGAATGCCTGGCTGAAAAGATGCGTCTTTAATCTAGTTTTAAACTGGGAGAGTGAGTCCGAGCAACGAACAGTATCAGGAAGGCTATTCCAGAGTTTTGGAGCCAAATGTGAAAATGCTCTCCCTCCTTTGGTTGATCTGGATATCCTAGGTATGACCAAAAGCCTCGAATTTATTGATCTTAAAGAGCGCGATGGATTATAGGGTGATAGAAGATCCGTTAAATAGACTGGAGCTAAGCCGTTTAGGGCTTTATAAGTCAGTAGCAATACCTTATAATTAATACGGAACTTTATAGGTAGCCAATGAAGTGATGATAAAATCGGTGTTATATGATCATATTTTCTTGATCTAGTAAGAACTCTAGCGGCTGCATTTTGGACTAACTGTAGCTTGTTTATTGAGGATGCAGGACAACCGGCTAATAAAGCATTACAGTAATCTAGTCTCGAGGTCATGAATGCATGAACTAACTTTTCTGCATCAGAAACTGATAGCATATTACGTAGCTTAGCAATGTTTCTAAGGTGGAAAAAGGCTGTTTTTGTAACATACGAAATATGATTTTCAAAAGACAGGTTACCGTCGAGTATAACACCCAGGTCTTTTACTGTAGAGGATAAAGTAACAGGACATCCTACGATGTCAAAGTTGTATTGTGAGAGGTTCTGTGGGCGGTTTTTTGAACCGATAAGTATTACCTCTGTCTTGTCTGGATTTAATAAAAGAAAATTACGCGTCATCCAATCTTTTATATCTTTAACACGCTCTGTCAATTTGGATAATTTAGCGTTTTCATCCGGCCGTGATGAAATATATATTTGAGTGTCATCAGCATAACAATGGAAACTAATTCCATGTTTCCTTATAATATTTCCAAGTGGCAGCATATATATTGAGAATAACAGAGGGCCCAACACAGATCCCTGCGGCACTCCATAGTTTACTGGAATTATGATCGATTTTTCTCCATTTAAATAGACAAAATGGTAGCGGTCTGATAAGTATGATCTAAACCAGCTTAATGCTTGTCCTTGAACACCAGTATAATTTTGTAGTCGATCTAAGAGTATTGTATGATCTATAGTATCGAACGCAGCACTTAGATCAAGTAAAACTAGTATTGAGATACAGCCTTGGTCAGAAGCTAAAAGTAAATCATTTGTGATTTTAACGAGCGCAGTTTCAGTGCTATGATGCGGCCTGAATCCTGACTGAAACTTTTCATAGATATCATTTTCTTGCAAGAAAGAGCCCAGTTGAGTGGACACAACTTTTTCTAGTATTTTAGACATAAAAGGTAGATTTGAAATGGGTCTATAATTTGCTAGATTATGCGGGTCTAATTGTGGTTTCTTAATGAGAGGTTTTATCATTGCCAGTTTAAATGTTCTTGGAACATGACCTAAAGATAAAGACGAGTTAATAATATTGAGGAGAGGCTCTTCCACTACAGGTAACACTTCTTTCAGTAGTTTAGTTGGTATAGGATCTAATAAACATGTTGTTGTTTTAGATGAAGTGATAAGTTTATTTAACTCTTTTTGTTCTATAGTTGTAAAGCACTGTAATTGTTCTTGCGGGGGGAAAATTGAGGCTGAATTATAAGGTGCGATTGAGGATTGAACGTTTACAATTGTGGTCCTGATGTTTTCTATTTTCTCAGTGAAGAAGTTCATGAAATCATTACTACTAAACTGTAACGGGATATTTTGTTCGGGTGACGTCTGTTTATTTGTTAGTCTAGCCATGGTGTTAAATAAAAACCTAGGATTGTTTTGGTTGTTTTCTATTAGTTTGCGGAGATGCTCAGCCCTGGCCGCTTTTAGGGCCTTTTTATAACGTGACATACTGTCTTTCCACGCGATTCTAAAGACCTCTAAATTAGTTTGTTTCCATTTACGCTCCAAATTACGGGTTTCTCTCTTTAGAACATGCGTAGTATTATTGTACCATGGTGCTTTAATTTTCTCTGTAACCTTTTTTAATCTAACGGGTGCAACAACATCCAATGTTCTAGAGAGAATGGTGCTCATAGTGCTAGTTAGTTCTTCTAGTTCATCTGTTTGTTTGGGTTCAGGCAGCAGCTGAGACAGATCAGACAAGCAACTCGAGAAATTATCTATGGTGGATGGAAGGATTGTTCTGCCTGGTCGAAAACGCGGCGCCGCATGACATATTACAGCAGTACGTAATATGCAAGTTACCAAGTAATGGTCAGTGACATCATCACTTTGTGGAATGATATCTATATCGGTTGGATCGGTTCCATATGATATAATTAAATCGAGTGTGTGATTAAGACGATGAGTTGGTCCTGTGACGTTTTGTTTGACCCCAAAGGAATTTAATAAATCTATAAACGCAGCCCCTAAAGCATCATTTGGATTATCTACGTGTATGTTAAAATCTCCAACAATTAATGCTTTATCTACATTGACCAATAGATCTGAGAGAAAATCTGCAAACTCTTTTAGGAAATCAGCGTAAGGCCCAGGCGGTCTATATCCGGTAGCCAAGGCTAGAGATAATATGGATTTTTTTCTAACATCTAAGAGCGTAACATTTAGTACAAGTATTTCAAACGAAATAAACTTATAACCCGTTTTCTGAGTAACATTGAGAATATCTCTATAGACCGCTGCAACACCGCCGCCACGACCAATCAGACGGGGTTCGTGCTTATAGGAGTATCCTAATGGAGTAGACTCATTAAGACCGAAATAATCATTAGGTTTAAGCCAAGTTTCAGTAAGGCAAAGTACATCGAAGCTATTATCCGTGACTATTTAATTTACAATAACTGCCTTAGGTGTGAGTGATCTAATGTTTAGAAGACCTAGCTTTAGAAATTGTTTTTGGTTACTAATAGCAACATTTTCTGGTTTAATAACAATTAGATTTTTTCTAGATCCTGCAGTAGATTTATTATTTGATCTCACTAAACGAGGAATAGACACAGTTTCTATGCAATGTTCTACACTATTTTTATCAGTTAATTTGGTGCAGCAGAGACTATGATTTGAACTTTTGGTTACTAGTCAAAAGGTATTTAACATTTTGGAGATGTTATCTGACAGAAGATCCGATCCGAATCTGCTTGGGTGTAAGCCATCAGCACGGTAAAGCCTAGGACGCTCCCAAAACAGATTCCAATTATTTACAAAGAGCAGTTTCTGCTCATTGCACCATGATATTAACCATTCATTTAGCGCGAATAATCTACTAAACTTTTCATGACCTAGTCGGTACGTGGGAAGCGGTCCTGACACAATGATCGTTATATCAGGCGATGTGCTGCGTACCGTATCGATCAGATTCCTGAAGTCTTTCTTCAGAACCTCTGTCTGTCGCAGCCTGATGTCGGCCCCTCCCGCGTGCAGGACCATAGTTCCGATGCGCTCGTTCAGAATCTCGGGAACGTGAGCAGCGATTTCAGAAACACGAGCACCAGGAAAGCAGTGACTATATGCACCTTACTTTTATTTAACGTAGCTTGTACGTGTCGAACGATGGAATCACCGATGATCACACAGCATCGCGTTCTGTTTCGCGAAGAGGGGAGAAGCGGTTTTGTGTGGATATCTCGAAAACCGGGAGGGTCGGAGAGAGTTTTCTTGGTCTAGACCTGACTCGCGTCTTCCGCTGCGGAAATATCCAGGCTTCGTGGTGGCATGTTGGAGCCGGCGTAAACGAGACCATAGCTGATCGCGGCCTCGACGCTCGTGACCGATGCTGAGTAACGCACGGAGTAGACGAGGTCGGAGTCAGCGGGTTAGTAACGTTGATCACTGATTTGTGTGCAATTGCATCGGCGCGTGATGTTTCAAGAGCTAACCGCCGGTCTATCAGCTCGGCTTTTCTCACTAAAAGGTCGTGGATCTGTTTCTCAACAGCTTCCAGCTCAGACTGCAACGCGTGTAGCTCAAATGTATCCTCACCTGCACCAAAAGGTAGACTACTTACATCTGATATATTCGCCATTTTAACAGATGGACAGTAAGTTAAGTTAGCAACGACGCTACCAGTGATGCTATCAATATTAATACTAATTTATGGCTTAAGTCTTGGATATAATCCGTCTTTTTAGTGGTACGGGTGTGGAGTAGACGCACGATAGGCGAAAAAAAAAAAATGTTTGTTTATAAATGAGTGCGGAGAAGACGCGTTCAGCCGTGATCCACGGACGTAACCTATAAGAGTATCCAGCGTTGGATCACTAGGCTTGAGACGCGTCTGCTCAACAGTCCGCGTTGTAACTATGAGGTGAGGAAAAATAGAAAATGTTCGTTGTAAGTGAGTTTTAAAGAGAAATCAAGAATTATAAATCAATCGATGGAGCTCCAAAGACAACAACGCGTTCAGACGCGACGCATGCGCATTCGAAACAGGAAACAGGAAGTGAAACAGGAAACAGGAAGAATTGAAATAAACAATCAAAAAAAGGCGACATTTGGCCAAACACTTTTGTTTGCTACAACAATCTTATAGTGGGGAAAATAATTATTTGATCCCTTGCTGATTTTGTAAGTTTGCCCACTTACAAAGAAATGACGGGTCTATACGTTTTATGGTAGGTATGTTTTAACATATAGAGACAAAATATCAACCAAAAAATCCAGAAAAAACACATTATTTAAAGGTTATACATTGATTTGCATTTCAGTAAGTGGAATAAGAATTTGATCCCCAAGCAAAACATGCCTTAGTACTTGGTGGAGAAACCTTTGCTGGCAAGCACAGAGGTAAGACGTTGTAGTTGGTCACAAGGTTTGCACACATCTCAAGGGGGATTTTGGTCCACTCCTCTTTACAGATACTCTCAAAATACTGTGCGTGAAAAAAAAAAAAAAAGTGTGTGTCATTGTCATGCTGAAAGACCCCACCCACAACCCATCTTCAGTGTTCTGGCTGAAGGAAGGAGGTTCTCGTACAAGATTTGACGGTGCATGGCCCTGTCCATCGGCCCCTCAATACAGTGAAGTCATCCAGAAAACAGCCCAAAAGCATTATATTTCCACCTTAGTGCTTGACTGTAGGGATGGTGTTCTTGGCGTCATAGTCAACATTTCTCTCCCTCCAAACACGGCGAGTTGAGTTGATGTCAAAGAGCTCAATTTTGGTCTCATTTGACCACAGCACTTTCTCCAAAACCTTCTCTGAATCATTAGAAGTGAGCAAACTTACAAAATCAGCAGGGGATCAAACAATTATTTTCCCCACTGTATCTATCTGTAGACCATCTAGTTGGTGTTATATTGTATACAAACTACACTATAAAAAAAATCTGTAAATGTACAGAATTTTACTGTTTTATTTTACAGATTTTTCCTGTATTCTGACAAATAGAATGTAAATGTACATTTCTGCAGTAAAATAATGTGGAAAACATGTAACGTTTTTTTGACTTCCCATACTCTGACTGTTCTGCTTTTTCAAAGTAGTTCTGCTAGGTTCAATGTTTCGTTTCGTAACAAATTTCTTCTCATAATATCATATTATATCATAATATCATATAATCATACATTCTTTGTTGAAATGTCGCTGACATGTCAACTATAACGAATTCAAATATTCAAACTGAAGAAATTCCTGCCCGGTGTAAGTCTCTTCTGAGCACAAGGTGAATGGAGCAGCACAGTGATACAGTAATGAAACACTCTCTAGTTACATCTACATTAATCCAGACACATTTGAAAACATTGCTTTAATTTTAAAATGTTCTCAGACCACACTATTGTTCCAGCATTTTACAAAAGTTTAAAATGTAAAATGTAATAAAAGCTGATAGTGATGATACAGAGAGACGGGAAATAGCTATGTTTTCTCAGAACACACACACAAACAAATCTGCATGGAAGGAAGGCCAAAACATAAAAAAAAAAAAAAAAAAAAACCTTTTCAAAAGTATCTGGATTAGTGTAGACATAGCCCCTGTCGCATACACACTACCACTCACTCATAACATTCTCTTGCATACACACTTTATCTCTTGCAAATTCCATCCACAAACATGCTCTGTGTCAATTTCCACTATTCTGATATTTTTACCTTTCATTTATTAAAAGAGTTATATAGTAGAGTGTTTCTTTAAGTTGTTTGTTGCTTGTTTGACATATGCCTTTTCAAGATAAAACCCAAGAGATCAAAAGTGGAGAAGAGCACTTCAAGAAAGCAGCTGACGGTCAGTCAGTCAGCATATATGTCAAACTACACTCCTGGGGGCCACTGTCCTGCAAAGTGTAGCTCCAACCAGCTCCAAAACACCTGGCTGGAAGTTTCTAGCAATCCTGAAGACATTGATTAGCTGGTTCAGGTGTGTTTAATTAGTTTCTGAAGGGCCACTGTCCTACAGAGTTTGGCTTCAACCCTAAGTTTGACTCATGTGTTCGAAAGGTACTTTCACTCTGAACCAAAATGACAGACTATAGCCCTATTCGGACGGGACTAGTTTTCCAAACGACGTTTGAGTTACAATTCTTATCAACCTACGTCTGTGATTTCATGTACGGATTCGGACGGGACTAACATCTCCGTGTTTATTACCGAGGTAGGAGTGTCTGTTTTACATGTGGGCATTGCAGAAGATCACGTGTTCAGAATGCGTGGATTGCGTATGGTCATTTGAAATTAAGTACTTTTAAAATTAAGCACTTTGAAATATAAAGTAAAACGTCCTAACGTATTTAGTGTTTTGTAAACCTTTTATAAAAATTGTAGTATAAAAAAAAAAACTAAACATAGATTTATCATCATGATTTTATAGAACTGGGTTCTTATAATAAACCCACCGGAATAAAAAGTTTTAACTTATATAATTTACACGTTATGTAATTAAGTGCAGAAATGAAAGTAATCTTACCTTACCTTAACTGATATTACAGTAGCCAGTCTTAACAGTTTACATGATTTGGCTCTTCTTGTTGATTTCATTTTTTATTTTTTCTTCGCAGTGTAGGCTACCAAACAAATTTACATCCATTATCGGTGTGCAAAAAGCAGAAACTTGAATACCGACGCGATAGCGAGAGATTGTATGGCAGTTCACGTTGACCAAAACACATAAGAAAAAGCGTTTTGGAAAAAAAATGTCCGGTAATCACAGACATTCGCATTCGGACGGGATTAGATTTCTCTGAGGACCGCCGAGTTTGACGAAAAACAGTAGGTAATTTGCTCTGGAATTTTTACAGAGGTCGTGTGAGAAAAAGACAGACATGGCAGATTCGGACAGGATTAAAATCTCAAAGTACGTCTGTGAAACAGATATTTCTCTAACGTCCCCCTGTGAAACTAGTCCCGTCCGAATAGGGCTTATGAATAGAAGGCATACACGGAGAACATTCTTCAGAAGAGAGTCCAATGTCCCTCCATCCACTTAATAATTGTTTAATTATTATTCAACTGTGTATGTTTTTTTTTTTTGTAACAAATTGTTGTACAGTTATAATTAAATATACTGCTGCAATTGTTTTTAAACATAGTTTTAAAACTATTATACTGTTTTTATTAAATAAAAACTAATAAACAGTATTTTGCAATTAAGAGGCTGGTTATTTGTATATAGCAGTGTTTAACCTTATTTATAGAAAATGTTATTGTCTTTATGCAAGTAAATATGATCCTTCATTAAACAATAAAAAGCTAAAGAAAAAAAACAAGATTTTATGTAAAATTACAGTTATAAACTGTATTTTAGTAAAGGAAAAGCACTGTATTTTTACGAGATGTTTATTTTCCGTTTTTTTTTTTTTTTACAGGATTTTTTTTTTAGTCTTGTTCTCTAAAATGGTTTTCATAATTGGCCCTGCACCCAGAAACATTAGGTCAGAACACTATAATGTTGATTTGTCTGCCTTTGCTTTGCCTGACAGAGATATGTAATATTAATATTTGTAAATCTGCTACTGACAGCATGGAGACCCACCCTGTATACACACATACTTTCAAAATACAAAACACCATTTCATTTTTTACTTCAAAATTTAATTCAATGTCACTTGCTGTTTCTTTTTTCAGTGCACGAAAGCTCTAACATATGTCTTTCCTTGATATTCATATTATTTTCACTCTCAATATATTAGTAAGTGTCTTTTTGGCTATACTACTACAACAAATAATCTGTCATATACTTATGTTTCTATACCTTGTTTATTAATTGTAATGTTGATTAATGTTTTTATTTATTTATTTCTCTCTGTAATTTAACTAGCAGACCGAGAATGTTTCAAAATCAATGATTGGGTCTCAGTGTTTTAGAATTTAAGAATTGCATGCATTTCATGAGGTAGAAATCAATCGAGTTTTCAGTGGAACTGGCGCCTTTTAGTGGCCCAACGTCTTTCAACGCTTCAACCTTTTTTAAGCATGACCCTGTAGTAGCTGGAGAATTAGCACTAGACTAATATTTGGCCAAAATCAACTAGGTGGAAAATACCGCAAATGCACAGTGGTTTCAAATTATTCATTAACTAATACTAACTTTTAACATTAAGATCAGAGGAACCTACACGTTTAAAAAAAAGATCTGGTTTCTCTGAAGGTTTCTCTTTCTTTCTCCATTTCTGCCACCAGATGGAGTTTGGTTCTTTCTTTGCCACTGTCGCCTTTGGCTTGCTTAGTTGGGAAACTTTATATTCAGCAGTATTTTACATTATTAGATGAGAACTGAATTGAAGATGTTGACATCACTGTTTTCTGCAGAGCTGATTATAGCTGAATTAAACTCATTCCATGATGAACCAAACTGAATCAACACTGAACAGATTTCAGCTGGATAATGACACTATTGTCCCTTTAGAATTGAACTCAGTTTGCATCATTGATCATTATTTTCCTGTTTATCCCTGTAAAGCTGCTTTTAAACAATCTGCATTGTATAACACTCTAAATAAAAAAAAAGACTTAACTTGATTACACTTATTAATGTGAATCTGAAACAACAAAATATGAGTGCTTGACATACAAGTGAAAGATTGAAGCAATTCTTAGAAAATACAAAAAAGTGTATTAACAGGCCTAAAATAAAGACCAAATAAGATTATCTTGTTCATCTTGTTGGTAATGTAAAATAACACACCTGTCATGATCTTCACAACACTGCAGTCTCATTGGCTGATCCGTGACAGATCTGTCCAATCACAGCATTGCCACACCCACCTCAGCCCTCTATAAAACTGTAGTACTCTAGTATAGTTTTACACACAGCAGCTGAACCTGAGAACTGGACGGGATAAGACACAAAAACTACTGAAGAATCTAGAACAAATATAGGTAGGCTATGTGTTTTTTTTTTTTTTTTTTTTTTTTTTTTTTTCACATTTACAACTAACTATTTATGCTCATAATATATTTTATTATACGATTTGCAGTTTATAGTACAAGGAAGCCCAACATGCTATTTTATACACTTTCTCTGTTCTGAAAATATAAAAAAAACTTAGGGGTGCATAAAAATTTTCATATGCATCAATCTGACAATGAATAGATTTTGCAATGCAAAAATGTAAAGTAAAATGTGCACAAATGAAATGTCTTAAATGCAGTTTTGTTTCTTGTGTTGACGTATAACAATTCTATTGACCACAATAAAATGTACGCCTGTGAGTGCAAGATAAAGACTGAAATTTTTAAATGCATTCAATATTTCTACAAAAAACAAATACAATTTTCTGGTATTGTGGAAAGTGGAATTTTTTAAATTTCATAATCGTTACTGAATTGTCATAGTAAATATTTTACACCCCTTACATACAGGATATTAACAGGACATTTGTGATGAATTTACTTTGTAGATTCTTTAATAGACTTTCTCCTTTTCTTTCTCTCTCTCTCTCTCTCTCTCTCTCTCTCTCTCTCTCTCTCTCTCTCTCTCGCATAACAGATTTACATCTTCAAAACTTTGAAAATGGGAAATGATTATGTTAGACAGATCAGAGCTGAAAAGGAAACATCGATAATGGCGGAAGAACTTCAAAGACTAAGACAAGAAAGAGAATTAGAGAGATTGAGAGAGGAGAAAAATGCAGCGGAGGAGCGCAACAGAAGCGAAGCAGAAAAACGAGCACTCCAGGAACAATATGATAAAATAGAAAATGAGATAAACATGCAGAGATTGAAAGAAGAAGAGAAGAAGAAAATCGACATGGAGAACAGATGTAAAGAAGACGAAGAAAGGAAAAGAATTCACATAGAGAAGCAAAATGCACAAAAAGATGACAGTAAAAAGATCCGATGGCTATGGGTTTTTTGTTTTACAATTACTAACAAGCGTTACCAATAGGTAAAGTACTTTTTCTAAACTCTTAACACAGTAACACAGCTACATCACAATTGGCCACATAGTTCATTTTCTGGCCAAAACCACATTTTGTTAAATAAATACAAACTCTACATAAAAACCTTTTCTATGTGCTAACTCAAAACTGTATCAATCAAATACAATACAAATTAATCAAATCAAATTACAGCAAACTCGACTCATTAGCACAGGTTTTCTATCCAACATGAACAAATTGTCAACCATTGCAGAACAACTGTCAAAATACTAACAATTGATGGCATTACAGTATGAAAACTGCATTACTTGTCATGTTTAAGTTCTACCTGCAGACAATATGTAATAGATTGTTTTGATTTTTATCCATTGTTTCCTTTTACTGTAAGCCATTCTATATTGTTGTTTGAGTGTTGAATGTGTGCAATCTAAAAGTAAATGAGCATTACTTTATAGAGTGTACAGTAAAAAAAAAAAAGAAATAAAGAAGAAAGTAACAGATTTGCTCAGGGCAGCCACTGGTTAAATGTGTCCCCTACCCAGAACTTCAGTTGAAATCTCTTTCTTTGGGAGGTGTGTTTTACTGAAATGAAACCATGAAATTGCTGCCATTTACTATGTCCCAACAGAATAAAAAAAAGTGTAAAAGGTAATTGTGACTTTTTATCTCAGAATTGTGAGAGAGAGAGAGAGAGAGAGAGAGAGAGAGAGAGAGAAAGCATTAGTGCATCTGGCATGGAATACCTCTTCTTCTCCCTCCATCAACTCTTTCTCTCCCTCACCCAGACATTATGTGTCTCTCTCTCTCTGCCCCTCTGTGTTGTTCTGCATCCACACTGAACAAAACCAACTCAAAGAGTCCTATTTCACTGTGTATGTCCAAGTGATGGAAAGAACTTCAACACCTGACTATGCCTCCAGCTGAGATAGGAATCAGCTATTTCTCAATATTTCAGTTATCTCTTACCTAAAAATGCTTATCAGTTGTTTCAATATTTTTTATATTTTGTTTCAGTTCTTTTGAGCTGATGCTGTTGCAGAAGTAGAGGTTTTAAAATATATTTAAGGTTTGGTCTTTATTAGGTCTTTATTTTTGTCATGCTGTATTAAGCATTTGTAAATATTGAAGTGTTTTAGAAGTGTGAAAACAACATGAATTGTGTTACTAGCATGGTTACAACAGACGGATGTCGTACAAATTGTGTTTAGAGTTTTGAAAATGCGACTACAGATTGGACAAAAGCAATTGACTGTATTGGGAATTTGTTTAAAAATCTCTATTAATCATACAGAAAGATCATAGATGCACATCACCTAAAACATTTTGTGAAGATTTTATTTTTCTTCTTCCATACGTCTACTGTAAAGCACTTTGTAAACACGTTTTAAAAGTTGCTATATAAATAAAGTTGTACATCTTATTTACTGCCTCCAAACATGATATATAACTTTTAAAATCAATCCTTATCTGGCTTAGCTTTTGAATTGTGCATGCATAATCAAAGGTTGTTTTTCCATAGACTTTAGGGATTGATCCTAATACATACATATATCCCAAAAGACAGTAGTCCCGTTTTATTATATAGCTGGTTAATGCAGTTTATTTGCTGCTATTCAATGACAAAACAATCCATTTCAGATTCTCTTTTCCACAACCTCTTAAGTCATTACACTGGAGAACACTAGAAGTATAGTATACACTTCTGCACTTGGTATTAAATACTAAACTGAGTCTTTAGCATTGAAAATGATTGTTGTTGTGAAGCAAGTAAGTCCCCATTAGAAGCTTAGTACTAGCTAGTTTTAATTAATTCTTTATTTGGTTGCACTGTTGTAGGTTGTAAGCTCTCTATAAAGTAATGTGTTGTTACGACCTGTGTTTTGTTCATTGTTTTATTGCTGTTTTCATTCGTTTTGCTGTTCCGTGTTTTCTCTTGATTACAAGCAGGTGATCTCATGAGGAGCTGTAAGAAGGCCATTGGTCGTCTAGTTGGGGCGTCGCCTTCATAAGGACGCTGCTGGCACTCGTCTGGGAGCTCACTTTGGTCCGGTCGCACGTGGGTTGAGAGCTCCGGAATCCCTCCTCCGGCCGATGATCAACCTTGTTTTCGTATTAGTGATTTTCTTTAGTTTAAGTGACCAGATGTACATATAATCTTTTGAATCGGTTGTTATGTCCATGCCACCAGCTACACCGTGTGGTAATGTCTGAACTGGTCCTGTTTAAAACCATAATAGAGTGGAGCGTGTAGGGGTGTCCTGCCTTATTTATTTTTGAACCGTTTGATCTCTGTTTATGACAGGGAGTCAGGTTAGTTAAATGTATTTTCTTTTGATATTTGATTAGGTTAGTTATGTTTTTTTTCTTTTCCTTTGTTTATTCGTTTTGTTTGTTGTTTTGGCCTTTGGGACACCCTGAAGAGATGCTCTTTTCATTCATCACTCTACAATAAATTTATTATCTTTTGCTACATCTGTGTTTTTGTTGTTGATTATCGACCGGAGTGATGCGTGCTGGGATTCCTTTCCACAACCCAACTAATTATTTATTGCGCCTCTTTAGTGTTTTATATTCCCCTAGAGGCGGGGCGTAATAATTGGGGGCTCGTCCGTCCAATTTTATTTGGTTGATTTGGAAGTTTGCCCGATCCAAATTGAGAAGTTTTCGGCTTTGCTGGTGAGTACGATTTATATTTGTTATGTTTTGATTGGCAGTTTTTTCATGCGTATTGGGGAAGGGGTAGGTTAATAGATGGAATTTAGTATTGAGGCGTTTAGACAGGCTCCTTCACGTGATGTTTTGGAGTCATGTCGGAAAATTGATTTATATTTAATCGCTGATTTCTATGATATTGCGATTATTAAAACTGATAGAAAGAAGGAACTGAGAGACGTAATTCAAGCTGCACTGATTAAGCAGGGTATTTTGCAGTCTAGGAACGTTGAGGTAACTGATGAAGATAACGTTGATGTTGCGAGTTCAGATCCCGTGTTGCGCTCACTTAGTGGTGTAAACTCGGAGGATTTAAAACTAGCTATTCAGTTAAAGCAATTAGATCTCGAAAAAAAACGTCAGGAACACACCACTCAATTGTTACGCTTTAGGCAGTGCGAACTAGAAACGCATGCTGATGATCGTCGTTCCAGTTCAGTTAAGACAAATTTTGATGTACCCTCTACTAGTGTTGACTATCATTCACCCTCTGTGCCTTTGTCTGTGGCTCCTGGTCATCCTGCTGATTTTGATGTTAGTCGTCATCTAACCTTAGTGCCTGCATTTAGAGACAGTGAGGTAGATTCATACTTTGGCGCATTTGAGCGCATAGCTGCTGCGTTGCGCTGGCCGAGAGAGGTTTGGTCTCTTTTGATACAGTGTAAATTAACTGGGAAAGCCCAAGAGGTTTGTTCTACCTTATCTGTGAGTGATAGTTTAGACTATGATAAACTAAAAAGTGCGGTACTAAGGGCGTACGAATTAGTGCCAGAGGCGTATAGGCAGAAGTTTCGTGCACATGTTAAAAATGCCTCTCAAACTTATGTGGAATACGCACGGGAGAAAACTGTGCTTTTTGATAGATGGTGTCATTCCAGCAGAGTCGTTAATTTTGAAAATCTCCGTGAGTTGATTCTGATTGAAGATTTTAAAAATTCATTGCCAGACAGAGTTGTTGTCTATTTGAATGAAAAGAGAGTTTTGACTCTTGCCGAGGCTGCCGTCTGTGCAGATGAGTTTACTCTGACTCATAAAAATGCGTTTGTTGTACGTCGCGAATTTAATTCTCCGTCCTCAGAGAAAAACGCTAAAATTCCGAAAGTAGGTCTGCCTAAGCAAGCATTGCCAGTTGAAGCCCGTGGATGTTTTTACTGCCACGGACTTGGTCATTTGATTGCGAATTGCCCTTCACTGAAAAATAAAAATAAAGGGAAGTCAGCCAAAAGTGTTGGTTTTGTTAAGAAAATTGGCAGTCAACTTAGTTCGAATATTGATGCCGCATATGATCCTTTTGTGTGTCAGGGGATGATTTCTCTTAGTGGATCTGAGCGAGATTTAGTTCCTGTAACTATGTTGCGGGATACAGGGGCCAATCAGTCGTTTGTGCTGGCTAGTATGTTGCCATTTTCTGAGAAAAGTTATTGTGGATCTGACGTTCTCATTCAAGGAATTGAGTTGGGGGTGTTGAAAGTACCATTACATAACGTGTACATTCGATCCGGTTTAGTAACAGGTTGTGTAAAATTGGCAGTGCGGCACAAGTTACCTGTTAATGGCGTGGCCTTAATTATAGGTAACGATCTCGCTGGAGGGAAAGTACTCCCATTTCCCGAGGTCATTGAAAATCCCGTGTATGATTCTGTTACTTCCGGTGAGTTGGCATCAGAGTTTCCTTCAGTGTTTGCGGCATGTGTAGTTACGCGGGCTCAAGCGCGTAAATTTGGTGATTCGATTGATATTTCGGATACCTTTTTGGCAGCTGAGGACCAAGTTAAAGGTGAAGTTCGCATTGTACAACCTGAGCTGTCTGATCCCGAGTCGCTGTCCGTGACTAGTAGTGCTGAACTAGAATCAGCTGATCTGTCGTTGTCCATTAATAAAGATGTGATTTCTGCTGAACAGAAAAAGGATACTACTTTATTGCGTTGCAGGAATGGAGCGTTTAATTTGAAGGAGATTGAGAATAAATCGATAGGTTATTTTTGGGACAACGAGGTGTTAAAGAGAAAGTGGACTCCAGCAGGGTCTGATGGTTTAGGTTGGGATATTGTTTTTCAACTGGTTGTGCCTAAATGCTTTCGAAAACAAGTTCTGAGTGTGGCCCATGATAATGTAGCAGGACATCTGGGTATTACTAAAACCCATTCTCGCATTTTGCGTTATTTTTTCTGGCCTGGCATTAAATCTGATGTTGTGCGTTATTGTCGCTCGTGCCACGTGTGTCAGGTCGTAGGAAAACCTAACCAGATTATACATCCTGCACCACTTAAACCTATCCCTGTCATGGGAGAGCCTTTTGCACGAGTAATCTTGGACTGTGTTGGACCGCTACCGCGAACAAGATCTGGACATGTTTATCTGCTTACGCTTATGTGCGCGACAACCCGCTATCCGGAGGCAGTCCCGTTGCGTTCATTAAAAGCGAAAGCTGTGGTGAAAGCCCTAATCACGTTCTTCTCTACCTTTGGTTTTCCACGGGTGATCCAAACGGATCAGGGGACTAATTTTATGTCACGATTATTTAAACAGGTACTGTCCCAACTGAAAATTAAGCACATTACATCTAGTGCCTATCACCCAGAGTCCCAAGGTGCTCTCGAAAGGTTCCACCAAACCTTGAAGTCCATGCTGGGTAAATATTGCATTGAGTCAGAGAAAGACTGGGATGAGGGGTTGCCTTTTCTTATGTTTGCTGTCCGTGAGAGTGTTCAGGAGTCATTAGGATTTAGTCCTGCAGAATTGGTTTTTGGACACACGGTAAGGGGCCCACTCAAAATGTTGAGAGAGAACTGGCTGACTGAGCAAAAATCGGATTGTAATCTACTAGAATATGTCAGTTCTTTTAGAGAGCGATTGCATAATGCTTGTAAATTGGCTCAGACCGCACTGGAAAGTACCCAAGTGAAAATGAAAAAGCGTTTTGACAAGAATGCTGTTTCTCGTTTGTTCTTTGAGGGGGACAAGGTCTTGGTTTTATTGCCAATCCAGGGTGCTGCATTACAGGCTAGATTCTCTGGTCCGTATGTCATTGATAAGAAGCTGAATGAGATGAATTATGTTGTTCGGACTCCCGATCGGCAAAGAAAAACTCGCGTGTGTCATGTAAACATGCTGAAGCTGTATGTGAGTCGTGGGGAAGATATGGAGTTAAAAACCTCTGTTATCACTCCAGTTGCCTCGATCGTGATTGCTTCTGACAGTGATGTTGATGAAGATGGACTGAATCTACAGGGTACCCTGATGTTGGGTGGCAGATTGAATAATTCCATGATTTTGGAGAATTTAAACTCTCATCTGGCGCATTTATCTGACTCTCAGCGCACTGATATAGTAAAGTTGATTAATTCATCTCTGGGGTTGTTTTCAGACGTTCCTACCCGCACTCAAGTACTGAAGCATGATATTGACGTAGGTGATCATTCACCGATTAAGCAACGCGCTTATAAAGTGAATCCAGTTAAACGTAAAGTTATGGAGGCCGAGGTAAAATATTTAGTTGCAAATGGATTTGCAGTTCCGAGTTTCAGCGCCTGGAGTTCACCCTGTTTATTAGTCCCGAAATCTGACGGAACACAGCGGTTCTGCACGGATTATAGAAGAGTAAATGCCGTGACAAAACCAGATTCGTTTCCCCTCCCGTTAATGGAGGATTGTATTGATAACGTAGGCTCTGCGCGCTTCGTCACGAAACTCGACATGCTAAAGGGGTACTGGCAAGTTCCCTTGACGGAGCGCGCGGCCGAAATATCTGCGTTTGTTACTCCGGATGATTTCCTTAATTATAGGGTGATGGCGTTCGGACTGCGCAACGCTCCGGCTACGTTTCAGCGCTTGATGAGTCAAGTGCTGGGCGGGGTTTCAAACTGTAAAGCTTACCTCGATGATATTGTTGTTTATTCGAATACATGGGATGAGCACTTGACAACGTTAAGTACTGTTTTTAATCGTTTACTGGATGCATCTCTCACTCTTAATTTGTCTAAGTGTGAGTTTGGCAAAGCGACAGTTACCTACCTAGGGAAACAGGTGGGGCAAGGGCAGGTTCGACCTGTTGCTTTGAAAGTGCAAGCTATTACAGAATTTGCAGTGCCTGGTACGAAACGTGAACTCAGGAGATTCCTAGGAATGTCTGGCTATTATCGGGGATTTTGTAAAAATTTCTCAGATGTTGTGTTGCCTCTAACAAATCTGCTTCGCGTATCACAGGTTTTTGAGTGGACTGAGGTATGCCAGACTGCATTTGATTCTGTTAAAAACCTTTTGAGTAGTGGTCCTGTCTTAACGGCTCCAAATTATTCATGTGCATTTCAGTTGGATGTTGATGCAAGTGCTACTGGTGGTGGTGCTGTTCTTCTGCAGGATGATGGAAATGGGATTGAGCATCCTGTTGGGTACTTCTCAAAGAAATTCCTGAAACATCAGTTAAATTACAGCACCATTGAGAAGGAGGCGTTAGCCTTTTTAATGGCTTTACAACACTTTGAGGTGTACATTGGTTCTAGTTCTCTTCCGGTAGTTGTATATACAGACCACAACCCATTAGTTTTTTTGTCTCGGATGAAAAATTCAAACCAACGAATTATGCGCTGGTCTCTCTTCGTTCAGGATTTTAATTTGGAAATCCGCTTTAAGAAAGGCAAAGATAACGTGTTGGCTGATGCCTTATCCAGGTCGTTCAATTCTGAGTAAATCTACTGTACTGTATTGTATGTAGATTCTTTGTGTGTGAGAGTGTTACGACCTGTGTTTTGTTCATTGTTTTATTGCTGTTTTCATTCGTTTTGCTGTTCCGTGTTTTCTCTTGATTACAAGCAGGTGATCTCATGAGGAGCTGTAAGAAGGCCATTGGTCGTCTAGTTGGGGCGTCGCCTTCATAAGGACGCTGCTGGCACTCGTCTGGGAGCTCACTTTGGTCCGGTCGCACGTGGGTTGAGAGCTCCGGAATCCCTCCTCCGGCCGATGATCAACCTTGTTTTCGTATTAGTGATTTTCTTTAGTTTAAGTGACCAGATGTACATATAATCTTTTGAATCGGTTGTTATGTCCATGCCACCAGCTACACCGTGTGGTAATGTCTGAACTGGTCCTGTTTAAAACCATAATAGAGTGGAGCGTGTAGGGGTGTCCTGCCTTATTTATTTTTGAACCGTTTGATCTCTGTTTATGACAGGGAGTCAGGTTAGTTAAATGTATTTTCTTTTGATATTTGATTAGGTTAGTTATGTTTTTTTCTTTTCCTTTGTTTATTCGTTTTGTTTGTTGTTTTGGCCTTTGGGACACCCTGAAGAGATGCTCTTTTCATTCATCACTCTACAATAAATTTATTATCTTTTGCTACATCTGTGTTTTTGTTGTTGATTATCGACCGGAGTGATGCGTGCTGGGATTCCTTTCCACAACCCAACTAATTATTTATTGCGCCTCTTTAGTGTTTTATATTCCCCTAGAGGCGGGGCGTAATAGCGTAGTTGCATAAAATGACATTCACCCTCAATGATCCAATAGCAGCCTTTAAATATGTGAGCAGAAGTTGCGTTGAAATGCTGTGCATTTCAGTTTATCCTTCAGATCAACTTCTTTTACCTCACGCAACTATGGTAAAAATATTTTGTACAATATTATTATAACATTTTCAACAATATTATTGATCTGCCTGCATTGACACCATTACATGAGAACTAAACTGAGCTGGACGATGAAATCACTGTATTCTCCAGAGCGTCTGTTTAGATAAATTAACTAAAAACTAAAAATGTTTTAACAACAAAAATGAACTATCACTGAAATTACTTAAGCTGGTGTGAGAAAGGAGAGAAAGATGGAAGGTTAACAGGAAGTTTATTGATAACAAAAAAGGGAGAGGATGATGGTAGGATACGGTGGATGATGAGACAGATGAACAAAGGTGGGAATGGAGACACTGTGGAAGGACGAGACGCTGGAGACAGACATATTGCTGGAGGCAGGGAGATCGCTGGAGGCAGGGAGATAAGTTCACTTTATATAACCGAGACCATGCAGACAATGAGCTGGGGTGAAGTGAGTGTACAAGTAGTGGAGGTGATGAGGGTGATGATGAGGTGCAGGTGTGTGTGATCATAAATGACGTCCAGGTGAGAGCCAAGGAGGGTGATGGGAGATGTAGTGCAGAGGAGGTGACAAGAATGAGGCATTTATATAGCGCTTTCATATGTACTACTGTACACCCAAAGCGCTTTACAATCATATCAGGGGATCTCTCCTCAACCACCACCAGTGTGCAGAATCCACTTGGATGGTGCGACGGCAGCCACAGAACAACGACGCCAGTGCGCTCACCACACACCAGCTATAGGTGGAGAGAGGAGAGAGAGTAATAGAGCCAATTCAATGTAAGGGGATTATTATGAGGCCATGATTGGTAGGGCCAATGGGTGGAATGTGGCCAGGACACCGGGGTTACACCCCTACTCTTTACGAGAAATGCCATGGGATTTTTAATGACCACAGAGAGTCAAGGCTGATCTGTGACAGCTGGACTATGACACTATTTTCTTCTAGATCTACCGAGACAAACTTTGTTGCATTATTTTCCTGTTATCACTGTAAAGCTGCTTTGAAATGATCTGTATGGTAAAAAGCGGTATATAAATAAAGGTGACTTGACTTGTATACACTGTAATCCCAAACAGTTGTACTAGCTCATAACAAATAAGGTCATAACAGTCAAATGTGGTTATGCAGTTGACCAAACTATAAAGTGTTGAGCTCTGTTGAGATTTATGCCACTTTTTAATTGAATAGGGCTCAATATTTTATAGCTAATTTGTGTGGAACACTCAAAAAGTTTAGGAACCTGTTGTAAAGTTTTCTTTCATCGAAGCAGAGACCAGTGAGACAGTTGGGATCGCGTTCAACAGAAGTTGTTCTTTATTGAGAACTCCACTGTACGCGGTTGTAGAAACTTCCAACATGATCTAATCTAACATAACTTTACATGGAGTCTTATGCTGGGTACACACCAAAAGATAATCGGGCTGATTTTGGGCCGATTTCCCCCCTTCCGACAATCCTAGTTATGTCCCGATTATCTTGATGGTTCAACAGATTATCTTATCAGATTTTCCCTTGGTGTGAGGTGTGTTAAGAGTGTCCTAACCTGCTCGGAAGAACGTCGGAGCCGCTCCGATCGCGAATCGTAAATATTCAACATGTTTAATATTTACGATCAGAAATCCTGATGTGTGAGGGGAACCCCGAGGACAAACGCGCACACGTTCTGGAGATTATCACGTGAAACAAAACAATATCCAATCAGAAAGCGAGCTGATGGAAGACAGACACGGTCATTCTCACACACACACACACACACACACACACACACACACACACACACACTTGCAGGAAGCTGAGTGTTAAGATTTAATATTCATAAGTGTAAATTTGGAGGAAACAAGCCTTTGTTTTTCATTTTAAGAGCAGACATTTTACAATACCTAAACACAATATTGGGTTTGAAAAATAAGAAAGCTGCAAAGTGCATTTCAATCTGTAAACATTTTAAATTTTTTGTTTAACTTTTAAGTTTGTCACTGTTTATGTATATGTCTTTTTATGTTTGTTTATCGGCTTTACTCTTTGTACCCCCCTGACTGTAATTGTAATTCTTAAAATCAATTAAAAAAAAGATTAAAAAAAGAGGGATTATAACTTTTTCTAAAGAGACAATAAATCCAATAAAGAATAAATAAAGACAATAAAGAATGAATATATTTCTGTATAAAAGGTTATATATGGGCTAATGGTGGGTACAATGTTTTTTTTTTCACTTGAATTTTATGTGAAAATCATTCCAAACACTATCGCAATTTCTTCCTGCATATCGTCCGCCATGCTTATTCTGGCATTTATGAAAATTACTCTGGCATTTTGCGAGAATTCCTGTGTTCACAGTTGAGACTCTGGTTGAAAATCTGTTTGTGTGTGGTGTGCTGTCTTTGTCTTATCATGGCACACCACACACTATAGGAGCAAAATGCTTAAATCTAGGATTTTTTGTCCTCATGTTTGTGGTCTATCACATTTTGAAAATCTTATAAGATGTAAAAAATCTTTTGGTGTGTACCCAGCATTATAGGCATTTTAGGAGGAGGGACTTTTGAAGGTGGAGACAAATTCAAACAAAGCATGTAAATGAGTATACAGGTTAAGGAACCCCCCCCTCCCAGACCGGCAGTCTCAATCCAATCAGCATAACCACTCAAATGATCCAATCAGCCTGACGGTATCACCCATATCTTCACATGATCAAATCAAATCAAGTATATTTGTATAGCGCTTTTCACAATACAGATTGTATCAAAGCAGCTTCACAGTATAAAAATAAAATAATACAACAAAGTTTGTTTCTAGTGGAATTTATTGATTGATAGAATAAAATTAAATATCCCCAAAATATCCCCAACTGAGCAAGCCAAAGGCAACAGTGGCAAGGAACCGAAAAAACTCCATCAAGTGACCTAATGGTGTCCTAAAACTCCATCAGGTGACCTAATGGAGAAAAAAAAAAAACCTTGGGAGAACCCAGGCTCAGTCGGGGGCCAGTTCTCCTCTGGCATTTATGAACTAGAGGCCGGATTGTAGTTTGAAACTGTGAGATTAACAATATTATATGAATGCCTGGCTGAAAAGATGCGTCTTTAATCTAGTTTTAAACTGGGAGAGTGAGTCCGAGCAACGAACAGTATCAGGAAGGCTATTCCAGAGTTTCGGAGCCAAATGTGAAAATGCTCTCCCTCCTTTGGTTGATCTGGATATCCTAGGTATGACCAAAAGCCTTGAATTTATTGATCTTAAAAAGCGCGATGGATTATAGGGTGATAGAAGATCCGTTAAATAGACTGGAGCTAAGCCGTTTAGGGCTTTATAAGTCAGTAGCAATACCTTATAATTAATACGGAACTTTATAGGTAGCCAATGTAGTGATGATAAAATCGGTGTTATATGATCATATTTTCTTGATCTAGTAAGAACTCTAGCAGCTGCATTTTGGACTAACTGTAGCTTGTTTATTGAGGATGCAGGACAACCGGCTAATAAAGCATTACAGTAATCTAGTCTCGAGGTCATGAATGCATGAACTAACTTTTCTGCATCAGAAACTGATAGCATATTACGTAGCTTAGCAATGTTTCTAAGGTGGAAAAAGGCTGTTTTTGTAACATACGAAATATGATTTTCAAAAGACAGGTTACAATCGAGTATAACACCCAGGTCTTTTACTGTAGAGGATAAAGTAACAGGACATCCTACGATGTCAAAGTTGTATTGTGAGAGGTTCTGTGGGCGGTTTTTTGAACCGATAAGTATTACCTCTGTCTTGTCTGGATTTAATAAAAGAAAATTACGCGTCATCCAATCTTTTATATCTTTAACACACTCTGTCAATTTGGATAATTTAGCGTTTTCATCCGGCCATGATGAAATATATATTTGAGTGTCATCAGCATAACTATGGAAACTAATTCCATGTTTCCTTATAATATTTCCAAGTGGCATCATATATATTGAGAATAACAGAGGGCCCAACACAGATCCCTGCGGCACTCCATAGTTTACTGGAATTATGATAGATTTTTCTCCATTTAAATAGACAAAATGGTAGCGGTCAGATAAGTATGATCTAAAGCAGCTTAATGCTTGTCCTTGAACACCAGTATAATTTTGTAGTTGATCTAAGAGTATTGTATGATCTATAGTATCGAACGCAGCACTTAGATCAAGTAAAACTAGTATTGAGATACAGCCTTGGTCAGAAGCTAAGAGTAAATCATTTGTGATTTTAACGAGCGCAGTTTCAGTGCTATGATGCGGCCTGAATCCTGACTGAAACTTTTCATAGATATCATTTTCTTGCAAGAAAGAGCCCAGTTGAGTGGACACAACTTTTTCTAGTATTTTAGACATAAAAGGTAGATTTGAAATGGGTCTATAATTTGCTAGATTATTATGATCTAATTGTGGTTTCTTAATGAGAGGTTTTATAACTGCCAGTTTAAATGTTCTTGGAACATGACCTAAAGATAAAGACGAGTTAATAATATTGAGGAGAGGCTCTTCCACTACAGGTAACACTTCCTTCAGTAGTTTAGTTGGTATAGGATCTAATAAACATGTTGTTGTTTTAGATGAAGTGATAAGTTTATTTAACTCTTTTTGTTCTATAGTTGTAAAGCACTGTAGTTGTTCTTGCGGGGGGATAATTGAGGCTGAATTATAAGGTGCGATTGAGGATTGAACGTTTACAATTGTGGTTCTGATGTTTTCTATTTTCTCAGTGAAGAAGTTCATGAAATCATTACTACTAAACTGTAACGGGATATTTTGTTCGGGTGATGTCTGTTTATTTGTTAGTCTAGCCACGGTGTTAAATAAAAACCTAGGATTGTTTTGGTTGTTTTCTATTAGTTTGCGGAGGTGCTCAGCCCTGGCCGCTTTTAGGGCCTTTTTATAACGTGACATACTGTCTTTCCACGCGATTCTAAAGACCTCTAAATTAGTTTGTTTCCATTTACGCTCTAAATTACGGGTTTCTCTCTTTAGAACATGTGTAGTATTATTGTACCATGGTGCTTTAATTTTCTCTCTGACCTTTTTTAATTTAATGGGTGCAACAACATCCAATGTTCTAGAGAGAATGGTGCTCATAGTGCTAGTTAGTTCTTCTAGTTCATCTGTTTGTTTGGGTTCAGGCAGCAGCTGAGACAGATTAGATAAGCAATTTGAGAAATTATCTATGGTGGATGGAAGGATTGTTCTGCCTGGTCGATAACGCGGCACCGCATGACATATTACAGCAGTACGTAATATGCAAGTTACCAAGTAATGGTCAGTGACATCATCACTTTGTGGAATGATATCTATATCGGTTGGATCGGTTCCATATGATATAATTAAATCGAGTGTGTGATTAAGACGATGAGTTGGTCCGGTGACGTTTTGCTTGACCCCAAAGGAATTTAATAAATCTATAAACGCAGCCCCTAACGCATCATTTGAATTATCTACGTGTATGTTAAAATCTCCAACAATTAATGCTTTATCTACATTGACCAATAGATCTGAGAGAAAATCTGCAAACTCTTTTAGGAAATCAGCGTAAGGCCCAGGCGGTCTATATACGGTAGCCAAGGCTAGAGATAATATGGATTTTTTCTAACATCTAAGAGCGTAACATTTAGTACAAGTATTTCAAACGAAATAAACTTATAACCCGTTTTCTGAGTAACATTGAGAATATCTCTATAGATTGTTGCAACACCGCCGCCACGACCAATCAGACGGGGTTCGTGTTTATAGGAGTATCCAGATGGAGTAGACTCATTTAGACCGAAATAATCATTAGGTTTAAGCCAAGTTTCAGTAAGGCAAAGTACATCGAAGCTATTATCTGTGACTATTTCATTTACAATAACTGCCTTAGGTGTGAGTGATCTAATGTTTAGAAGACCTAGCTTTAGAAATTGTTTTTGATTACTAATAGCAACATTTTCTGGTTTAATAACTGTTAAGTAGGTTTATGGACTGTATTGACTGGTTCTGACTTAGTTGGGATCATCACGGGGCATCGGTAAGAATGCACAAAAGTCCAGAAGTCCAATCACTGTTTTAATAGTAGAATCAAGCCATCAACATACTCAGGGCATTGCATGAACAGAGGCATGTGATATTAAGGGTGTGTGAGTGTGGTTTCTATAATAGAAACATAAATATAAATAATCAGTTTACAGTAATAAATGATAAACATTTTACTCAAAAGAATAAACGCGTGAGGATGGCTATAAATGTAAACAACTGACTATAAATAGACACGTGACTATCGTCTTATAACCGTATCTCAATCGAGTGTCATCTTCACAATCCACATTAAATATGGCTTAATAACATCTGTAAATTCTAAACACTAAAGTAAACATATGGAAAAATATGAGTCGTTATCATTATTTCACTTATACAGTGCGCATCGGAACACACGTGCAAAGATAATGCACAGAGTCATACCGCTAACATTAGCTTCACGGAAATCCGAAAACACTCAACATCAGAACGTTTCAACACCTAATACAACAAATAACAATATAAACAAGATTAAAGACGGTATATGTGGAAATTAAACTTACTTTTAAAGTTACGCACACTCTTCTATGGCTTGAATACACGCGAGCCCTCCACAGATTTCAAGCGAAACATAAGTTGCGTCAAATTCTGGGGGCGGGACTAAGTTACGACTGTCAATCATTCACAACCCACCAATAAGAATTTACTTAGAGCCTTTTCAACAATAACAATTAGATTTTTTCTAGATCCTGCAGTAGATTTATTATTTGATCTCACTAAACGAGGAATAGACACAGTTTCTATGCAATGTTCTACACTATTTATATCAGTTAATTTGGTGCAGCAGAGACTATGGTTTTGGTTACTAGTCGAAAGGTATTTAACATTTTGGAGATGTTATCTGACAGAAGATCCGATCCGAATCTGCTTGGGTGTAAGCCATCAGCACGGTAAAGCCTAGGACGCTCCCAAAACAGATTCCAATTATTTACAAAGAGCAGTTTCTGCTCATTGCACCATGATATTAACCATTCATTTAGCGCGAATAATCTACTAAACTTTTCATGACCTAGTCGGTACGTGGGAAGCGGTCCTGACACAATGATCGTTATATCAGGCGATGTGCTGCGTACCGTATCGATCAGATTCCTGAAGTCTTTCTTCAGAACCTCTGTCTGGCGCAGCCTGATGTCGGCCCCTCCCGCGTGCAGGACCACAGTTCCGACGCGCTCGTTCAGAATCTCGGGAACGTGAGCAGTGATTTCAGAAACACGAGCACCAGGAAAGCAGTGACTATGCACCTTACTTTTAATTAACGTAGCGTGTACGTGTCGAACGATGGAATCACCGATGATCACACAGCATCGCGTTCTGTTTCGCGAAGAGGGGAGAAGCGGTTTTGTGTGGATATCTCGAAAACCGGGAGGGTCGGAGAGAGTTTTCTTGGTCTAGACCTGACTCGCGTCTTCCGCTGCGGAAATATCCAGGCTTCGTGGTGGCATGTTGGAGCCGGCGTAAACGAGACCATAGCTGATCGCGACCTCGGCGCTCGTGACCGATGTTGAGAAACGCACGGAGTAGACGAGGTCGGAGTCAGCGGGTTAGTAACGTTAATCACTGATTTGTGTGCATCGGCGCGTGATGTTTCAAGAGCCAAACGCCGGTCTATCAGCTCGGCTTTTCTCACTAAAAGGTCGTGGATCTGTTTCTCAACAGCTTCCAGCTCAGACTGTACCGCGTGCAGCTCAAATGTGTCCTCACCTGCACCAAAAGGTAGACTACTTACATCTGATATATTCGCCATTTTAACAGATGGACAGTAAGTTAAGTTAGCAACGACGCTACCAGTGATGCTATCAATATTAATACTAATTTATGGCTTAAGTCTTGGATATAATCCATCTTTTTAGTGGTACGGGTGTGGAGTAGACGCACGATAGGCGAAAAAAAAATGTTTGTTTGTAAATGAGTGCGGAGAAGACGCGTTCAGCCGTGATCCACGGACGTAACCTATAAGAGTATCCAGCGTTGGATCACTAGGCTTGAGACGCGTCTGCTCAACAGTCCGCGTTGTAACTATGAGGTGAGGAAAAATAGAAAATGTTCGTTGTAAGTGAGTTTAAAGAGAAATCAAGAATTATAAATCAATCGATGGAGCTCCAAAGACAACAACGCGTTCAGACGCGACGCATGCGCATTCGAAAATAGATAAGAGCTAGACTGTTTGTCTGGTTCCTGTTTGAATCTCGGAGTCTGTTTGCAAATGCAATCAGAATGCAAACATGATCACAGAGACAAAAGCACAGCTGTACATTGAGCTTACTGGGCAGGAAATGCATAAGGGCAAAGGGTGAGGGTGAGAGTCTCAGGAATTGACTCATTTAGAGAACAAAGGAAAACCAGGTCGGGCAGGAATATCTTGCTGTATACTCAATAATCACTTTCTCAGTTTATATACTATCTAAATTAAAACCTCAAATGCTAAAATCAGTATTCTTCACCGTGATGTTATGTAAGGAAGCATATCTGAAAACATATTCTTAAATTTTAATCCTTCAGTCCCCTCTTTGAGAGTTCTTAAAAACTCTCACAAAAATACAAATTTAGACACATAAAGTTCATTCTTGTAACTGGTGTAAGTTACAGGCACATATAACTTGCTCTGTGTTGTTCATCTGTAATTGCATGCTGACACAGAAACAAAACATGCAATTTAGGGTCCGTGAATTTCTCTGCGTTGTGTATTTTTCATTTTCTCTTGTGATAGTTCGTTCAGCAGTGGGTCTGGTTGTCTTCTTGAGGTTGGGGCTTCATACGCAGATGAGACGGTCGTTGCATATGGATCTCGAAAAAAACATCAAGTTTTATCTGCACACTGTAAGAAAGAAAACAGAAAAACAGAGAGCAGTATTTCTTCAAAACACTACGGTTGTAGCAGTTTAAACACTATGGTTCTATCGTTTTCAGAGTCTACTGTTGTCGTTTCATTCTTTCCCTATTTCTTAATTGATTTGACACCTATGGACCAGTGAGGTAAGGATGGACTAAATGGGGAAAGGCCTATGAGGTAGTGTCTTCACCCTGGATTGGCCCCCGACGCCTGTTGCGTCAGTTCTTTCCAGGGCCCTCACTGAACCGTGTCCTATTTTGTCCCTGTGTTGTGTACACACTGTACAGTGTGTGAGAAAATTGGCACATTTTCATTCTCCAGTGAAACATCAGTCTTAATAAACATCATTAACAGAGGATGGTTGTCTGACTGCAATATTTTATGGCATCAGTCTTAATAGACATCATATAGAGCATGGAGGTCTGATTGTAGTGTTCTGCAGTGTAACATTTATGGCTGTGAGTTTTCTGAATGTCCCCCAAACAAAGGCTGTGACAGTCACTTTCCTTTTGTTCTATTAAACAAAAATAAGTCTTTCATCTTTGTTGTGATTTACTGGGGAAATTAAGCACTCACAGCCTAAATGGTTAACACCGTATCAAGTTGCCCCACGAGTTTAACGAGGAGGGGAGGGGCTGCTTTAAAGTAGCAAACAAATGTAGTAAGAGCTGCATAACATTGTTAACTTGTCTTAAGTTATTTTTGTTTTTTCTACATTCTTTTCCAAAATGTCCGTGCTTGCCACAGTAAGAACAACTGGCTTCTCTAGGACTTTTGCGTTTCTTTGGCTTCTCTGAGTTGACCTTAATGGATGCTGCTGCAATTCTTACTCTCTCTTTGACATCAGAATTTCTTTCCCAAATAGCTAAACTTTCTAGGTTACTTCTGAGAGTTCTTTTAGCCCACGTAATATCTAGGAATGGCAAGGCTGTTCTGTACTCAGCTACAAGACCATCTGCCCAAATTCGGATTAGAGCTCCTTTGTCAGCTAACACACTTTCGGAATCATTCACTATTCCACTGTACGTTACCGCTACCTGACAGAACCTCTCAGTATATTCACTCACAGTTTCTTCTTTCTCTTGTACACAGCTAGTAACTCTCGACCAATCGATTTTGGGTCCTAAGATATTCTTTAGGATTTTCACACCTTCTCTCAAATCGCCTTTACTGACAGGTTGCAGTTCGGAAGTAACAGCAGACTCAAAATTGTTGAATTCAGATTCAGTTAGAATTTGTGACATCAGCTGTGTGACTTCTGGCAACGACATGTCGTAAAGATGCATTTTACTGAACAATGCTCTTCTAAATTCAGAAAAATTTGTGCGTGCCGAGGGTAAACTCTGGGAGAGTCTATCTATATCCTTAGGACCTAAAGATGTTTTGGCAACCGTTTGTATTTGGACAACAGAAGAGTTCGGAGTAACACTTTCAGTTCCCTGAGATCTTCTCCTAGTCCCACAAACCTGCACTGAATCTACAGGCTGATCAGTTACTGATTGGATGGCTACATTTGTTTCAACGAAAGCTTTTAAGTCAGGATAATTGTTATCAGGCTGACTAACTTCTTCCACATCAGTTTTTTCTGCATCTTTGTTGCGGTTTACTTTCTTAGTCAACGAAGATATTCTAGCATGGAGCTCTTTGATCTGTTTCTCTAGCTCAGAGTTGCGCTTAGACTGTTCTGTAGCTAGGGTTAAACCGAATTCTCTGTGACAACAGATAAAACTTTTCACACTGTTCTTGCGAATACTTTCTCCTAGTACCTTCTTACAATCTTCGATTGACCAAACTTTGCCTGGATCAATGCAAAATTTCTTTGTTAAATTCAATCTGACTTCCTCAGTCACGATGGAGTCCATGTGCTAGTGATGGGGACGAGACCGCCTATGCCGAGTCCGAGTCAAGACCGAGTCTTTGAAGGGTCGAGTCCGAGTCGAGACCGAGTCCGTTGGTTTTCAAATTCAGTCGAGTCCGAGTCAAGACCGAGTCTTTGAAGGGTCGAGTCCGAGTCGAGACCGAGTCCGTTGGTTAACATGGGAGGATTTGAACTTGAAACACGGAGTGTACTGACGCCTTTCCGTGGTTAAAACAACATTGCTTCTTATGTTTGTTCATGTTTATTTGAGGCTATAAATTAACTAGAAGGAAGAGATGATCGGTTCACGAGCAGCTTTAACTGATGCTCTACAGCGATCTATCACTACACATTTAAGAGCCACAAAACGGTATTTATTGTTTAAATTTCTTTTAAAAAATGACCAAATTTGAAAGGCGAGACTTTGTTTAATATGTTTAATATCAAAAGTAACCGAAAAGTAACCTGGTCTGTCCTGTCTGTCAGCGTGTTGTCAGTCTCCTCTCTGCTCCGCGATGTATTTTTCACTGCGTGAGAACATGGTGTGGCGTGAGAACGGTGTAGCTTGTCGGACATAGCGACAGTAACTAAGGGGGGCGGGTCTTTGCGAACAGTCAATTACAATTTTCTAGTGGTATGTATTCTAGTGGACTAGTGATGGGACGAGACCGCCTATGCCGAGTCCGAGTCAAGACCGAGTCTTTGAAGGGTCGAGTCCGAGTCAAGACCGAGTCTTTGTAAGAACAAGTCCGAGTCGAGTCCGAGAAAGCAGAAATCGGTCTCGAGACCGGACTCGAGTACTACATCACTACCATGTGCTCTGATAACAAAGACTTGAATTCACTATCTGTCCAAAAAGGTGTAATCTGTCTAGTACTTTTCCTAAACATTTTGTGAATTTTTGTTACCACAAACAAACACTAAAAAAACTTCTCTCTACTGTCTTGCAAACAGAGGGTACAATCTTATTAGCACATGAGGCTAAATCTAATTCTAAAGCTAATTCTCTAGCTTACAGATAGGTCTTCTCTAGCAAGAGCATACACACAATATTAACATGTAACTGTTAATCTTCCCTGTCAACAACAGAGGATCAATTTCATCTCTAAAAGAAAACTTTTTAGAGGCTTATCTTTAGTTAACCAAACTCTACAGCTGTTTGTTAACTACTTCTCTGAACGGCGCAGAGGAAAACATTTGTACTGGTCTGCATTGGTTCTTTGAATGGAGTGTAAACTCACCGAATCGTTGGTTGTACAGAAAAATTTCGTCTGGAACTCAGTCAGCTTTGTTGAGATCTTTGAGCTTGAAGTTTCAAGATTCAGTCTGGAACTCAGTCAGCTTTGTTGAGATCTTTGAGCTTGAAGTTTTCAATCTGGAGGAAGCTGGAAAGATTCAGTCTGGCAATCTTTGTTAAATCTTTTGTTGAGCTTGAAGTTTCAAGATTCAGTTCATTGAGCTTAAAATTCTTTGAGTTTCCTTCTCCATCCGGGTCACGGCACCATCTGTTATAAAGTTTTCTTTGATCGAAGCAGAGACCAGTGAGACAGTCGGGATCGCGTTCAACAGAAGTTGTTCTTTATTGATAAATCCACTGTATGCGGCTGTAGAAACTTCCAACATGATCTAACTCTAATACAGTATGCATTGTAGTTATATACATTCCAAGGGGGAGGGATTACATAGAGGTGGAGACTCTGAACAAAGCATGCAAATGAAGTAGGAACACACCCTACTCTGAGTCCAATTGAATCAGCATAACTATTCACATGCTGATACTGGCCAGGAACTCCAATTCCAAGAGCCATCCCAGAGCCATTAAAGACCAAAGGTGAAAGTCAATCAACCTAACGATTCAACGTCTGGGCTCCGAAAGGTGAGAATCAAGTGATCTGACTCATTTAAAACACAATAGAGAAAACAGGTCTGGCAGGAATGGAGACTCTTGCTGGAGACTCAATAATCACCTGAAATCAGTCTACTCAATTTTATCAGTTTAGATACTATTGCAGTGAAAAAACTAAATTAAACATTTAATAAAAATGTAATCCAACAACACAGCTGGGGCAAAACAAACGAGATAACTAAATGAGGTGATTAACAAGGCACAGGTGAGACAGGTGAATTGAAGACAATGACAACACAGTCCAAACACAACAGAAATGTGACACAAGCCTAGCTTCTCCAAAAGATAGTTTCAATATGTGCAGCTTTGCTTAGTTTAAAAAAAAAAAATTGTTGTAACTTCTTACCACCTATATTCAGTTATTTGCCAGTAAATTTCCAATCAGCATTAGCAGACAGCATACAGAGGCACAAATCACAAATAAAATAAAGAGAAATAAATGCTAAGAAATAAATGTTCCACTGCTATTCTGTTGACAAAGGAACTTTCAAGCATTCCTTGCTCAGTGTAAGGGAGAAACCATTTGTTTGGATTAAAAAATAATTATTTGAGTTCTGTACCTGCATCAGCAAAGTTCGCATTGACTATTTGTGCAAAAAATGATTGGAACATCAACATAATGCATACACATGTATGCATGTTAGGTTAAAGCTGCAGTCAGCAATATTTTTTTGATCATATTCACTGAAACCGACACTATGCTCCGACAGAACAACATAAATGAGCCGGTTTTAGAAAAAAACCTGTGCTTCTACCTCCACCTGGAGCCTGTTATTTGTTTTGCAAAAATCCATCGCTCCCGGTTCTTCTGGTCCAATCAGCGCAGGGCTGTGTGAGATCTGACTGTCAATCACAGTTCGTGCACACCACAGATCCACGCACGTTACAATATCACATGCACACGCCTGAAGTTCACAGGTGTGTTGGATTGTAACGAAGCGTGATGGCGGAGAGAAAATCTAATAACAAGCTTCATTTTCCTTGGTTAATAACCAGAGCTGGGATGTCCAAAATAGGGATGCTCCGATCCACCTTTTTTGTTTCCGATACTGATTCCGATACCGGCAATTCAGTATTGGCCGATACCGAGTACCGATACAAAGGTAAAATGTTAAAAGTGCTGAATTACTTAATAAGCTGTATGCATTACTTTGCAAGATATCAGGCTCAACTTAATATTTTTGCCTTGTAAAACAAAATGACAAACAATGTATTCACAAGTTTAGTGATTTATTTATTAAACCAGCACCATAGCAACAAGTGCAAAATAAAATAAGAAGTTCATATATATATAACTTCAAAATCAATGCACAATAAACAATAAAACATCTGAAATTTAGCAAAAAAGCAATAGCTTTACTGCTTAAGATATTCAAAATAACAGGATTCAGCTCTTTTCAATGCTTTAGTGGAAATAATATTTAACATCTGTTAAAAACTTTTCTTCGTCGAAGCAAGAGACCAGGAGACGTTGGGGATCACGTTCAAACAAAGTTATTCTTTATTGAGGACTTTGCGTTGACGCGGCTGCAGTTCTTCCCAAATCAGTCTAACTAATGTAACTTTACATGGTTTCTTTATAGGCCTTTTGGTGGGCTGTCTTTAAAGGTGCTAAACATACACACAGCCTTAGAGGTAACCACTAAATCTAATCATCTAAAGACAATAGTTAACCAATTGCCCCCAACTGAGATAATGGTAACCCCCCAAAAGGTATACACAACAAATGGTCACGAGACCTTAGACTAGATAACATTCACACACAGTCCAACTCTTAGTTGGAAGATCAAAGGCTAACAAAACCCCTGACTATTACAATGTTTAGACAGCTGACTTAAAGCTAACTTCTGATCAGTAAATTGATGCCATCATGTTCACCTTGAATGCCCAATACAGTGTAATTCACCTTAGTTTTTCATGTGATGTTATGTAAGGAAGTAAGATCAGCAGATCTTAAACATATTCTTAAATTTGGATCCTTCAGTCCCCCGTTTGAGAGTTCTTAAAAACTCTCACAAAATACAAATTTAAACACATAAAGTTAATTCTTGTAACTGGTGTAAGTTACAGGCACATCGCATATGTTCATTCTTGTAACTTGTGTAAGTTACAGGCACATATAACTTGCTCTGTGTTGTTCATCTGTAATTGCATGTTGACACAGAAACAAACATGCACTTAGGGTCCGTGAAATCTTACGGGTGTGCTGGACGTGAGTCATTTGTTGGTTGACACACTTGATACTAACAGGTTTCCGAACCATGAAAAGTTATCTTCAGTCATATTAACCAGGTGCAGCACTCAGATAATGGTGCAGGCTTGTAGTCTTGATCATATCGATGGATGACTGAAGGTTTTGTATTTCTGCGTTGTGTATTTTTTTTTTCTTCTTTTTTCTTTTGTGATTGGCTCGTTCAGCAGTGGGTGTAGTTGTCTTCTTGAGGTTGTGGCTTCATATGCAGGTGAGACGTTGTTGCATATGGATTTTTGGAACAGCCATCAAGTGTTTATCTGCACAGAGGAAGAAAGAAAACAAAAGATGACAGAGCAATATTTGTCCAAACACTAGGGTTGTAGCAGTATTTGTTTAAACACTAGGGTTGTAGCGTCTGCTGCGGTTGTTTCATTCTTTCCCTATTTCTTAATTTATTTGACACCTATGGACCAATGAGGTAAGGATGGACTAAATGGGGAAAGGCCTATGAGGTTGTCTTCACCCTGGCTTGGCCCCCGAACGCCTGTTGCGTCAGTTCTTTCCAGGGCCCTCACTGAACCGTGTCCTTTTCTGTCCCTGTGTTGTGTACACACTGTACAGTGTGTGAGAAAATTGGCACATTTTCATTCTCCAGTGAAACATCAGTCTTAATAAACATCATTAACAGAGGATGGTTGTCTGACTGCAATATTTTATGGCATAACATTTAAGGCTGTGGGTCTTATTTAATGTCCCCCAAACAAAAGCTGAGACAGTCACTTTCCTTTTGTTCTATTAAACAAAAATAAGTCTTTCATCGTTGTTGTAAGTTACTGGGGAGATTAAGCAATCACAGCCCAAATGGTTAGCACCTCAAAAAGTTTACCCACGAGTCCATTGACGAGGGGAGGGGTTGCTTCAAAGTAGCAAACAAATGTAGTAAAATCTGCATAACATTGTTAACTTGTCTTAAGTTATTTTTGTTTTTTCTACATTCTTTTCCAAAATGTCCATGCTTGCCACAGTAAGAACAACTGGCTTCTCTAGGACTTTTGCGTTTCTTTGGTTTCTCTGAGTTGACCTTAACAGAAACTGCTGCAATTCTTACTCTCTCTTTGACATCAGAGTCTCTTTCCCAAATAGCTAAACTTTCTAGGTTACTTCTGAGAGTTCTTTTAGCCCACGTAATATCTAGGAATGGCAAGGCTGTTCTGTACTCAGCTACAAGACCATCTGCCCAAATTTGGATTAGAGCTCCTTTGTCAGCTAACACACTTTCGGAATCATCCACTATTCCACTGTACACTGCAGCTACCTGACAGAACCTCTCAGTATATTCACTCACAGTTTCTTCTTTCTCTTGTACACAGCTAGTAACTCTTGACCAATTGATTTTCGGTCCTAAGATATTCTTTAGGATTTTCAAAACACCTTCTCTCAAATCGCCTTTACTGACAGGTTGCAGTTCGGAAGTAACAGCAGACTCAAAATTGTTGAATTCAGATTCAGTTAGAATTTGTGACATCAGCTGTGTAACTTCCGGCAACGACATGTCGTAAAGATGCATTTTACTGAACAATGCTCTCCTAAACTCAGAAAAATTTCTTTGCACTGATGGCAAACTTTCAGCAATTCTCTCAATATCTTTCGGACGTAAAGATGTTTTGACTGCTTGTGGCTGCAATATGGGGGTTGCAAATGGAACTGTATCAACACCTTTTCCCTGAGGCTTTTGTCTAGCTACGCACACTTCAACTGCATTTACATCTGCATTGACATTGTCTTCTATACTATCAAAAGACTGTAAATCAGGATAGCTTTCATCTGACTGTTGGTCTTCTAAATCACATTTGTTATGGCCCACCTTTGTTTTGAGACAGGACATGTGAGTCTGCAATTGTTTTTTCTGATCGTTTAAAGTAGCAATACGCTGCGCTTGTTCTTGTGCAATGGATAAGCTAAATTCTCGGTGACAACAGATGATGCCTTTCAGATTTTTCTTCCTGATACATGCACTCAACACTTTCTTGCAATCTTCAATTGACCACACTTTCTCTTGAAGACTAAAAATTTACTGTTTAATGTTATGTATTTGTATTATTTTTCTTTATTCATAATTTCATAATGTATTGTGTAAAGACAGACTATGTTTGAACTTGTGTGCTGAGCAGAGAGCTAGAGTTTTATTTTGCTTAGAGGTATGCAATGTTCACTTAGCAGAGTTCCAATGATGATGATACTTCAAATGTGTACAGTTGGTATGCTCTTTGCGAGAAGAGGAATGTTTCAACTAATGCAAATGTACCATTTGTGTACCACTAATGTATTAATGTATATACAGAAGGATAGTGGATTGCACCTTGTGTAAGAATTAGGTTTACATTCCATTTTTAAACATAAGCTATATGTTATTGATACCTTAAAAGGAAACTGTAAGTCTCTCTGTGATGTATATAAGCTCAACCTTACTGTACCACCGCAGAGAAACAAAGGCATAAGGCTGAGAAACAGAGGCAGAGAAACTTAATGGCATGAGAGGTATGAGGGCAGAGAAACATAAAGCCAGAGAAACCATTTCCATCTAGCATGATGGGATGAGAAGATATCTGGAATGAAGACCTCTCATGTAGCCTTATTCTTATATGCCTGTTTCTCTCTGTCTGACACATGATACATAATAAATTGAATCTCTTGGCAAAGGTAACTGGTGTAGCTTCCGTGATTCAACCATAAAGGGGAAACCATGATTTTTAAATCTACAATTTGGCGTGACACGAACAGGATCGATGTTTTCAGGATCAATTTTAGTCATTCCAGGTAAGACCTTATTTTATTCTGAATAATTATGAGTCTGCCTGATGATTAAACATAGACTGAAACTTCTTAAAAGAACTGTGCTATTTTAAATTACCAGTTGTGTTGCCGAGAAACATGTGTCAGACATATTAAAAATTGGAATTCAATTAAGTAATTCAATTTAATTTGGCTAATTTAAGTTCCTCTGAAAAGTAAACCTCTAGGGTATTTGATATGCTGGGATAGAGATAGATCTTTTTTAGAAAGAAGACTATCTAGTCAAAAAAATCGAGAAATTAGCTGTAAGACGGTTAAGCTAGGAAATTTGAGGATACTTGATTAATAGGAGTGGTTAGATGTAGGGAGTTTCCAAAGAAAGGAGTAAAAATAGTCTCTAAAAACATTAACGCTGGAATTAATTCAAGTATGAAAAGGCAGCAAGACTTGATTGACAGGAGTAGTTAAGTGTGACGAGCGCCATAGAAAGGGTTAAAAATAAGCTCTAAGGACATTAACACTGGAGTCATACAGGTATGAATGTGCCGATGTAACTAGATAAGATCGCAGGCATTTCTGATTTTGACCGTAAACATGTTCAAATATTTGAGGATACTATTCAGAGCAAGCTTAAAGGGAAAAGAAAAATTCAAAGAAATTAATCTGAGATAAAACTAAAAAAGAAAAGAAAAAAGAAACTGATCTGAGTTTAACTGAAAAAGGAAGAAAAGAGATAACTGAAAATATAAGGGTTAATTTTGTTCATCGAGTGAGAAGGGAGAGTGAAGCAGCCCCTTCCTTTGGAATCTATACCCTCCTTTAGACACACACACAGAGATATAAATAGGAAGCCTGTTGATTCTCTAGAATACACAAAGGTAATTGTATAGCAAAACATTATCTTTGGGGTATTTGAAGAGAAAAACAGAAACAAGTTAAGCTTTTTAACAGATTTCTGGTGTTAATGTGAGTTTGAAAGTTGATCATTGTTAACATTACAAAATTTAAGTTTTGTCTGAAGAAGAACAAGACATAAATAACATCACAAGATTGAAGTTTAGGAATTAATTTGAGGAAAGATCTATGATAATAGTTGTATAGTTAAATGACAAGTACAAGCTGATGAAAATTATAGATAATGACTCCATAAGAATGTGAGTTGGAAAATATATAAGGAAAAAATTACAAATATAAACAAAGATGTCTATTTGGAATACATATTTCTGACTAGGTCAGAGTAAAAAGTGAGTAGAATGAAATTATAAAAGTATTGAAAATGCAGAATTACTCTGACATTCTCTTAGAGTTTTTTCTCTCATTCAAAGTCATTTAGATTTTGTTATTCGAGCCTCTGTCATAAGTAACAAGCTATTTAGAGTGAGCACAGCGTCTCAGTTGGAAATTATAGAGACAGAGATTTTTAATAAATAATAATATATGCAATTGGGAGTTAAATGTTTTAATGATATTCTACCTTAAATGATAAAAATGACTATGTTTATCCCATGACCAGTAACTTCTTTGTCTCATCTTTGTCTTCACCATGTACAGGAATGATGGTTCCAGTTATTGATTGGTTCCGGTTATTGACGTAACAGAACATTACACTAAATTAATGGTTGTAATAACTAAATTCACTGGGTAAACTCAGCATTGATATGTTGATGTTTGAAGATGTCTAATGGATTCTAGTGATTAAATACTATCATTAATTTGTCTCCATGTTTACACTATTAGGCATTCCAAATGGCTCTGATGGCTCTTGAATGCACTTTCCTGAGCTTTGGAAAATACCAGTTAAAAATTTCCTAATGGGAAGGAGCGGTTACCAGTGTGAATGATGTGATTTCTCAGAGACGGGTAAGATCCTCTTTTGGCCAACGGAGGACAACCTAAGGCAGGGGGGTCACCGCCACTGGGCACCTACCCTGAAGGGAGGTGTTATGTGAGATGGGTATGGTTGAGCAGATGTTTGTTAGGCCAACAGCATCACTGAGGGTTACAGCAGTCTGCCCTAAAAAAAGTGAGCTCTCCAAGGCCTGATCACCAGAGACCGCATTCCTTGAATGGTTTGTATTTCATTGTGACAAGTGCCATAACTTGATGTATCTATGCCAGGGGAAAACACCCTGAGGAAAGGAAATTAAATATGAAAGAGCTGATGGGAAGGAGTTTTCAAGAACTAGCTGAGACCATGAGGGTAATTGTCATTAATGATATGGAGAGTAAAACAAAGATTGTTAATTATTTTAGATTATGGTGTTAGTTGCCTTATAAAATGTCTAAAAGTTTTAGATCCTGAATATGTGATGGCTGTATGATGTTGAATTAATTTCTATCATAGTTTTCACATTTCAGATCATTAGACATGGCAATTCCAAGACATGGTGGTGTTTAAAGATGAAGACTTTGTTTTTGCTAATTCAAAAGAAGTAACAGGGAATAAATTAATTTATTATTATAACTAAAGATAACTTTAGAAATGCTCCTTTGATGAGAAATGGATAGAACTGAGAATGGAACATGAGGAGTGAAATAAGAGATTTTACATATTCTACACTACTTACAAAACACAACCTCACAAACAATGAACACTCGCTTACTGATTTTCAACCCCAAGGGATAGGATCCTTTAACATCAACGTTTATTTTGGTTGTTGTTTTGGTCGGGAACTTGAGGAGTTAAGTACTTAACGAGTCAAGGCACCGGCAGAAGAATTATTAGTTTTTATTTTCTTAGATGATTGGGGTTCATTTTAAATGCTTACACATAGACGTTAACATAACACATAGTACACGGGGACATGACATGGGGTTGGGTTCTTTGTTCTTTGTTTTGTTTTTGTTTTATTTTCTGTTTCTATTCTTCTATCCTTTTCTGTCTATTTTCTTTTTTGGTCTGCTTTTCCTTTCCTCACTATTGCTTCATTAGATGGCCACTGGTGGAGTGAAGTGTGGAACTTACGGTCGTAGTTCCAGTGGAGGGACTGAAGACTAAAAATTTACTGTTTAATGTTATGTATTTGTATTATTTTTCTTTATTCATAATTTCATAATGTATTGTGTAAAGTCAGACTATGTTTGAACTTGTGTGCTGAGCAGAGAGCTAGAGTTTTATTTTGCTTAGAGGTATGCAATGTTCACTTAGCAGAGTTCCAATGATGATGATACTTCAAATGTGTACAGTTGGTATGCTCTTTGCGAGAAGAGGAATGTTTCAACTAATGCAAATGTACCATTTGTGTACCACTAATGTATTAATGTATATACAGAAGGATAGTGGATTGCACCATGTGTAAGAATTAGGTTTACATTCCATTTTTAAACATAAGCTATATGTTATTGATACCTTAAAAGGAAACTGTAAGTCTCTCTGTGATGTATATAAGCTCAACCTTACTGTACCACCGCAGAGAAACAAAGGCATAAGGCTGAGAAACAGAGGCAGAGAAACTTAATGGCATGAGAGGTATGAGGGCAGAGAAACATAAAGCCAGAGAAACCATTTCCATCTAGCATGATGGGATGAGAAGATATCTGGAATGAAGACCTCTCATGTAGCCTTATTCTTATATGCCTGTTTCTCTCTGTCTGACACATGATACATAATAAATTTAATCTCTTGGCAAAGGTAACTGGTGTAGCTTCCGTGATTCAACCATAAAGGGGAAACCATGATTTTTAAATCTACACTCTGGATCAATGCCAAATTTCTTTGTTAAATTCAATCTGACTGGCTCAGTCACGATGGAGTCCATGTGCTCTGATAACAAAGACTTGAATTCACTATCTGACCAAAAAGGTGTAATCTGTCTAGTACTTTTCCTAAACATTTTGTGAATTTCTGTTACCACAAACAAACACTAAAAAAAAAACTTCTCTCTACTGTCTTGCAAACAGAGGGTACAATCTTATTAGCACAAGAGGCTAAATCTAATTCTAAAGCTAATTCTCTAGCTTACAGATAGGTCTTCTCTAGCAAGAGCATACACACAATATTAACATGTAACTGTTAATCTTCCCTGTCAACACAGAGGGTAAATTTCATCTCTAAAAGAAAACTTTTTAGAGGCTTATCTTTAGTTAACCAAACTCTACAGCTGTTTGTTAACTACTTCTCTGAACGGCGCAGAGGAAAACATTTGTACTGGTCTGCATTGGTTCTTTGAATGGAGTGAGAACTCACCGAGTCTTTCATTTGTAGAGAAAGATTCCATCTGGAAAAATTCAGTCTTTGAGATCTTTTTGGAGCTTGAAGTTTTCAATCTGGATTCAGAAGATTCAGTCTGGCACTCAGTCAGCTTGGTTGAGATCTTTGAGCTTGAAGTTTCAAGATGCATTCTGGGACTCAGTCAGCTTTGTTGAGATCTTTGAGCTTGAAGTTTTCAAGGTTCCGTCTGGAAAGTTCATTCTTTGTTGAGTTTCAGTTTCTCCATCCGGGTCGCAGGCACCAAATTGTTGAAAACTTTTCTTCGTCGAAGCAAGAGACCAGGAGACGTTGGGGATCACGTTCAAACAAAGTTATTCTTTATTGAGGACTTTGCGTTGACGCGGCTGCAGTTCTTCCCAAATCAGTCTAACTAATGTAACTTTACATGGTTTCTTTATAGGCCTTTTGGTGGGCTGTCTTTAAAGGTGCTAAACATACACACAGCCTTAGAGGTAACCACTAAATCTAATCATCTAAAGACAATAGTTAACCAATTGCCCCCAACTGAGATAATGGTAACCCCCCCAAAAGGTATACACAACAAATGGTCACGAGACCTTAGACTAGATAACATTCACACACAGTCCAACTCTTAGTTGGAAGATCAAAGGCTAACAAAACCCCTGACTATTACAATGTTTAGACAGCTGACTTAAAGCTAACTTCTGATCAGTAAATTGATGCCATCATGTTCACCTTGAATGCCCAATACAGTGTAATTCACCTTAGTTTTTCATGTGATGTTATGTAAGGAAGTAAGATCAGCAGATCTTAAACATATTCTTAAATTTGGATCCTTCACATCCAACACAGAAGCAGATAAATAAAACACTAGCTTCTCTACAAACTGAAATTTAACATCCTGTTTAACTATTTAACATATCAATCTCAGTCTTGAGCATCACTGGCATAGGAAAGCAAGTATCTCTGCTCTCTCAGCTGTCAGTCTGTTTCGCTTTTCATCCAAGATACAGGAAACTGTGCTGAAGAGCCTCTCGCTTTCTACGCTAGTGCAGGGTGCACAGAGGTAACTCAAGGCAGCGACAGCAAGGCCAGGAAAGCGCTGGCGGTTCGACTTCCCAGTATTTGTATGGGTCGTATGTGACAAGGATTGTTTCCTCTGTAAAAAATCCATGCATTTGGACAGCAGTGCTGGAGCAGCTTGCTGCACCACCAGGTTCCTCATGCTCCTCCCGAATTCTATCAAATTCTTTCATGAAGCTACTGCTGCTCTTACTTCTGCATGGAGCTACTGCTGCTTCAAGTTCTGCCCGGGAGGCTTTTTCTGGTGGCTCTGAAATGTCTGATGCCTCTGCCTCATCATCTGTGGTGGTCCTCAAGTCTTCCTCCAGTTTTTTGGCCAGTGCATCTTTACCACGCCTTGCAGACTCAGCACTGGTAAAGAATCTGAAAAAGATACATACATATATAAGTTACATAGTACATCATACCAACCAGATGGTAGCACATTTATCCTTTAAATCTGACATCAAAGTTAATCTATAGTGTACATGTACTATGTTGTTCAATATTCATATTCTCAGTTCTATTAAAAGTAATTTTACATCATGGCATCTTATTACATTTAAATTTACAGTCACAGACTAGTATACGTGTCACAGTGTGAGAAAGAACATGAAAAACAAAGAAAATAATAAATGCAGCTCAATAACTAAGTCTCAAAAATTACTTTAGTCATTTACTGCATACTTATCTCTCACGGAGGAGCGGAAGCATAAAAGGAGGAGCTACGACGGTAAAGGACGAGAGAGGAACAGCAGGCCTGATTTTATGTTGCGTTTTGTTTCTGTGGCTTATACTTTCATTTTTGTATGCGTTTTATTTATTTATTAAAATGTTTAAATGTTCGCCGGTTCCCGCCTCCTTCCCCTAACATCTGAACTGCGTTACAGTCAGCTACACATATGGCATCTGAATATATATTTATTTATTACAAGGCTTGGTTGAATTCTAATGTAGAATGCGGTCTCTTATTTCTTGATAACAGACCACTGGCGCTAAGTATAACACACCGTTGCCATGAAAAACAGAGCGTCACCATGGACGCAGGATTCTAACAGTAGAGACGGAACGGACTATTTTCTTTAGCGGAAGCAATATAAATCGGTTTTAAATCAATAAATTCCTTTTTAAATCAATATTTTGTGTCAAATTATTGATTTATTTGGTAGGTAGCCATGTAATAAGCTGGATAATGTATAGCGAGCCGGTTGTTATAGCGAAGCGAATACAACCCCTTCAGGCTCCGCTGTGCGTCGGCCTCCTAATCAGTCTGTCGGGGTTGTATTCGCTATACATTATCCCTTACATATAAAGTAATTATTAATTGTTTACAGTCTTACCTGTCTTTGTATCTTGGGTCCAGGAGGGTTGAAAGTGCAAACAGAGGTTCATCTTCTACTGTGCTGAAGCGTTTATCGATAGCTTCTAGGAGGGTCTTTTTCATAGTTTTAATCCCAGAGTCGGCATCGGTTTCCATGGAGAGGACACGTTTGAGAACAGTGACACTTGGGATTACATCAGCAGCAGAGGCAGTGGCTGAGCTCACCTTCCTGGTAAACTCCTCAAACGGTTCCAGGCAGGTCTTTGTTTTTCAAGCAAGGCCCACTGGTTTGCCGTGAGTGTTATGGGTAGGTCATTGTCCGCAGCATAGGCTGACAGAACTCACTTCTGTTGCAGCAGACTCTCTATCATGAAGTAGGTGCTATTCCACCTCGTTCGCACGTCTTGTTGGAGGCGTTTTGGTTCCATGTTCATTTCGAGCTGTATATCTTGCAGCCGGGAATATGCAAGTGGGGAGTGTTTAAAATGTCCAACTATGTGTCACCCACCTGCAACAGCATCACTCACACTGCGTTGTGAGAGAAGTCCCTCGTTAACAACAAGCTGCATTGTGTGAGCAACGCATCCTAGACTGCGCACTCCCATGATGTCCATTGCTCTTTTCATGTTACTGGCATTGTCTCAAAGAAAAACGTGGACTCTGCTCAGCGGGATTTGCCACTTGTCAAGCATTTCCTTTAGAGTAGCTGCAATTGCATCGCTGGTGTGTGACCCGCGAAAGTTTGTTGCATTTAACATGGCACTTTTTGGCACAAAATTTACGTCGAACCAGTGTGCCGTTAAACTTAAAAGTGACATGGGAGAAATGTCAGAGCTCCAGATATCTGTTGTAAAACTCAGTACTTTGACATCTTTCATTTGTTCGGATATGTGTTTGCACATTTTTTGGTACAGTTCAGGTAGAGCAGTCTCTGATAAATATTTCCGCTTCACCACATCGTACCGTGGCTCTAGATGGTTTATTAGGAGTCTGAAGCCCTTGTTCTCAACGACGGACAGCGGTTGCCCATCCATAACAATGAAATTCAGTATGCTTTCAGTGATTTTTGCTGCTTTTACACTACCATGTGGAAATTTCTGAATTCTTTCCGTTGTTTCCTCCAAAGTTAGATGCTTTGTGCCGTCGCATTTTTGTTTTTTCAGCTTGTTGAACTCGGCATGCTCTTTGGGATGAAATCTCTGTAGTATTATAATTCGAAGTTTTATCACCACCCCTCGGAACATTTACTTGGCATATACTGCAAACCGCGGTGGAACTTGTTGGCATAACTATTTGTGAAATACCTCCAAATCACAGATGCTTTGGCTTGCTCCATGCTGTTCGCTGTTCTATACTCCTAATGTTAGCTTGCTGCGTACAGTGCACGTTGCTAGCGTATGATGTCACACACTGCGCGGCACAGCACAGCGGCGGCGCGAAACCTTTTAAGCGCCTGCATCTCCATAAACTTTTATATCGCCTAGCAGATCGGGGCAATTTTCGATACAAATATCGGATCGGCGCATCCCTAGTCCAAAACAACCAAGGAAAAGAAAACACCTGTTAGAAAAGAAGGAAACAAAGAAAGTAAGCGACCGTGCCCATAATAAAACCAGGATCAACAACGGACCGGCATTTGAAAGGTGGAGGGATATAAGTTACAGGATTTTAAAAGGTTCAGAGCTTGCCACAATTCTTCTCGACAGGTAATTGTATTTTATCAACCATTGACTTTATTTCTGAGTGTTATGAAAGTAATCTAAGTATGCTTGGTGTTGATCGATGCTGAAGAGACGGGCGCGTTCACAGAAAATCTGGTGCACACACACTGACGAGCATGAACACGATGGGAGGGTGCTCGGTGGTAGTGGAGGAGGGGCATGAGAGTTGTAAACATTCAAAATTTTGGCTAAGTCCCCTCAATCTGCCAGACTTGCCGACTGCAGCTTTAAAGGTGTCATATAATGCCATTTTTGTACAAGTTAATATGATTCTTTAAGGTCTAGATGAAAAGTTTGTAATATACTTTAATTAAAAATTCTCATTAGTATTGTAAGAAAACACTCATTTTACCTGGTCAAAAACAGCTCTGTTTTCAGCACACCATTTAAGTGCATGTGTCTTTAAATGATAATGAGCTTTGCTCACTCCGCCCCTCTGTTCTGTGGGGCATTTTGACACAATACACGTGGAGTGTTGCCTTGACAACAGTTGAGGGTATATTTTGGAGAAAGAATGGCAGTGGGTATCTCTGAGGACACATTTGTGCAACCATATCAATTTGAACCGGAGATGGACCTGGAACAAGATGACGGCCCCGAAGAAGTTAGACAATTAAGGCTCGAACATGACGTTTCTGAATGATTGGTTAACGTAATGTCACTTTGATCTATCTTTGTGTGTACTGGCAGGGTAGAGTAGTGAGATACGAACGCTATGTGTTTACTGATGTATACGTTAGTTCATTGACAGATTGATGTTACAGCTAATGGTCATGAAAAACTTTTTTTTCGGTAAATGTAGGCTTGTCCGTGATGCATAACGTTATCTATGCAGTGTTAGGTACAACTGTCAGGGCTGAAGCACTAAAATTTTAATGATCTGTTTAAAAAATAACCAGTCTGTAAGACTATGACAGTCATTAGGCACATAAACAACACATACTCAGACATGAGCTAATACCTTTTTCAATGTTCTCCTTTATAAAGCAGTCTGGTGAAATAATTTGCGCAAACATGAAAGCATTGACGTTGATCGTGGGGAATATTCCCTTCGAAAACAAAACTCAGCTACTGCGTCTTCAGCGGTTCGGATTTAGGAACATCAAAATGACTGCTGTGTTCGTTATTACACCCAAGAACAGAACACCACAATCGCTTAGACGCCATTCTGCTCCAGCGTATCAACAATGGCGGACTATGATGACAGCTCGCTCACGAGCGAGGGCGGGTCTATGTTGAAACGCTGCTGTCAAATAACAATCGTGGGAGGGGCGTCCGACCGTGAGACGGGGGAAAACATATAAGGAGATTAAAAAAAACACTGGATGGATTTTTATCATTATATGATGGTTGTGTACAGACACTGCCAACACACATTTCAGTTAGGAATGGGCATTTTTCAAAAATATTGCATTCGAATATTCGGGCACATAAAATTCAAATATTCGAATATCCGTTTATTTAAATGACGTTTAACGAAAAAGACGTTATTTTCTTTAAGTTTTTGTCACCATTTCTGAAGAAGCTTACGATTAGGCAATATACACAACAAGTTTACAATATATGTTAAAGTTTTCTTTTAACTGAAAACATTAAACAGTAGGCCTATGTGTAAACAAAAAAAATATAAAGAACAAAAGGATATAAGCTCAAGCAGCGCGAGCGCGAAAAAAACGGCTAATAAAGCCAGTTATCGTACATAACTTACATACACTCGAGTCAGCATATGATTATCGTGTTTATATTGTTTCACGTTTATTTTGAGAAAAACAATAATATCCACAGGGGCACCGCCAGCAATTTATGCTCGAGTGAGAAAGCACGCTGCGCTGACAGACATTTCAGAGAAACAAAGATAGCGGTGTTCTAGTTTCTAACAAAGTTTCTAACAGCACTTTGCGTTTTCTGTTCTTACTCTCCCTCAACGAAACTTAAAGGAAGAATATGTCTCAATCATTTTGTTATTAGATAAGTTATCATCTCGACTCGGATCACTCGCACTACAGCTGCGCTTACCTGCAATCGTGATGCAGTGATGGACAGCTGTCTTTCCTCAGTCGACTGCTGTTTGGATTTCATGTGATTTCTCATTGTGGTGATGATATTATAACTCCAGATTAATTAATTAATTTGATCAAAAGAAATTCCATTTTGTAAGATCATTTAGTAACCTCATTTTCGACTAGTAATTCCAAACTTCGCGAGGCAGACAACGACATTATGATCAAATACAAACAACTTGTTAAACACGCGCCACAGTGCCACCCAGTGCATTTAATTATAACTGCAAGTTAGTGCTTGGGATTTATCAGGGATTCACTGCATTTACGACCCGCAAAGTATTTACGGCTTCATAAATTCGATAAATTCGAATAGTATTTTATGTTTCAAATAATAATTACAGATCGAATATTCGAAAATTCTAATATTCGTGCACATCCCTAATTTCAGTACAATGAACTTGTAAAATTGCATGTACTATTATATGACCCCTTTAAGAACAAAGCAGGGGTTAATTTAAATGTGCAATCAAAGGCCATGCTTTTTACATTTTTGTTCCACAGAAACGTACCTATATTATGGTCAAGTCATGCAGCAAGTAGTCTATATGTAAACAAGCAAAATAAACGCATTTGTATGGAAATCTTTTTTAAAATCAACAATAAAACTCGACCCACAGCCACAACTGTACACTACATTAAGTATAGCTCAGCTGTTACATGTATTAAAGCCTTAACACCAGTTCACCTGTTAATAAAGCATTATGAATAAAGCATGTCCTGTTATTTAACCTGTTGTCAGCAACTGACAGTTGCAGAAAAGGTAGTTTTCCTAAATGTAAAACACATACCCCAATAGATCAATACAAAACAATCGAAAAGGAGAGAGAGAAATATGATCAGACCTCTGACTCAAACTTCTGTCACTAAAAGTCAAGTCAAGTCAAGTCAAGTCAAGTCAACTTTATTTATATAGCGCTTTTCACAATACAGATTGTATCAAAGCAGCTTCACAGTATTAAATAAAATAGTACATCAGTGTTTGTTTCTAGTGTAAAACGTCCACGTTTGGTAATGCTGATCAATAGTATTGTTGATTGATTAATTAAATTAAGTATCCCCAACTGAGCAAGCCAAAGGCAACAGTGGCAAGGAACCGAAAACTCCATCAGGTGACCTAATGGAGAAAAAAAAACCTTGGGAGAACCCAGGCTCAGTCGGGGGCCAGTTCTCCTCTGGCGTTTATGAACTAGAGACCGGATTTAACTGTAAGATTAAAAATATTATATAAATGCCTGGCTGAAGAGATGCGTCTTTAATCTAGTTTTAAACTGGGAGAGCGAGTCTGAGCAACGAACAGTATCAGGAAGGCTATTCCAGAGTTTTGGAGCTAAATGTGAAAATGATCTCCCTCCTTTGGTTGATCTGGATATCCTAGGTATGACCAAAAGCCTCGAATTTAGTGATCTTAAAGAGCGCGATGGATTATAGGGCGATAGAAGATCCGTTAAATAAACTGGAGCTAAGCCGTTTAGGGCTTTATAAGTCAGTAGCAATACCTTGTAATTAATACGGAGCTTTATAGGTAACCAATGTAGTGATGATAAAATTGGTGTTATATGGTCAAATTTTCTTGATCTAGTAAGAACTCTAGCGGCGGCATTTTGGGCTAACTGTAGCTTGTTTATTGAGGATGCAGGACAACCAGCTAATAAAGCATTACAGTAATCTAGTCTCGAGGTCATGAACGCATGAACGCTAACTTTTTTTGCATCAGAAACAGATAGCATATTACGTAGCTTAGCAATGTTTCTAAGGTGAAAAAAGGCTGTTTTTGTAACATATGAAATATGATTTTCAAAAGACAGGTTGCAGTCAAGTATAACACCCAGGTCTTTTACTGTAGAGGATAAAGTAACAGGACATCCTACTATGTTAAAGTTGTATTGTAAGAGGTTTTGTGGGCGTTTTTTTTAACCGATAAGTATTACCTCTGTCTTGTCTGGATTTAATAAATGAAAATTGCGCGTCATCCAATCTTTTATATCTTTAACACACTGTCAATTTGGATAATTTAGCGTTTTCATCCGGCCGTGATGAAATATATATTTGAGTGTCATCAGCATAACAATGGAAACTAATTCCATGTTTCTTTATAATATTTCCAAGTGGCAGCATATATATTGAGAATAATAGAGGGCCTAACACAGATCCTTGCGGCACTCCATAGTTTACTGGCGTTATGATCGATTTTTCTCCATTTAAATAGACAAAATGGTATCGGTCAGATAGGTATGATCCAGAGATGCTCACAAGTCTCTGAGCTAGAGTCCAAGTCAAGTCTCAAGTCTCTGAGCTAGAGTCCAAGTCAAGTCTCAAGTCTTTTAGCTAGAGTCCAAGTCAAGTCTCAAGTCTCTTGTGGTTATAATAAGTGTTGCATCATGTACAGCGACCCATCCAGGCTGCTTAGAACACTGCATAGCTATATATAAGGAATTCAAAGCATGTAATATGTTATTATGCCTCCTTTATTTATTATCATACAGTATCAACTTTGATTTTGGTATATAATCAGTGTAAACAGGCTATTGCAACATGACAAAAACTGAATTTTATTAGGTTTAGTGGCAACATGTTACAATGTTCACATGGTACAATTTCTGGTAAGCTACGTTTTGTTATTATTGCTTGACACAAATTTCACGATTTCAATTAAATTAAATTCTTGTGATTTGATTTAATATTTGGATAAATATTAGGTACACAATATAGGTGTTAATTTTTCTCAAGAAAAAAAAATCTCACCTAATGATGTAGGCTAAACATAGCTACAGAGAGCCCTATCAGCTGGTAGTATTACTTAAGGTTAAAAATAACTCAAATTAAATATAATGCGTTTTTTTTATTATAACAACTTTAGTAAAAGTAAAATAAAATATGTCAAGTAAAAATATAATAAATAGCCTACGTAATATAGTACACATATTTAGCAAAATACTCTCAAAGCTCTTTTTTTCTAGCCAACTAACATGCTATAGCCCATATTATGATCATTAAAGGGCTTTTCTGAGGTAAATGTTATGTGACATTGTTATCCTGCTGTTTTATTGATCCCTTTCCGCGGATGAAAAACACTGATTGATCGATATCATGTATGAGGATGGAATATACATTTCGGTAAGTTGTACTGTATCTTTCAACAGTGTTCGTGTTTATTTACTATTAGCTAGTAGAAAGGGTCGGTTCACGTGCCGTAAGGGATCCGTCACGTCACATTTACAAGCGCCAAAACGATATTGTTTGAATTTAATTTGAGAGCTGAGTAATGAAGTAAGTAACAACCTGAGTAAGTAACCTACTCTGTCTAGTCTGTTGGTCTCCGTGTCCTCTTTGCTTCGCGATTTTTCTATGCGTGAGAAAATGGATGTGTGGCGTGAGAGCGTGTGAAAAGTGTCAATCGCGTGAGTCTCACAGTGAATGCGTGACAGTTGGCAGCTCTGCTGAAGTTTTTAAACCCAAAGCTTACGATGAATGGCACAGCAGCCAGCGGCCGGTGCAGTCGACATGTTTGTTGTCCTCTCATGTTTGGACGCGCAGCAGATACATAGTACTTCACGTGTTACGTAGGCAGGTTATAAACGCAGCACTAAGATCAAGTAAAACTAGTATTGAGATACAGCCTTGGTCAGAGTAAATCATTTGTGATTTTAACGAGCGCAGTTTCAGTGCTATGGTGCGGCCTGAATCCAGACTGAAACTTTTCATAGATGTCATTTCCTTGTAAGAAAGAGCCTAGTTGGGCAGACACAACTTTTTCTAGTATTTTGGACATAAAAGGAAGATTTGAAATGGGTCTATAATTTGCTAGGTTATTTGGGTCTAATTGTGGTTTCTTAATGAGTGGTTTTATAACTGCCAGTTTAAATGTTCTTGGAACATGACCTAAAGATAAAGATGAGTTAATAATATTGAGGAGAGGCTCTTCCACTATAGGCAACACTTCTTTCAGTAGTTTAGTTGGTATGGGATCTAATAAACATGTTGTTGTTTTAGAGGAAGTGATAAGTTTATTTTTTTTTGTGTTTTTGTGATAAGTTTATTTAACTCTATTTGTTCTATAGTTGTAAAGCACTGTAATTGTTCTTGCGGTGTGATAATCGAGGCTGAGTTATAAGGCGCGATTGAGGATTGAACGTTTACAATTGTGGTTCTGATGTTTTCTATTTTCTCAGTGAAAAAATTCATGAAATCATTGCTACTAAACTGTAACAGAATATTTTGTTCAGGTGACGCTTGTTTATTTGTTAGTCTAGCCACGGTGTTAAATAAAAACCTAGGATTGTTTTGGTTATTTTCTATTAGTTTGCAAAGCTGTAGTACTGCCTCGAAAGCAATTCACTACGCTACAGAAGCACCTTACTTCAACTGAAAACTGCTGCATTTCACAAGCATCAACGTACACAAAAGATAATAAAATTGTACTATTTTATGCACATATGATTAAGGAATGCATAGGCATTTGCCCAATGCAAAAATACAAATATCACAAGATGAAAGTTCAAACAATAATCGCAATGCAATTAAAGACAGGACCCTTGAGTTGATATTCTACTACACAGGTCATACCACCTACTTCATTACTGGGGCTGGGCTATGTAGTAAAAGGAGGGGCTTATTTTAATATTATAGAACATGCTGCTTTTTTATGCCGTCTTTGTCAGACTGAGGATTATGGATGACCAAATGACGAAAGTAATGGCATTTTTATTTGAATTTACTCCGCTTGTACTACAGAAAGCCATATTTTGCCCAAGAGTTAACCACTTTTATTACGTCAACAGGGTTTAACTCATATTCTGTTATGAGTTTTGGGTTGCGAAGCGGCAACTTTTCAGAGATGAATGAATCGGGTGGTTTTGGGTTTGGAGGGCTGTTGTTGTGCTGGATGTGCTGTTTATTTGGATGATGTTATTATTTTTTAGTGATATGTGAAAGCAGCATCTTCAGTGTTTACGGGCATTGTTTGATCGTGTGGTTGAAGGGCGCCTTACAGTCAACCTGTCAAAATTTGGATTTGCCAAGGCCACAGTGAAGTACTTGGGTAAGGAGGTTGGACAGGTCGGAGCACATCCTCTCCGAGCTAAAGTTTCGGCTATTGAAGGTTTTCCTCCTAACAATTGACCAAAAAGGAGCGCATGCATTAGTTAGGGCTAGTTGGTTACTATAGAAGCTTTTGTCCTAATTTTGCCACTCTCGTTTCTCCGTTGACTGATATGTTGAAAGACTTTATTAAGTTTGAGTGGACATCTAACTGTCAGAGTGCTTTTGTCAACATGAAATTGTTCCTGGCGACAGCTCCAGTCCTTGCAGCACCCAAGTTTGATCAGCCTTTTAAAATTCATGTTTTGTCACAATTGGATAAAGACGAAATGGACCATCCACAGTATGTTTCTTTTCTCGAAAATGTAATATACATCAGAGAAATGATTCCGTTATCGAGAAAGAAGCTTTGGGTATGTTATGGCCGATGTTTATGTTGGAGGAGGCACAGAGGTGTTGGTGTACTCGGATCATAATCCTCTGACATTTTTGCATTTATTGTAAAGTCCTAATCAACATTTGATGCAGGTGGTTTTATTTTTACAAATTTATAATTTGAATATTCAACAAATCAGAGGGGTTGATAACATTAAGGCTGATGCATTATCCCATTATGCAGAGGTCTTCAATCCTGCTCCTGGAGGGCCACTGTCCTGCAGAGTTTAGTTCCAACCTGCTTCAGCACACCTGCCTTTGAATATTCAAGCGATTCTGAAGAGCTTGATGAGCTGATTCAGGTGTGTTTGATTAGGGTTGGAACTAAACTTTGCAGTACAGTGGCCCTCCAGAAGCAGGATTGAAGACCTCTGCCGTAATGGTTGATTTATATGCCTATTCCTTTGCTCTCTACCATTTTTCTCTATCACCTTAAATTGCTTTCAGGATCCAGATTGCTGGGGATAGAGATGATGGGTAGGTGAGGTGAAAGGGTTAGTGGGATGAGTTCGTTTTCTCAATCATAGGTCCAGTACTTTACTTTATTGTACTTTACAATACTTGTACTTCATATGATTTATGTCTCTGTATGCAGTCTGCTAATGCTGAGTGGAAATTCACTGGCATATAACTAAATAACTGAATATAGGCTGATGAGGAGAAGTACTACAACCTGTTTTTCAGAAACTGCATATCCTTGAAAACTGTCTTTTTGTAGAAGCTAGACTTGACTGCTAGGAACAGAAGAGAATTTTTGAACACTGAGTACTTTTCCCATCCTAATATGGTAATATGGTATGTGCGCATCTAAGACACCCCGCACTAGGCGTATGGAAACTTATGGGTAGCAATATTCCATTTGAAATGTAATATGCAAAATGGCAATGTATTTCTGTATTTTAAATTTACATTTTCAATACAAAATGTGCAACATTTGGAACAAAATACTCATTCAAATTCAATAATATAATTTAAATTTTTTATACACTAGTTATACCATATAATCTAAACATATATTTTAACGTTTTATAAGTTGCAAGATTAAAATGAAAATGCATTACAAAAATGATTAGATATGTCTAACATGTTTAAGCTTTCATTTTATGTCCCGCAATGAATGAAGCAAAATTCAATGTGGAATTGAAAATGCCCTGTCAATCACTGCAACACCAAACCAAATAAATGTGGAAGTTTCATGTGAAAGTTTCACATTTTCCTTTACTGAATCAGTCCTCTCCATCCTGACCTCTCAGTCAGGGGGACAGCAATCCTAATATGGATGGCAAAAGTACTCAAAGTGTTCAAAGTTTCACTTCTGTTCCTGCAGTCAAGTCTAGCTTCTCCAAAAGATAGTTTCAATATGTGCATGCAGTTTACACTATGCAGTTTTTATTTATTTAATTTCTTTCTTGAAATGTTACTGTTAACTACTAAATTACTGTGGACTCCGGGGAGCCAGCGGTGGAACGGTAACCATTTGAAGAGCTCGTCCCCTCATCTCTGGGTGGCCTGTATCAGGGACACTTGGTCTCACACTTGACACCTGGCTTGGCAGCGTCTGACACAGGCTGGGCAGCCTGCCTGCGGCTAGCTCTCCGCTGAGGCCTGGGTGAAGGCTGCTGCGGTGGCCCAGCGGAAGCGGCGGCAGGGGGACGCCAGAGGGCTTGTGACAGTTAGATGTTAAGTTTGATCAGCCTTTTAAAATTCATGTTTTGTTACAATCAGATAAAGACAGAATGGACCATCTAGTATGTTACTTTTCTCGAAAAGTTTATATACATCAGAGAAATGATTCTGTTATCGAGAAAGCAGCTTTCGGTATGCTCTGGGCGCTTAAGCATTTTGATGTTTATATTGGAGGAGGCACAGAGGTGTTGATGTACTTGGATCATATTCCTCTGACATTTTTGCATTCATTGCAAAGTCCTAATCAACATTTGATACAATGGGTTTTATTTTTACAACCTTATATGAATTTGAATATTCAACAAATCAGAGGAGTTGATAACATTAAGGCTGGTGCATTATCTCGTACTTTTAATGTGGTTGAGTAATGTTTGATTTATATGCCTATTCCTATGCTCTCTACCATTTTTCTCTATCTCCTTTAATTGCTTTCAGGATCCAGATTGCTGGGGATGGAGTGTAACGGTAAAAGATGAGGAAGCAATTGCAAGTATACTCATTTATTGAAGTGACTGAACAAGGAACAAATAACAGCTGAGACAGGATGGTAACGCAGGGACCCCGATGGTCAGATGTTCCAGTGCAGACGGTGAAGTGGTGCGGTGAGAATCCCAGGTGACGAATAATCCAAATCCAAGGGAACACGAACAGGAACAGGAACAGGGCAGGCACAACTCGACACGAAGACTGGGAACACAACCGGGAAACCACATACAACGATCTGACAGGGGAAATGAGAAAGTGGTGAGTATTTATGGGGTGATGAGATGAGCTGCAGCTGGTGACGGGAGTGATGAGCTTAATTGTTGATGATCGCTGATCAGACGACCCGCCCACACAATCAATGCACAACACACACATGACAACAGAACACGAGACAAGAAGAAGACAATGGACTTATGAACCGTGACAGTACCCCCCTCCCTAGGAACGCCTCCTGGCGTTCCCAGGCTCCCTTACCTGTCGATTGTAATCATCGATAAGGGAGTGATCCAGAATGTCTCTAGCAGGTACCCAACTTCTCTCCTCCGGACCGTAACCTTCCCAGTCCACCAAGTACTGAAATCCGCGTCCCCTTCGCCTCGAGTCCAGAACACGATTAACCGAATAAGTAGTTTCCCCATCTACGAGTCGCGGCGGGGGGGGAACCGGGGCTGGCGGATTAATGCGTGCAAAAAAAACGGGTTTAATTTTAGACACATGAAAGACGGGATGAATCCTCCTGTACACTGGAGGAAGATTGAGGCGGACTGTCACCGGACTAATGATTTTAGTGACAGAGAACGGGCCAATGAATTTGGGTGCAAGTTTATTGGAAACGGAGCGGAGCGGAATGTCCTTAGTAGAAAGCCACACTTTGGAACCGACGACATATACGGGAGGCCTACGCCGGTGGCGATCGGCTTTGGCCTTGGTGCGTGCCCCCACTCGGAGTAGAGTCTCACGGGCTCTAGTCCAAGTGCGGTGACACCTCTGGACAAAGGCGTGGGCGGAGGGGACCGCGACTTCGGATTCCAGACTAGGAAAAATAGGTGGCTGGTACCCTACACTACACTCAAACGGTGATAGGCCCGTGGATGACACTGGCAACGTGTTGTGGGCGTACTCCACCATAGACAGTTGCTGACTCCAAGAGGAAGGATTCTTGGACACTAAACATCGCAACGTTCTTTCCAAATCTTGGTTGGCTCGTTCGGTCTGACCATTGCTCTGGGGATGAAACCCGGAGGACAGGCTGACAGTCGCCCCCAGAAGTCTACAAAACTCTCTCCAAAATTTGGACACAAATTGGGGTCCTCTGTCAGAAACCACGTCTGTCGGGAGGCCATGAAGCCGAAAGACGTGGTTAACGACAATCAACGCTGTCTCCTTGGCTGAGGGTAATTTGGGCAAGGGAATGAAATGGGCCGCCTTCGAGAACCGGTCCACCACGGTTAAAACTACCGTGTGACCCTGGGAGGGTGGGAGGGCGGTGATAAAATCTAGAGCGATATGGGACCAGGGTCTCGAAGGCACCGGCAGCGGTTGAAGTAACCCATCCGGGGGCCGATTGGAAGTCTTACCCATGGCGCAGACTGAACAAGCCAAAACAAAACTGTGAACGTCACGAGCCATACCAGGCCACCAGAATCGTTGCTTGACTAAAAATTGAGTACGATTAACTCCTGGATGGCAAGCCACATTGGAGCAATGACCCCACTGAATAACGCTGGACCGTAGACCCTCAGGCACAAATAAACGGTTCGGTGGACAACGAGTCGGAGGCGTTACCCCTTCTAAGGCTCTCTTGACCTTCGATTCGACCTCCCATGTGAGTGAAGAGATGAATAGATTCTCTGGTAAAATGCACTCGGGAGTAGACGGGCGTTCGGAACGGTCAAAAATGCGCGATAAAGAATCGGGTTTGATGTTCTTAGAACCCGGGCGGTACGAGAGAGTAAAGTCAAAACGACCGAAAAAAAGAGCCCACCGAGCCTGCCTGGAGTTCAATCTTTTAGCAGTCCGAATGTATTCCAAATTCTTGTGATCGGTCCAGACGATAAAAGGTACCCCCGACCCTTCTAACCAGTGGCGCCACTCCTCCAATGCTAACTTGACTGCCAACAACTCCCTGTTGCCAATGTCATAATTACGTTCGGCAGGGGATAAACGATGTGACAAAAACGCGCAAGGATGCATCTTGTCGTCTGAAGGAGAACGCTGGGATAACACTGCACCTACCCCCACCTCTGACGCATCGACCTCCACCACGAACTGACGTGATGGATCAGGGGTTATCAGAATAGGGGCTGAAACAAAGCAACCCTTCAGTTTGGCAAACGCAGCCGAGGCTGCGTCTGACCACCTGAACGTAGTACTGGGGGAGGTCAAGGCGGTCAGAGGTGCGGCTAGTTGGCTGAAGTTGCGAATAAAACGCCGGTAAAAATTGGCGAACCCCAGAAACCTCAGTAGGGCCTTACGGGAATCTGGGTTTGGCCAATCCACCACAGCCTTAACCTTCTCAGGATCCATGCGCATTCCCTCAACCAAGATGATGTAACCTAAGAAAGGAACAGACTGTGCATGAAAAACGCATTTCTCCGCCTTGACAAAAAGCCCATTCTCTAGCAACCTCTGAAGCACTTGTCGGACGTGTTGCACATGTTCCTGGAGAGACGAAGAAAAAATCAATATGTCATCCAGGTAGACATAAATGAACTGATCAACCATGTCTCGTAACACGTCATTGACAAGTGCCTGGAAGACCGCTGGGGAGTTGGAAAGGCCGAAAGGCATAACCAAGTATTCAAAGTGCCCCCTGGGGGTGTTAAAAGCGGTCTTCCACTCATCCCCCTCCCTGATGCGGACCAAATGATAAGCGTTTCGTAAATCCAATTTCGTAAAGATAGATGCTCCCTGCAACCTCTCGAAAGCTGAAGACATCAACGGCAAAGGATAAGTATTCTTTACCGTGATGTTGTTCAACCCCCGGTAGTCAATACAAGGTCGCAGCGACCCATCCTTCTTCCCCACAAAAAAGAATCCCGCCCCCGCTGGAGAAGAGGAAGGACGGATGAACCCCGTTGCTAGAGAATCAGAAATGTATTTCTCCATGGCCTCTCTCTCTGGAACAGAGAGTGAATATAACTTGCCCTTAGGCGGAGACGTACCTGGTAATAACTCTATAGCACAGTCATAGGGACGATGCGGAGGAAGAGAAGCAGCCCGAGACTTACTGAACACCTCCTTCAGGTCCAGGTACTCCGCGGGCACGTTAGATAACTCCACTGTCTCCTCCTGAAACACAGGGACAGAAACAGACGGACAGGCAGACACTAGACAAGACTTATGACAAAAGCTACTCCACGAAGACACAGATTGTGATGACCAGTCCACTCTGGGGTTATGACGGGTGAGCCAGGGATGACCAAGGACGATGGGTGCAAGAGGAGTGTCCATGATGTAGAATGAGATGGTTTCAGTGTGGTTGCCTGATGTGATGAGGGTGATGTCTTCGGTGGCAAGTGAAATGGTGGGGAGTTCTTGACCGTTGAGTGCGTGAACTGCTATCTGATGTGTGAGGGACCTGAGGGGAACTTGAAACTTGAGTGCAAAAGTGTAGTCCATGAAATTACCTTCAGCCCCAGAGTCCAGAAGTGCTCGACAGTCGTGAAGGTGAGAGGACCATCGGAGCCTTACCGGAAGGAGAGTAGATGTGGATGAGGTCTTCTCGGCAGAGATCCCACCCGACAGTAGCCTCATATTTACTGCCGGGCTGGGCCTTTTAACGGACAGCTGTAAGCAAAGTGTCCCGCTCTCCCACAGTACATGCAAAGGCCCAGGGATCTCCGCCTTTCCTTCTCCTCCCGGGAAAGCCGGGCTCGACCCACCTGCATGGGCTCGTGATCTTCGACGGGGCTGACCGCGTCCCTCTCTCTGGATCGTTGTCCCTCGATCCCTCCCGGGACCCGCTGGGACTGAAGACGTCGATCAGCTCGAGAAAGACGACCATCCACTCTTATCGCCAGGGCAATGAGATCACTCAATCTGGCCGGAAGGTCCATGGCGTAGATTTCTCGTTGGACGCGGTCAGCCAGCCCATGCAGGAACATGTCCCACTGCGCCTCCTCGTTCCATTGGCTCTCGGCTGCCAGAGTGCGAAACTCGATCGAAAAGTCAGATACGGATCTTTCTCCTTGTTGAAGGTCGGCTAATACTCTGGCAGCCTCACGTCCGGACACGGAACGGTCGAACACCTGTTTCATTTCTTCGGAGAGCCTCTGGAACGAGGAGCAGCATTCTTCCTGATTCTCCCACACCGCCGTTCCCCAAAGCGCCGCTTTCCCAGTCAGAAGCGCCAGAACAAACGCGACCTTGGTTCGCTCGTCGTGGAAAGTACGGGGCTGCAGAGAAAAATGCATAGAGCATCTGGTCAGAAAAGATCGGCAGTAATTGGGTTCACCTGCGTAAGCCTCCGGGATCGGCAGGCGGGGCTCTGACTGGGATGGGTCCGCTGATGGTGGTGGGGGAATCGGCGGTGCGGGTGGCGCAGCGGGACCCTGTGGTTGTTGTAGCTGCTGGGTGAGCCCGGACACCTGCGTTACCAGAGCCTGAACAGCGCGAGCTGTCTCATGGAGATTCTTCTCCTGCGTGTCCATCCTCTTCATGCATTGATTCAGAAAATCTTCCATTGGACTGGAGGATCCACTCGCTGCTTCCATGTTTATGGTCAGATCGTTCTGTAACGGTAAAAGATGAGGAAGCAATTGCAAGTATACTCATTTATTGAAGTGACTGAACAAGGAACAAATAACAGCTGAGACAGGATGGTAACGCAGGGACCCCGATGGTCAGATGTTCCAGTGCAGACGGTGAAGTGGTGCGGTGAGAATCCCAGGTGACGAATAATCCAAATCCAAGGGAACACGAACAGGAACAGGAACAGGGCAGGCACAACTCGACACGAAGACTGGGAACACAACCGGGAAACCACATACAACGATCTGACAGGGGAAATGAGAAAGTGGTGAGTATTTATGGGGTGATGAGATGAGCTGCAGCTGGTGACGGGAGTGATGAGCTTAATTGTTGATGATCGCTGATCAGACGACCCGCCCACACAATCAATGCACAACACACACATGACAACAGAACACGAGACAAGAAGAAGACAATGGACTTATGAACCGTGACATGGAGATGATGGGAAGGAGGGAACGGAGATAAAGTCAACGTGTCGACTGATTCGGATCACACTTAGAGAGTCTGTCATCTTCGAGTATTGAAAATACAAGCCAATGCACATTGGCGTGCGAGATTCACGGGGTCAGCGGTGGTCCAGCAATAGTGGCAACGGGACTATGTATCTGTTCCCTCCTTCAGGGAACGAGGGTTACATCCGTAACCGAGACGTTCCCTTTCAGTCAATCACGTTCCAGTGCCTAGACAAAAGCCTCCTGATCCTCCTGCATATTTGAGGAGGAGATAGGACAGGGCTTAGGCCAGGAAAGTCACTGCTGTTCCACAAGACCCACTCAGTTAGACTTGGATAACACTAGGAAAGCGTGCCCTTTTGATGGAAGGAGGGACGCTACGGAAACCACATCCAGCCCACAGGGAGGAACATGTGGAGGACACATATATGGACTGGGCGAATTACCAGGCAGTACAACATATGGAATTTCACTGAGGTGGTTCCAGCCTATAACAGGGGGAGACTCAACCGTCAGCGCCGGCAGAGCAAGCTCTGCCAAGGGAAGGACACGGGCTCTCCTCAGGGAGCCGTACCGTGGAAAACACACATATGAGATCGACGTAGGGATCACAACATATGGAGCCAGCCTAGCACAAGTTCCACCAGTGCATACGAGTTGTAGGCCTAGCATCGGATGCTCCGCCACGTCCAATGACGAAAGGGTGTGGAGGCACTCACAGGGTTCGGCTAAGGCGAACTCAACTGGAGCAAGAATGGTGCACATATCCAGTCCATAGGATGGGAATGGCGCAGAAAGCTGACACATCGAGCGGGGCTGTGCCGGAGCACACAGGGGAATGATCGTGGCAACACTGACAGGGATGGTACAGCCTGTACGAGTGAAGCACTCACTCTCTTTGCCCTGACACACTCGCTCATTGTAATATAACAACATCGACATGAAGACCGATCAGCTCCCTGCGAAAGACAAGTTGTGTGAGCATCCGCTTCCGTGTTTATACCCGCGCTGCGGGGCGGAGTGCTAGATGCAAAGCTCATTATCTCCCTACACGTGATCCCAATCAGTCGACACATCGACTACGCAGAACGTGAGCGACTGAAAGAGAACTTATGGGTAACGATATTCAATTTGAAATGTAATATGCAAAATGCCAAAGTAACATTTGCCAAAGTAAAAAGCCAAACATTTTCCATACCAAATGTGCAATGTTTGGAACAAACTACTCATTCAAATTCAATAATATAATTTACATTTTCTATTTCCTATACTAGTTTTAACAAAATTTAAACATATATTTTAACAGTTTATATGTTGCAAGATTAAAATGAAAATGTATTACAGAAATGATTAGATATGTTTAACATGTTCAAGCTTTCATTATTTGTCCCGCAATGAATGAAGCAAAATTCAGTGTGGAATTGAAAATGCCCTGTCAATAATTGCAACACCAAACCAAATAAATGTGGAAGTTTCAAATAAAAGTTTCACATTTTCCTTTACTGAATCAGTCCTCTCCATCCTGACCTCTCAGACAGGGGGTTAGCAATCCTAATAAGGATTGCAAAACTACTCAAAGTGTTCAAAGTTTCACTTTTGTTCCTAGCAGTCAAGTCTAGCTTCTCCAAAAGATAGTTTCAATATGTGCAGCTTTGTTTACAGTGTTAAAAAAAAAAAAAAAAAAAAGTTGTTGTAACTTCTTATCACCTATATTCAGTTATTTGCCAGTAAATTTCCAAATAGCATTAGCAGACAGCATACAGAGGCACAAATCATATATAAAATAAAGAGAAATAAATGCTAAGAAATAAATGTTCCACTGTTATTATATTGACAATGGGAACTTTCTAGCATTCCTTGCTCTGTGTAAGGGAGAAATCATTCATCAAAAGAATGTGTGACTTCCTGCATCAGCAAAGTTTGCATTGATAAAATTGGTAAAAAATTATTGGAACATCGACATATTGCTTACCCATGTATGCATGTTAGGTTAAGAACAAAGCAGGGGAAATTTAAATCTACAATCAAAGGCCATGCTTTTCACATTTTTGTTCCACAGAAACGTACATATATTATGCTCAAGGCATGCAGAAAGTAGCCTATATGTAAACAAGCAAAAGAAACGCATTTGTACTTTTTTAATCAACGATAAAACCCGACCCACAGCCACAACTGTACACTACATTAAGTATAGCTCAGCTGTTACATGTATTAAAGCCTTAACACCAGTTCACCGGTTAATAAAGCATTATGAATAAAGCATGTCCTGTTATTTAACCTGTTGTCAGCAACTGACAGTTGCAGAAAAGGTAGTTTTCCTAAATGTAAAAGACATTCCCCAATAGAACAATACAAAACAAACAAAAAGGAGAGAGAGGAATATGATCGAACCTCGGACTCAAACTTCTGTCACTAAAAGCAAAGCTGTAGTACTGCCTCAAAAGCAATTCACTACACTACAGAAACGCCTTACTTCAACTGAAAACTGCTGCATTTGACAAGCATCAACGTACACATAAGATGATAAATTTGTACTATTTTATGCACATATGATTAAGGAATGCATAGGCATTTGCCCAATGCAAAAATACAAATATCACAAGATGAAAGTTCAAACAATAATCGCAATGCAATTAAAGACAGGACCCTTGAGTTGATATTCTACTACACAGGTCATACCACCTACTTCATTACTGGGGCTGGGCTATATAGTAAAAGGAGGGGCTGATTTTAATATTATAGAACATGCTGCTTTTTTATGGCAACTTTGCCAGACTGAGTACTATGGATGGCCAAATTGCGAAAGTAATGGCATTTTGGATTTGAATTTACGCCGCTTGTACTACAGAACGCCACATTTTGCGCCATCTTTTCATCTAAAACGCAATAAAAAATGGCACCAGAGGCCTCATTTATAAAACGTTGCATAGAAAACGTCCTACATTTGATCATAAGATAATTTCTTAAATGTCTAGTGTAAACGGGATCTCTTAAAAGGGTACTGGCAAGTGCCGTTAACAAACACGTGCCCAAGAGTTAACCACTTTTATTACCGCAACTTTTCAGAGATTAATGAATCGGGTTGTTTTGGGTTTGGAGGGATGCGCTGTTTATTTGGATGATGTTATTATTTTTTAGTGATACGTGAGAGCAGCATCTTCAGTGTTTATGGGCATTGTTTGATCGTCTGGTTGAAGGGCGCCTTACAGTCAACCTGTCAAAATGGGAATTTGCCAAGGCCACAGTGAAGTACTTGGGTAAGGAGGTAGGACAGGTCGGAGAAACGCCCTCTCCGAGCTAAAGTTTCGGCTATTGAAGGTTTTCCTCCTCCATCGATCAAAAAGGAGTGCATGCGTTTCTTAGGGCTTGTTGGTTACTAGAAACTTTTGTCCTAATTTTGCCACTCTTGTTTCTCCGTTGACTGATAAGTTGAAAGACTCTATTAAGTTTGAGTGGACATCTAACTGTGACCGGTGGGTTTGAGGTGCTCTCTTTTCTTTCTCTTCTCCCTCTTTCTCCGCCTCCCGCTCGGTTTCACTCTTCCCCGTATTGCTACGTCACCTAATATGGGTGAGAGAGGTTGGCAATTAAGAGCAGGCAGGTGTATAGGCACCTGGGGTCCTCATACCGGTAGCCATTCACTGTAGCTAGCTGCTAACATGTTGGAGTGCAGCAGTGTTCCGGGGTGCTGTTTGTAGCACAAGGTATGTCCAAACTATCTGTTGTTGTATGACTATAATGGGTACTTGGGTTCAGTGCACTAAGGGAGGTTTTCTTGTTTTCTTGATGGGCTAAGGTGTTACCGAGTGATTGCCAACGGCTCCACTGTTTGTGTGTGCGCGCGCACTTCCGAAACATGTTTGGAATGCCTAGACTGACAAGCATAGAGGAGGTACACTTTTATTATAGCTGATTATTATAGCAGTGGCCCACCCACCTATGGCTTATCCCTATGTTAAATTATGGATTTGTGTGTTATTTATTTACAACCAAAAGCGACTAATTTTTAACTAAGATAAAATAAAGATTGTATCTTTTTACTTTGCTAAGCCAAGCCTGTGTGTGCCTCTTTATAAAATAGAGTCCCTTTGCTCTCACTAGTCTTGTCCAAGGGGTGGCGTAGTCAGCACTGTCATCGCCCCACCAGGGGGCTACATAACTGTCAGAGAGCTTTTGACAACATGAAATTGTTCCAGTCCTTGCAGCACCCAAGTTTGATCAGCCTTTTAAAATTCATGTTTTGTCACATTTGGATAAAGACAAAATGGACCATCCACAGTATGTTTCTTTTCTCAAAAATGTAATATACATGAGATAAATGATTCAGTTATCGAGAAAGAAGCTTTTGGTGTGTTCTGGCCGATGTTTATGTTGGAGGAGGCACAGAGGTGTTGGTGTACTCGGATCATAATCCTGATGCATTATCTCGTACTTTTAATGTGGTCGAGTAATGGTTGATTTATATGCCTATTCCTATGCTCTCTACCATTTTTCTCTATCACCTTAAATTGCTTTCAGGATCCGGATTGCTGGGGATGGAGATGATGGGTAGGTGAGGTGAAAGGGTTAGTGGGATGAGTTAGTTTTCTCAATCATAGGTCCAGTACTTTACTTTATTGTACTTTACAATACTTGTACTTCATATGATTCATGTCTCTGTATGCAGTCTGCTAACGCAGAGTGGAAATTTACTGGTAAATAACTGAATATAGGCTGATGAGGAGAAGTACTAAAACTTGTTTTTCAGAAACTGCATATCCTTGAAAACTGTCTTTTTGTAGAAGCTTGACTGCTAGGAACAGAAGAGACATTTTGAACACTTTGAGTACTTTTCCCATCCTAATATGGTAATAAGGTATGTGCGCATCTAAGACACCCCACACTAGGCGTATGGAAACTTATGGGTAGTGATATTCAATTTGAAATCTAATATGCAAAATGGCAATGTACTTCTGTATTTAAAATGTACATTTTCTATACAAAATGTGCAACATTTGCAACAAAATACTCATTCAAATTCATTAATACAATTTACATTTTCTATTTCCTATACCATATAATCTAAATGTATATTTTAACGTTTTATAAGTAGCAAGATTAAAATGAAAATGTAATACATAAAATTAGTAGATATGTCTAACATGTTTAAGTTTTAATTTTATGTCCCAAAATGAATGAAGCCAGATTCAATGTGGAATTGAAAATGCCCTGTCAATCATTGCAACACCAAACCAAATAAATGTGGAAGTTTCAAGTGGAAGTTTCACATTTTCCTTTACTGAATCAGTCCTCTCCATCCTGACCTCTCAGACAGGGGGTCAGCAAAAAAAGAAAAAAGTTTCACTTCTGTTCCTGCAGTCAAGTCTAGCTTCTCCAAAAGATAGTTTCAAAATGTGCATGCAGTTTACACTATGCAGTTTTTTTTATTATTATTTAATTTCTTTCTTGAATGTTACTGTTAAATAGACCTACTGTAGCTGAATTTTGTATATATTTTTTTTGCTTATTGTTGATAACAAAGATAAAATAAAACATCGTTTTGGTAATTATAAAATTCCATTTAAAAATATTAAATGACTCGTATCATGAAATAAGATTTTAGTCAACTAACCCCTATCCCAACCTGTTCAGAATGGTGAAAGGTTAGCGAATGTTAACATGATTGAAAATAATGTGTTTGTTGCAAACATCTCTGCAAGGATGTTCACGTTGGCATGCGATCATCATTATTATTATTTTAATATAAAATAAAGAGGAGGGAATGATCAAAAAGTAGGGCAGGAACATGCTGGTCAAGTGAGTTTTTTGTTTTTTTAATTAATTTATATAACAGTGAATTGTAAGTTCTGTCATATTATTTAATTACTTTAACTGTTTTAGTTTTTTTGCCATGATGTCAATATGGTAAATTAGTCATATCAAAATCATATTTTAGGTACCACGACAAAACTAGTTTACAAAGGATCATATTTCCTAATGAGGTTATTTTGATGATATACCAGTTGGAGTCACATTTGACAATGAAGGATCCCATTTCTTTGATGGCATTTTGGGATGTGAGTTCATGTGAATGGGATGTGACTTGTTGCCTGCCCAATCACAGTGTTGTAAGGAGTAGCCCTGATTCACTCTATAAAACCACAGTGTTTAATATAAATGAACAGTGTCTAAACCTGAAGGGGACAAATCATTCTGGAGTAATATAGAGGGGGAAAAAGGTATGTTGCTTAAATTAAAATAAATGTTGTCAATTTTGTCCTCCAAACCAAACTTCAGATATTATAATTATTTGTAATGACTGCTAGGTAAACAAGTGAACACAAAAAAATATTAACTGGTTTACAGACAAAAGTAACATATATAATGAATATTTTAAACCACACCATCGAACTATGTTCACGGGACAGCAGTATTTTTCATAAATGTCAGGTCAGGCCAAGCTGTCAGGTGTGTTTTAAATGCTGTAATATACAATTAAATGAATTACAATATCTGCGCCCAAAACAAAAGATTAATATTTCATAGTGTGCTTCATTACTGTATTGCAGATGATACCAGAAGTTAATACACATATGCTGTGGAAGATTGATATAAATGATAATAATTTATAATTTAGGTATATAAGGTATTGTTCTCAAATCAGTCAATTGACAGCAGTACAACTTACCCCATTAGGTGACTGTGCCTTAGTAGATGTCAACTGTATCAAATAAAAAATGTGCTTTTCACTATTCCATAAAAGGCTCACCAGCATGGGGCAAAAGGCACACATTATTTATACAAATACTTTAGCTAAAATAATATGTTTATAATAATGTCCAAGTTAATATTCTTTCGAAATAATAATCTTAGCAAAGTTGCACTATTTTCTGTTTATTTTGATAAATACAAGAATTCATTTTTGTTCAATAAATATACTGTCATTAAAATTTACTGAAAAAATACATACAATTATTTTAAAAGGTAAAGATTTTGAACGCGTTGAATTAAATCCCGTTATAATTCAATATAGATGTACAGTAGTAACATTAAATCATATTTTTACATGATGTGATTAATATTATATTTTTAAATTTTATGGTTTCATTTGGTATGGTATCTCTAAGGTGACACCCAACTTGATATATGACATTTACAATCTGAATCTAACCATGTCATGTCAACAAATGGAAAAGTCTGCCAGCTATTTTTTATCATGGTAATTAGCAGGGTTGCCTTTTACCCCAAATACTATATTTTTACATATTCTTCCATTATTGAAAAACTGTTGCTTTAATTAGCTTGAACAAAACTGAAAATAGTTAAGATGCATGTCTCAGAATATATACAATAATTTTAGCAATCCTCATTTGCTACTTAAATCTACAACATAAAAAAATAAATTAAAATATAAATAAAAAAAAACATCAAATATTAGATCATATTAGCACAGAATCAACTTTGCGCTGCTGCCCGCGATTATGTCAAGGATCAGCCAAATTTCCACGTGCATCTTGAAAAGTGGATGTTTTGGAAAGTGCTGCGGCAAGTTTTTGTGCCATAGTTGTTTCGATGAGAATTCAAAGGAGCTTTTATCCCCGTTGTACCCTATACATAATTGTACATATTAGTACCTTTGGAATGTGCACCAACCCAGTGACAGCTTTTGTAACTTTTTTCTGAGAGTGCAGCTCTTCTGTAAAGTCCTTACTAAGGAATTATCCAAGCATTACATGGTTTGATTAATGAAAAACTTTAGCACTTATCGATACATTTTCACCAGCATGGTGTAAAGATGATCTAACACGCTACTCTTCATGACTGAAGAAATCTAAAGAGACCTGACTCATGACATGAGACTGATTTAAATGTTACAATCATTTTTAACACTTTTAATATATATATATCATTGGTGGGGGTTGAGGAGATTCGCTCGTTCTATGTAAAACGCTTTGAGTGCTGAGAAAAGCACTAAATAAATGTAATGAATTATTTTTATTTTTATTATATATATTATATATATAGTCTTTACTGTAACTTTTGATCAGTTTAACTCATCATTGATGAATAAAAGTATTGATTTATTTTATTTCTTTCCCCCAAAAATAAAAATAAAATTCTTACTGACCCCAAACTTTTGAAGGGTAGTGTTTAATGTTACAAAAGCTTTCCATTTCAGATAAATGCTGTTCTTTTGAACTTTCTATTTATATATTTCTAGTATCATGAAATAAAAATGTAAAAAACTGTTTTCAACATTGATAATAATCATAAATGTTTCTTGAGCATCAAATCATCATATTAGAATGATTTCTGAAGGATCATGTGACACTGAAGACTGGAGTAATGATGCTGAAAATTCAGCTTTGATCACAGGAATAAACTAGATGTACCGCATGGCGGTACAAAATATGACCGCCGCTCAGGCCTGCACTGGCTTTCCACAAAAATAAATGACGTGGAGCAATTTGGCTGTATTGCGTGTTTATGTATATACCTAAAAAAAGTAGTAGTATGTGCATGTCTGTCTGTGTGTGTGTGTGTGTATGTGTGTGTGTTTGTGTGTGTGTTTGTGTGTGTGTGTGTTTGTGTATGTCTGTGCGTGCATGTATGCGTGCGTACATGTGTGTGCGCGTGTGTGTTTGTGTGTGTGTCTGTGCATGTGGATTTGTATGTGTGTGTATGGGTGTGTGTCTGTGCGTGTGGATGTCAGTGTGTGTGCATGCTTGCGTTTGTTTGCATTCCTGCATGTGTGTGTGTGACAGTTAGGGTTGCCAACTTCAGAAAAGGAAAATGCGGGACAATCGTGGTTATTTATAGGAAAATGAGGGACACTCAAAATATTTGTACTGTATCACACAGTGTACGTCATTTCAGTGTCTGCAGTTAAGTTTGTGTTTAAAAGGTTATCAGACATAAACACATTTGTATTGCTTAACCTATTTATGTATTTAATTCTAAAAATAATTTTAATGTCATACATGAAAAAAGTCACATTACAAACAAACCATAGTTCAAAATAACAGCATTTATCTAAAATAGAAAGCTTTTTTAACATTATACACTAGGCTTACAGTTCAAAAGTTTGGGGTTAGTAAGATTATTTTTTGGGAAAAAAAATAAAGAAAGTAATTGCCTACTTTTATTCAGCAAGGATGCATTACATTAATCAAAAGTGACAGTTAAGATAATGTTACAAAAGCTTTCTATGTACTTTCTAAAAGCTTTCACTTCACTTCACTTCACTTCACTTATCCCGTAGTCTTTTGGACCGTAGGGGCACCACTAAAGACTTGGCAACCAGCTTCTTCCATTCCTCCCGGTTCTCTGCTTTCCGCACTGTGTCACTCAGCTCTAGACCTGTCCACTCTCTGATGTTGTCTTCCCATCTCTTCCTCTGTCTACCTCTTCGTCTGCTTCCCTGTACTGTGCCTTGTAATATTATGTGGGCAAGTCCTGATGATCTTGTGACGTGCCCGTACCAATTCAGCTTGCGTTTTTTTACTGAAGATAGGAGGTCTTCATATGACCCAATGGCGCTCTCAATTCGGGCTTTCACTTCTACATTAGTGATGTGATCTCTATAGGAGATGCCAAGAAGTCTGCGGAAGCATCTCATCTCCACCGCCTGAATCCTTCTCTCAATATCGGCTGTCAACGTCCATGACTCGCATGCGTATAGAAATATTGACATGACCAGGGAACGCATCAACCTGATCTTTGAGCCAATGGCGATGTTACTGTCGTTCCAGATGACCTTCAATTTGGTCATGGCGGCTATGGTCTGTGCTATCCTGGAGAGTATTTCTGGCTTAGATCCTTCATCCGAAACGATGGCTCCCAGGTACTTAAAGCTGTTAACAGTCTCAAGCTTCTTCTCGTTTATCTTGATCTCAGTTCTGATTCCATTGGGGTTGTTGGTCATCAGCTTGGTTTTCTCTGCATTAATCTGCATATTAAATGCTGCCGAGGCCTCGTTAAGATGTTTCACAAGATTGACGAGTTCCTGTTCTTTTCCAGCTAATCCATCGATGTCATCGGCAAAACGCAAGTTTGTAATCGTCCTGCCTCCGATGCTGACTGTACCTTCATGATCTTCCAATGCGTTGGTCATAATTCGTTCTAAATAGATGTTAAAGAGAGTGGGCGAGAGCAGGCAGCCTTGGCGGACTCCGACTGTGGTTCGAAACCATTCTCCTATGGTGTTATTGGAGTAGACTGCACTAGTAGCCTTGTCATATAGGCGTTCTATTGTCTTGATCAGGTTGGCATTGATGTTATATAACCTCATTGTAGCCCATAAAGCCGCATGACAAACCCTATCGAATGCCTTTTTGAAATCTATGAATACGTGGTAGAGTTCTTGCTGGTGTTGTAGGTACCTCTCGCAAATTATTCTAATACTGAAGATTTGTTCTGTCGTGCTGCGGCCTGTTCTAAAGCCTGCCTGTTCTTCGGCAATGATCTCCTCTGCTTGCGGTCTCAATCTGTTTAGTAAGATTTTCAGCATCACTTTACTTGGGTGGCTGATCAGACTAATGGTGCGATAATTTTGGCATAGCTGAAGGTTGCCTTTCTTCGGGAGGGTAATTATCAAAGATTGAGTCCATGGTGTAGGCCATTCACCTGTTTGCCAGATTTTATTGCAGATATTCCATAATGTATCTATCATGGCCTCTCCACCTGCTTGAACCAGTTCTGCTGGAATGTTATCCACTCCTGCCGACTTCCCTTTTTTTTAATGATTTTACTGCTGCTTCCACTTCTTCTCGAAGGATAAGATGGTTGTCGATGTTAGTTGGTGGAGGGACATTCAGCACCTCAGTATGTCCTGTGGCTCTGTGAGTATCCAATTCGGAACAGTATTCTGTCCATCTTTTAAGGATATCCTGTTCTTCTGTCAGACATTTCCCTTCTTTATTTTGGATGGTATTGGTTCGCCCTTGTGTTGTACTTGTCAGATCTTTCACAAGTTGGTAGGCTTTCTTGCTGTTGTTTTTCTGTAAACTTCCTTCTATGTCTTTGCATTGTTCTTCAATCCAGGTCTCCTTTGCCTTTTTCATACTTTTCTTAACTTGCTGATTGATTTCTCTGTAATGTCTTTCCCCTTCAAAAAGCTTTAAAACATTAATAATAATCAGAAATGTTTTTTGAGCATATTATTCCCTCAGGTAGATTACATGTTTTCTTGCGTAGCTGGATGTTAGGCTCATGAACAATAATCACGTTGTTTGCATTCGCCAAAATTGATTAGCTGAAATCAAAACGTGGACAGTGAAAGGAAATTACCATTAGCGCGAGACGAGTCCGACTTGAAGCGGAAGCGATGTTCGCAAATCAAACAATGATTTGTCTCAAAACAGTGATTAAAAAAAGCTGTGATTGGATGATGACAGGTGTCGTGATCATTCTCAAGTGTCATGGTCAGCACTGCTGCTGTTGCTGTTGTATCAGTCAGTGGTTTATCAGCTTGTCAAAAAACGGGACACGGGAGGTCACGCACGGGACAAATAAATTAGGCCCAAAATACGGGACATCCCACCTAATTCGGGACAGTTGGCAACCTTAGTGACAGTATCATCCTAAACCAGCAACCCTTCGCTCAACACCACCATCTACAGGCCGATGAGTGTACAGTCACTAAATGTGCACATAAATGAATTTATTTTATACCCCCCCATGGATGAAATTCTACGAAACTTAGCATACCCCCAGAGGATGTCAAGTTAATCATACACATGAAATATGGTGCAGTTCTGAACATCTCAACTGAAGATAGGGGCGATTAAAGCAGAATAATATTGCATTTTCATTTTTTATGGGAGGGGCGCAAATCACAAATGAGTGATTATGGGCTAGGTTGATGTGGGCCCTTAAGACCAACATACCATAAAAATGTCTTCATCCTCGGTGCCACGGTTCAGGTAGTTATTTAGGAAAAACTGCATTTTTTGGGTTTGGGGGGGGGAATTTTTCCGTAAAAGTCTAGTGGGGCTATATGCCCACCAAATTTCATGTTCCCCGGTGTTTCGGTGTCCCTGGTATCGTTGACGAAAAAATTCAGTAGATGACGAAAAAAAAAAAAAAAAAACTTTGCCAATCCCTATATGACCGCTTTCGGTCATAATTACACTTAACTATTCACATAGAAAACAGCTGTTTTAAATTGTAATAATATTTCACAATATGACTGTTTTTGGTTGTATTTTTAATCAAATAAATGCAGTCTTGGTCAGCAGAAGATACTTATTTTAAAAACATTACAAACCTTACCGATCTAAAACTTTTGACCGGTAGTGTGTGTGTGTGTGTGTGTGTGTGTGTGTGTATATATACACACATATATATATACCTGAAAAAACAGCTATACAACATAGTTCAAAATATAATAAATAATTTCTGAACATTGACTCTCAGTCTTTATTCACCTTTTTCTCATGTTTTCTCAATAGAATTAATAAAAGTATAGAATAGAATAGCATAGTTCTACTAGAGGCACATTGTAACACAGTGTTACAACATGCCGCACCTGCACAACTGGGATTTAAACCTTGCTAGTGTCTTCTGTGAGTTAGCAAAACATTAAAGAACCATACCAACTGTTAAATAACATTTTCGAGATTAAAATAATATCAGATTTGTCTAATTTAAAATAAACACCAATAATAGAGATGGAAAATTAACATAAGTATGAAATTTACTTTTGCTATGGTTAAAAAAATGTTTTTCTCTACATAGTGTTGATATGGCAACTAATAAATACACTAAGTTTCGTCATGCTAGCTTTTTTTTTTTTCTTCATTTATTTGGATGGGACAGTGCATATTAATGAACGTACAATAGAAGTTGACGTAAATACGCCGGATTTAGCACAATACTAAATTCCATCTTCTTCTTCAGCTTGTGTGGAAGTATTTAAAGTGTGTTACTAGCTGAGCATCGTCTTGCTACGCCAATGCATTGGTAAAATGCAGAATTTTACATCAACACAATGCCTGAGAGAGACAATATGGTCGGACCTAAGGAATCCAAAAGTTGTGTTTTAGAGCACACTTTTAAACTGTTAATGATAGAAGCATTTTTTAGGATTTCTCGACCAGTAAGCAGCACTGTTCCCAAACTGCTCAGATACTCTCAGGTTCATACATAGATTAGTTATTAGGGGTGTGACGAGATCTCGTGTTACGAGATCTCGCGAGATTAAAACGCGATTTCTCGTCGAGGTGAAACTTTGTCTCGTGAGTTGTTGTGATGTCAGTGTGATGGAGCGTGAGGGTGAAATTAGTATTGAAGATGCCCCTGCCACTTTTAAATCATTTGTGTGCCGGGCCAATCACACACACACTCCGCGCACACACACACACACACACACACTCACTGTCCCTCGCTCACTCACTCACTCGCGCGCGCACACACACACACACACACACACACACACACACACACACACACACACACACACACACACACACACACACACACACACACACACACACACACACACACACGCTCACTCGCGCGCGCACACACGCACACTCACTGTTGCTCGCACTCTCACTCACTCGCGCACACTCATACTCAACCCGTCGTGGAGGACCGTTAAAATTAAACATGCTAGTCTTTCTGTCGTGATGTCCTGAAGCATCGCAGACGCGTAGGTTGTCGCCCACTGTGACACACTATACGAAATGAAACGATCGAATCTTGCGTCCCGACGCCCGTTGTCCTTTACGAATCTCCACGAAACGGATCGTGCCAAAAACGCGCTAAAATAGTGTAATCTGAAACGGGCAGGTAATAAACATTTGACATATCGCGCAAAGAACCTATTAAAGCACTAAGACATGGGAACAGTATAGCTAACATTCACATATCACAAGTCATATCGACATCGCAATATTAAACAATGTTATCGCACATCGCAGCTTTTCCTCATATCGTGCAGCCCTAGTTACTGCCCAAAGGTCTCAACTGCTGCCAGAAATCGTCGACATGCTTATATTCTTGAAAAAGAACATGACCATAATCTTAGTCTGTTCTGTGTAGTTAATTTATCTCTTTTTCATGCTTGAAGAAAAAATTTGTTTCTGTTTGAACTTGTAGTTTTGAGAGAGCAGTACTTTGATTATGGATACACACTTACTGTTTGCATTTAAAGTGTTATTTCAGTTATTTATATTTATTTTATTTATACTGTTTTATTTTTTTTATGTTCGATTTGTGGAAAGGAGTTAGATTTCTCATGTGAAATCGTACAGGGGAGAAGCCAGACGGTAGAGTTTATAGCAAAACATTTTACAGTGTTTGCATGTCCTTTACTGCATAGAATTCATTAAAATAGAAGTAAAATAACATTCATTACAAGTTGATTTCAAAATGCACCTAAATTGATTTGCATTTTGTGATTTTCAGTTGAATAAAAGACTATTTTCCATTCATATATTTCATCATTGAGGATTTCTTAAAAATTGTGTAAAAATCTCGTCTTGTCTCGTTCTCGTGAACCCAATCTCGTGTCTCGTCTCGTCTCGTGGAGTAAGCGTCTCGTCACACCCCTATTAGTTATGGTTATTATTTATTGGTAAATTGACCAAAGGATTAATCAAATATTCAGAAAATAAACAATAGATTATCTGGAAAAATAACTGTTAGATTATACAATTAAATATTTGCAATAAAAAGCATTGTGAACAGGTTGGGATAGGCGTTGGATCTCAAATCTTATTTCATGATACGATTAATTAAAAAAAAAAATTACATGTCATTTTATAATTACATTATAGATATTTTATTTTATCTGTGTTATTAAAAATAAGTTATTAGTTACAGCACTAAATATATTAAAGCTGCCAGCAACTTTTTTACCAGCACTGTCTCAAGATATTTTACCCATATTTGAAGATGGCCCAATGAATGCTGTTTTGTTGCTAATGCAATATTTTTTTCAGTCATATGTTGTATATCTTTTTATTTAACATTTACAAAAAAATTATAATCCAAGACTTTTCCACTAGAAAGATGTCTGACTCTGAAACCATTGAATTGGCTTGTCTTGGCCGACCATTTCAGTTGGGAATGCTTTATGACTGCCGAAGAGATGTCCTCATTCCAGGTAATAAAAAGCACATGAACACAATGGGGAGGAAACAATCTAAATGGTATAATTCATTACTTTGTTAGATTTTATGCTTTAACTTTGGGGTAACTAATTATTAATATATAAAATGTTCCCAAGGAATAACTCTTTGGGATGCTGAGATGCTGCAGAAGAATATCAATGTACGGCCACAGCCAAACACTGACTTCAAAATCATTGCCTCAGATTCAAGTGAAGACAAAGTAGAAGCTTTGAATATTTCTGCATCTCTTGAAGCCAGTTTTCTGGGTGGATTAGTTAGTGTGAAAGGCTCAGCTGGCTATTTAAATGACAAGAAGAAGTCCAAACATCAATCTCGAGTCACCTTACAGTATCGGTCAACTTCACGTTTTGAGCAGTTAACTATGGAGCATCTTGGAGCAGGGAACATAAAGCATAGCAATGTATTTCAGGAGGGCTCGGCCACACATGTTGTTACGGCTCTATTGTATGGAGCTCAAGCATTCTTTATTTTTGACCGTGAAGTTTCATCCAATGAAAATCATCAAGAGATACAAGGAAACCTCCAAGCATCAATCAAAAATATACCTTTAATATCAGTTGAAGGTAAAGCATCTTTGAAAATGAGTGAATCAGAAAAAGAGAAAATGAACAAATTCAGCTGCACTTTTCATGGAGATTTTGCTCTGGAAAACAATCCAGTTTCCTATGTAGATGCCATCAAGGTGTACTCAGAGCTGCCAAAACTGTTGGGAGAACATGGAGAGAATGCTGTGCCAATGACTGTATGGCTTTACCCTCTGAAAAAACTAGATTCAACAGCTGCTCAGTTAGTCAGGGAGATCAGTGTAAGCCTAGTACGACGTGCCCAACGGATCATGGATGAACTGGATAATTGTGACATTCAATGTCAAGACCTGATGAGGGACAATGTTGCCATTCAATTCCCTGAAATCAAAACTAAAATCAGAAAATTTAAGGACCTCTGCTCAGAGTACAAAATAGTTTTTCAAAAACATCTCTGCAGACTTCTTCCATCCATAAGGGGTGGAGGAAAAGAAGAACAAGAGCTTGTTGATGCTCTTAATGACAAAGAAAGATCCCCGTTTCAGGGTGCTCTGGTACACAAGTACCTCAATGAGCGAGAGCGAGAGATGAATGTCATTAGATCTTACCTCGAAATCATGAAAGAAGTTCCTGTTCTTTCATCCAGCAATGACTTGGACAAGGTTGTCTTGAAAGCATCCAATAACTATGTGATAGCTTTTGCACTTTCATCCTTAAATGAAAAGGATCTGTACCTTTCAGAACTGGAGAATTACCTGAAAAAACAATCACGTAACAATGGAGAGCAAGTGAGTTATGATCAAAATTCCTCAAAAAAGACAGAAAAATGGTTTTCCTCAGGAAATGTAACTACACTGACCAGGGAAAACATACAGTCCTTCCTAGATTTCAAAGAAGCCAATAAAGGAAGAAAGAACATTGAATTCTGCATTGCATCAATACCGGATGAACTTATAACTGCCTCTTCAATTCATGTTTATGAAAGGGGGAGACTCATAAGCTCACAGTACGAGCTCCCCTCAAAACCCCCAAAACCAGTCTTCTTGAGTGCGGAGCATGACTGCATACATCTGCAAATCAAACCTCCTGTCCACGGTGTTAGTTCTGTGAACTCGTACTGTATCTCATATCAGTCTGCGCAGAGCACTGAATGGACAGATGTGTTTACTGATGGGGTTTCTGATCAAGTCACAGTCAAGCAGTTACAACCACATAAAGAATATCGTTTCAACTGTAAGGCGGTGTGTCGTCCAGGAGTAAGTCTGACTAGTGACACAACATCATTCTTCAGGACTCATCCATGTGCTCCTCCTGGAGCACCTATAGTGAAACAAGTAGAATCAGAGTCTGCAACTGTAGCCTGGGATGTTCCTACATCTGTGGGTGAGGATGTTCTGGTCACTGGATACATGTTGGAATTCAGAGAATGCACGAAGGATCAGGAAAGTGAAAAGCCATGGAACTCTGTGAAATCTACAAACAGGGAGTGCACTCTTCAGGGACTGAAAGAAGACACCATTTACACAATCAGAGTTTTTGCAAAATGTGGAAATGATGGAGAGAGTCTCTCCAGCCCTGAAACTGTGTTTTCAGCCAGTTTTAAGGGGAAACAATCAAATAAGGATGGGAGTGGGTTGTTCTTGAATCAATCTTCACGAATAAAAAGGGGCAATCCATCAATACATACATTGACACTACACAAAAAAATAGCAGAGACTGTAAATTTTAATCAGTATGTCTTCGGAAGAAAGGTTGAGGATGTTAAAAACAAAGTAATTCTTCTTTTGGGATCAACGGGTGCAGGAAAAACCACGCTGGTTAATGTGATGGTCAATTACATACTGGGCGTAAAGTGGCAGGATGCATATCGCTTCAAACTAATCAATGAAGTGACCAATCGCTCACAGGCTGAGAGTCAGACATATAATGTCTCATCTTTTGAGCTGTACAATCAGCCTGGCTTTCAAATTCCCTATTCCCTCACAATCGTAGATACACCCGGATTTGGGGATACAAGAGGGATCGCACATGATAAACTGATTACAGAGCAGGTCAAAAGCTTTCTTTGTAACCCTTTGGGAATCGATCACATTGATGCCGTCTGCTTTGTTGTCCAGGCGTCTCTTGCCCGCCTGAGTGCCAATCAGAGGTACATATTTGACTCAATCCTGTCCATTTTTGGCAAAGACATTGCAGATAACATCATAATTTTGGTGACATTTGCAGATGGTAAAGAAATCCCAGTTCTAGACGCCATCAAAGCAGCAGATCTGCCCTGTCAAAAGAATAAAAGGGGACAACCCACCCATTTCAGTTTCAACAATTCAGCTGTGTATGCAGACAAAAAAGTAGAAGAGCCTACAACCTCTGACAATGATTCAGATGATAATGATGAAGATGATAAACTGACCGAGCTTGTCTGGGACAAAACGTTCAAACAGATGAAGGCTTTTTTCAAGGCATTGGGGGCCATTGAAAGTAAAGATCTGAAGATGACTATAAAGGTCTTGGAGGAACGAGAGCGCCTTGAGAAAGCCATGACAAGTCTGACCCCTCAAATAACTGCAGGTCTCTCTAAAATGAATGAGATAAAAAAATTCAAGCAATGTTTGGAAAATGAGAATGAAAGCATGAAGCAAAATGAGGATTTTGAGCAAGATGTAGAGGTGATGAAAGCAATCAGAACCCCTGTAAACTGTTTTACCATGAATTGCAACAACTGCTTCTTCACATGTCACTCCAACTGTTTCCTGCCTGCGGAAGATTCTGTGCAAACTTGTGCTGTGATGGAGGATGGCAAATGCATTATCTGCCCTGACAACTGCCATTACTCTGCTCATTCTAAGGAAAATTTCATGTGGACGTATGAAACAAAAAAAGAGAAAAAAACTATTAAAGAGCTGAAAGACAACTTCATGAAGGCAAAAGGAAAGTTTATGAACTCGAAGCAAATGGTTGATGAGCTTGAAGATCAATTCTATGGAATTGAGGACAAACTAAGGAAGTTGATCAAACTGTCCTCTGATTGCCTAACAAGACTGGATGAAATTGCACTGAAGCCAAAATCTCTCTCCACAGCCGAATATTTTGAGATCCTGATCAAAACAGAGAAAGAAGAGAAAAGTCCTGGCTTTGAGGACCGGGTTGTTGCACTCGAGAAAATGAAACAAGTACCTCTTATCCTGGATAAGATTGCCAAAGGAGAAAATTTGCTCGAAACAGAACGCCGCATTATGGAGGAGAGAGAGAAGCGAATGCAAACTGTTGCCCTGAAAATGATGAAAATGAAGGAAGCTTTTAGTGCCTTTCAGTCACAGAGCAAACAGAAAACATCTGATCAAAAGGATGGAAGTGCTTGCCTTGAGGGACAGGAGATGTCCTAAACAAAATAAAAGGCTGAATAGTTAAAAAAGATTTAGGAAAATTGAAAATTTGCTTAACATGATGTTACTTAACAAACATCAATGCTTCTTTCACGTATACATCAATAATCATTTAACATGAAGAATACAGAATTTAAGAGTTATTTTATGTTTTTAATATTTGTGTTTTCATCAATGATGCAATGTCAAATTTCTCAAGAATCCACAACAATCATGTACTGTAACTCAAGTGGTGGATCAGTGCTATTAACACAGTAATAATGGCTCCAGAAAATGCATGAAATTATCGTTTTTATTTGATTTGATTTTTTATAGCTTAAATGCTCTTTAAGCTACTTTGGATAAAAGCTTCTGAAAAAAGCAAAAATGTAAAAAAAAAAAAAACTTTTGTGTTTAGTCTTGTGTTTATTAATGCAAACATTTTGATAATGTAAAATACGAAGAAATACTATAAAAACAATGTATGATTTCAAGCACTTCCTTTATGTTTTCAAGAAATTATGAGTAAATTGTATTATTATGGCATAAAATATTTTGAAATTAAGAAATATGGATTTTTCTTATGGTAGAGCTTATACTGTATTGCTGCAATGCGCATGTGACATTTTCCCAATTCCCTGACAATTTACTACTGTTCAAAAGTTATCAGCAATTGTATTATAATTAATTCTACCTATGGATTTTAAAATGATCATAATTATTTTCATTAGTAGTGATATTGTTTTTAAAAGTAATTTTCTCAACTCTGTGAATTAATAAAAAGATCTTAACTGTTTAACTTAATTGTCAATTCATGATTTTACTTTTTTAAACCTTTGTGAAGTTTAAATTTGTCTGAAGCCTGTTTTGCAAAATCTAGGTCCTGAACATGGACTGCAACTTGTAAACAATGTCCTAAATTATTGCCATTATGCATTATGAATGTCTGTCATTCGTGTTCCCTTAACGCCTGAATTTATATAGCTGTATATATAAAAAAAAAAAATTATGTGTGTTTTTGCCTTTAAGTAGATGGTAAATAATGTTGAGATTATCAATTTCACTTTTGCACAACAAATAAATAGAAATTTTGGTATGTTGCAAATTTGCGACAACAGGCATTTAGGGTAATTTTTTTTACAAAATGGTCAAATTAATAAAACACATTTTCCCATCTCAGGTATGTAGATTTTATTCATGGCACAAAGTTGTTAGAACTTATAAACTTTAATTGACAAATTAATGAATCTTGACAACAGCAAGAAACAAAACACTCTCCTACTCCCTAACATTGACAGTAGTTTTAATACATTCCATGTTACACTCTGTTTAACTCTTTCCTTGTTTCTCCAGTGCATACATTATATATTCTTATAGTGTTATATCCTAACATGCTATTTTTTGTGAAAAAAAATAATATTTTTTTTGGCTGAAACCATCTAAATACAGCGTTATTATAATATGTAGCCATTAGCCCAATCCAGCCGTTATGGACCAATGTCGCAAATTTGCTACAAACAGAAATCTACAAAGTACGTAAAAAATATTCGTCACATGAAGTCTATATGAATAACATAGCTATAGAAGCAATCAATAAGCTGGTATATATTTTTTATCTTAGCACAACTTAACTCATTTTGGGCAATTTCTCCACATTTGCGCCCTTGATATGCAGATTTTGCAAACCAAAATATTAGCTTCCGTGAACCGGATGTAGTTCCCACTCCGACCGCTCCTACGAGAAACCAGTGCGTGCAAAATGTTCCTAGGTATGTATCGAATGTGCACAAACAGGCATTGGGGGAAAACACACGCTATCTCGCCTGCAGTCTGAATGGAAGGGGTTTGTTGCAAATTCGCGACAGTGGGCGTTAAGGTCAAACAACAAAAGACAACAAGATCACTTTTGTAGCTTTAACAAAGATTAATAATATTTAATTTATACAGCCAAGACTATAGTTTTATTTAACATTTGATTTCCTGAATAATTCATGTAAATCAAAAAAAAAAAAAATTATTATTGCAATATATAATCCAGAAAAACAAAATATTGCAATGTCATGCAGCTTGGAATGAAATGGTATATACCTCTGTATAATGATCGAGGTCGAGGAAATAAAAACAAATATGAAAAATAAAAATAGACTACATGGCAAAACCTGTACAACTCTGTATGTCAGACTGACAGGTAATGATATTCTGTAGCCTACCCTCCATGGTGAATTAGTGAATACATAATTATTATAAGAAAAGAAAAAATAAGGTAATCTAATCTAATAAAAGGTACACTGACATAAGAATTAGAAAAATAACTTTAGAAACATGCAATGACCTAAAATACATTGTGATATGAAATGTTAATATTATGGGCATTATAAGTTAATAATTTTTGTTATAGGGGTTCAGCTGGCAAAAACTTTTTTGGGAATACTCGGCCCATGACAGTCACAGCACAATGCCATTCAACAGTAGCCTGGTTCTACCAGACTCTCGTACATTTCATTTGTACAGAGAGTCTGGCCTCTCTCCATTGAGAAACGTTTACTTCCTTGTAGGCAGGTTCTCTGTTAAAGTTCAAAACTATTGGATCTGCCCAGAGTCACTCAGGATCTGCCATAGCCAATCGCTAATGTGTGGTCGTGACGTATGTCATGCGCCGAAACCAGCCGGAAACAACAAGTCCGAATGATCAGAGGATTATGTTTAGAATAAGATGTCTGTCAACGAGAGCTGCAGGTTTTGTTCATCGAATTTAAAGGTGCATTGCGCAACATTTCATGTTAAAAATACCCGTTTTTCTAACCCATACATGCTTAAACAATTGCCTGATGGGCTGAATGAGCCCTTCTCTGATCACTGTGATTGCCTCTATAATCCTGTACAGTAAAATAAATAAGAGGGATTCGGGACGGAATTTGAGACTGGGCGTCACGTCATGCGCGTTCACGCTCACCTGGCTATGTCTGGCAGGTTTGTGTAGCTGCTATTCGCCGCCATTCTCCGTATCAGCGAAGACAACTCGAGCGACAAACCTTTAGTCAACTTTCGACAAAAGTAGAAGATGGATTCAAAGAGACCGGCTTGTAGTTCATTCCAAACCCCAACGCAAACTCCACGTAAGACAAAGAAACAAATGGAGAGATCTCCGGTCTGCACACACTAGGAAGCGCCCGCGTCCTCAGATCACTGGACGTGGCTGTGTACAAAAGGTAAAAACGATATAAATACTGTTCGTTGGAATCTCCGGTCTGCTCTAGGGCTCAAACGGGATCCTCAGTTGGCTTTTTTCTTGATAAAATGGTAAGATATAGCCCAGTCTCTAATGTCTGATACGGCAAATCTATGACAACAAATGATGTAATAATCTATGAATATTACCTTGAGACATTTGAGTGTACTTTGTTGACCAACTGTGTATGGTATGATTATTATTTTGAGCTTTTACAAAGTAATAACAAAGTAATAACTTATATTGTTCATGAACGTGTTTCCATAATAATACAATCATAAGTGGATACAGTAAACACATAAAACAGTTCAACATGGAGATAGATGGAAACAAAAACCGAAGTTTTCTACTACCCCTGTTTCCCCTCACACATAAGTGTGTAATTTACTCAAATTCCTTTCCTTTCACATATTTAAAATGACTTGCAGATTTATAACTTTATTAACTCTGAAAAGATTTGTGCGGCTGATGCTCCTTTGGTTATGAACAGCTCGTGCAAGCGTGCGTGTGCGTGTGGTCCATGAGCGTGCACACCTCTGGTTGCAGTTTCGCTTGTCGCCAGAGGGGGCATAGTTCTGCAAAAACTCAGAGACTTGCGCAATGCACCTTTAAGAGTTCAAGGAACAATTGTAAATTCTAAATGTATATTTGACACTAAGGACAGTGATGTATTCAGTCAACTGTCGAAGGTCTAATCATTAACAATACGCCGCTGCGGTCGTTTCGGATCTGCCGCAAATGCTGTACAGTGATGTCAGGCTACTGCGCGATACGGAAACAACTTTTCTGCCTCCTTCACTTGGTCAATAAATACAATCCTGCTGGTACCTGACTTTTCCTAAAAGTGTCTGTATTTTCATTTAAAATGTTTTTCATATAAATTACACATAAGGCAAAAAAAACCCCAAATGAACATATTTACCTATTTCGGCCATAAACAGTCATATTGACCGCACTGAATTTCGCGGTATTATTATACCAATATACACAACAATAAAATGTGGTAAAAAATACACTAAACATATTCAACAACAAATCATTTAAATGTAATGATATTGTGGGATTACAAATTTAAGAATATGTTTAAGATCTGCTGATCCTACTTGCTTTATAATATCACATGAAACACTAAGGTGAACTACACTGTATTGGGCATTCAAGGTGAACATGATGGCATCAATTTACTGATTAGAAGTCAGCTGTAAGTTAGCTGTCTAAACATTGTAATAGTCAGGAGTTTGGTTAGTCTTTGATCTTCCAACTAAGAGTTGAACTGTGTGTGAATGTTACATAGTCTTAGGTCTCGTGACCATTTGTTGTTTATACCATTTGGGTATAATACCATTATCTCAGTTGGGGGTAATTGCCTCTATTGTCTTTTGATGATTAGATGTAGTGGTCAGCCCTAAGTCTGTGTGTAAGTTTAGCACCTTTAAAGGTAGGGTAGGTAGGATTTGTCTAAAAAACTTATTTTCCAAATTTGTTTAAACTTTATTTATACATCAATACATAATTAAAATGTAAGTACTCTGAAAGAGAAAGTATAAAAATTGAGTGTCTGTAGACCTCTCACGACTGTTTTAAAGACAGCTCATTATTTCCATTCACTCCACCCCCTCCCTTCTGGGCTCCTTCCAAAGCCACGCCCCCCAAAACACATGAACGCGCGACTCCGACCGCTGAGCTGAAGACGCATTATTTACCTGAGACGAGCAGAGAGGAAGGAGCACAGTGCATGTAGTGACATCATGTCAGAATCACATGTAATAAAAAAAAACTAATGCTAATTGCTTATGAATATAAACAAATAAGATGTATTTTAGTACTCACTATCAAGCTAGCATATTGATTTTGGTAAAGTTTAAATTTAAAATATATATTTTTTAATTCGCTAACGAGCTAGTTACATAAGCTAAAAACAGGTTGCATTGATACACGTTTTTCCATTACCATCAGTTACATTGTGATGAAGATGAATTTCGTGTAAGATTCATAACATATATGGTGTTCTGCATGTAGGGGTGGGAGATATTGACAAAAATGAATATCTCAATATTTTTTTTCCAATATCTAGATATCGATATTCAGGCGATATTTTTGCCATCCTTCAAAGAAATGTGTGCAAACTGGCAAAGAAGGTCCAGTTGGTCTTTTGACTTGCTGCATTTGACCTATATTATTGTAGGCTATAGAAAAAACAATAAAGGAGCTAACTAAACAGAATCTGTGGCAGCCCCTACTTTTTCCACTTACAAAAAAAAAAAACTTAACTAGGCACTTCTTGCAACAGTGATTATTAAATCAAACAACAATATTGTTGATGATCAATTCAAAGTAAAAAAAAAACATTTTCAAAACGGTATAAATCCATCCATTTTTCCCCAAAACGTTATAAATCCATCAATTTTTTTTTCCAAAAATGTATGGTTTGTCTTTTAAAAAAAGTCTTTTGTCTTTTATTTTTCGTGTTTGCATTTATGAGGAAAAAACAATATTACTTGACAGTTCTCCATTATGGACGCGAGCGCTCTGAAAGCGGCACTAAGACTTTCAAACTTTCACAGAGACCTCAAAACAGAAAGCACAAAGCCTTTATTTAAAACGAATTTCGTTTTGTATTAATTGTATCTTAATTTTAAAAAAATTTTCATTAACCAATTTCCTGGATTAAATACATAAAAGTAGCCTAAATATAGGCTATCAATCACAACACAAGGTGCTTGAACTGGAGATTATATCATCGTGAACCGAACCGTAGCCTCGCCTCACAGGCCTAAAAAATGTGAAATATATTTACAGAAATCTGGTTCTAAACAAAACCATCCAAAACAAAATAAAACTATGTAGCCTAATAAATGTGCATTTCTCCGGTGCGTTCACTAGCCTACTGCGAAGATCGCGAGTCAATAGCCTATCGTCAACTTCATCTTTGCAGCCGACACAGAAATTAATAAACAATTAAAATGTCTTATTGCAATATTTTACATATTCATAATCATTACTTTTGCTGGTTCTTTAAGGCAGCTTTTTAGGTTTATGGCGTTTTGGAAAAGAGCTCTTCACGTGGCTACAAACACCGTTTCATCAAGGCACAGCGGCCCTTCAGCACATAAGAACAAAAAGAGAAAAAGCACAGACTTACTAATTACGAAACTTTGATGTGGTTGAACAGGTGAAACAGTCACAAATTCCTCTGCAACTCAAACCTTCTGAGTATGAGTTATGAAGGAAGAGAACAGCATTACAGTTTTCAGCGCGTCCTCCTTTGATTGCTGTGTTGTGACTGGAAAAGTGCGTGCAGGAGCACATGCGCAAAACGTAGGTTTGTAAAATGTCCTTTTGTAAAATAAAAATAATTTTAGGGCGAAGCAGAGGAGGTCGTGCAAGAGGCCGTGGCGTGCAACTAGGGTCTGAGGAAGTAGAGGCCGAGGACGGGGTGGTCGCTGGAAAGCCACGCCGATATTGACACGCGTTTTATTTCTTTGTTTATCCAAAGACTTTTTGTTCATTACCTTTTCTTGTACTGTCTTCTTTTTTTGCCTTGTTTGCCTTCGCTAACTGCAAATGCCGGTAATGTGAATTTTGATTGCTCTTTCTCTGCCATTGTTTTGCTATTCCTAGGTTCCGTGCCTCTTGAATTCCTCAAATCAAACGTGCGCGCGCAAGTGGGCAGATCCCGTGGCAAAAGGGTGGTTGCCATGGTTGCGAGAGAGAGTGACAGTCACCTAAGCCAATCCTTTGTTTCGTCCCGAATGGAAATAATGAGCTGTGTTTAATGCAGATTAAACGGTCTAGAGTCACTTGATTTTTATACTCTTTTTTTTTTCAGAAAAAAACATTACAAAACTTACATTTTAATTATGTATTGATATATATAGAAAGTTTAAACAAATTTGGAAAAAAGTTTTTTATAAAATCCTACCTACCTTGCCTTTAAGGACAGCCCACTGAAAAGCCTATAAAGAAACCATGTAAAGTTAAGTTAGCCAGATCATGTTGGAAGTACTACAGCAACGTACATCGGAGTTCTCAATAAAGAATAACTTCCGTTGAACGCGATCCCAACTGTCTCCTGGTCTCTGCTTCGATGAAAGAAAACTTTACAACAGATGGTGCCGTGTGACCCGGATGGAGAAACTGAAACTCAACAAAGAATGAACTTTCCAGACGGAACCTTGAAACTTCAAGAAACAAAGAACAAACTTTTCCAGATCTGAAGATTGAAACTTCAAGCTCAACAAAAGATCTGACAAAGATTGCCAGACTGAATCTTTCCAGCTTCCTCCAGATTGAAAACTTCAAGCTCCAAAAAGATCTCAAAGCCTGACTGAGTTCCAGACTGAATCTTGAAACTTCAAGCTCAAAGATCTCAACAAAGCTGACTGAGTTCCAGACGAATGTTTTCTGTACAACCAAAGACTTGGTGAGTTTCACTCCATTCAAAGAACCATTGCAGACCAGTACAAAATGTTTTTCCTCTGCGCCGTTCAGAGAAGTAGTTAACAAACAGCTGTAGAGTTTGGTTAACTAAGTTATCCTCTAAAAAAGTTTTCTTTTAGAGATGAAATTTATCCTCTGTTGTTGGCAGGGAAGATTAACAGTTACATGTTAATATTGTGTGTATGCTCTTGCTAGAGAAGTTAGCATCAAGTGCTAATAGTTGGTATCCTTTGCTTTAGGCAGAGAAGAATTAGCTTTATGTGCTAGTTATTTTGTTCATCCTCTGTTTTTGTCGGTAGGGAAGTTAAGTGTTAAGTGTTTGTAATTTGAAGTGTACCCTCTGAAGAGAGAAGTTTAGTGTTTGTTTGTGTGGTAGCATAGAAATTCACAAAATGTTTAGGAAAAGTACTAAATTGATTACACCTCTATGGACAGATAATGAATTCAAGTCTGTGTTATCAGAGCACATGGACTCCATCGTGACTGAGAAAGTCAGATTGAATTTAACAAAGAAATTTGGCATTGAGGCAGACAAAGTATGGTCAATTGAAGATTGCAAGAAAGTGTTGGGTGCATGTAAAAATGTGAAAGGCATTATCTGTTGTCACAGAGAATTTAGCTTATCCATTGCACAAGAACAAGCTCAGTGTATTGCTACGTTAAACGATCAGAACAAACAATTGCAGACTCACATGTCCTGTCTCAAGACAAAGGTGGGCCATAACAAAGCCTCAACCAAATGTGATTTAGAAGACCAACAGTCAGATGAAAGCTATCCTGATTTACAGTCTTTTGATAGTATAGAGGACAATGTCAATGCAGATGTAAATGCAGTTGAAGTGTGCGTAGCTAGACAAAAGCCTCAGGGAAAAGGTGTTGATACAGTTCCACGTGCAACCCCCATATTGCAGCCACAAGCAGTCAAAACATCTTTAGGTCCTAAAGATATTAAGAGAATTGCTGAAAGTTTGCCATCAGTGCAAATAAATTTTTTTGAGTTTAGAAGAGCATTGATCAGCAAAATGCGGCTCTATGATATGACTCTAGCTGAAGTCACCCAGCTAATATCACAGATCTTGACTGAGTCAGAATTCAATGATTTTGAAAGTGCTGTAAATAATTCTGAACTGCAACAGGCCAGTAAAGATGAATTGAGAGAGGAAGTTGTTAAAGTGTTAAAAAACATTGTTGGACCGAAAGTGGACTGGTCAAAGCTCACTAGTTGTGTAAAAAAGAAGGGTGAATCTGTTTGTGAGTACACAGAAAGATTTTGCCAGACCGCTGCAGCTTACAGCGGAATTGCTGACACTTCAGAGAAGGTGCTAGGTGATAATGGTCCCCTAGTTCGCGCATGGTTTCAGGGTCTTCTGTCAGAACATAAAAATGCATTGCCTTACTTAGAATTAACATGGTCCAGTAGAACCCTGCAAAACAACTTGGACAGGTTAGCTACTTGGGAAAGAGACTCTGATGTCAAGGCAAGAGTAAAAATTGCAGCAGCATCCTTTAAGGTCAATTCAGAGAAACAGAAACGCAAATGCAAATGTCCTAGAGAAGCCAGTTGTTCTTACTGTGGCAAGCACGGACATTTTGGAAAAGAATGTAGAAAAAACAAAAATAACTTAAGACAAGTTAACAATTAGGGGTGGGAGAAAAAAAATCGATCCATCGATGCATCGCGATTCTCTCTCCAACGATTCTGGATCGATTCTGAGAATTTCAGAATCGATCCTGAGCTTAGTTTTTAATCAGATATGCGATGACGCTGAGTTTACTTTAGAAACACCCGTAATCTGTTTTCTTCCAATTCCTCACACACATACATACACCAATCAAACTTTCCGTAAAATAATCTTTCATAAGTTCGGAAAGGTTGAAGCGAATTACAGGGACATTCACAGGCTTCATTGCACAGGATGCGCTGTGAGAGACGCGCGCTTTGTTTGATGTTACGTTACACTTGAAGCGTGCTGTCTCGCCTTTCGGTATTTTCCTTACAAATACTCTACGAAGTCATTTATGTAGTTTGGAATGCAGTGGACTTGTATATTTAAAATATGAACCTCACTAACAGAAGGCTGCTTTCTATTTCAAATGCTGACGCGCATTTAGTTTGTGTAGACTGCTCGCGCATGCGGCTGTGCGACTCCGTGTAAGTGGTTTAATATACTTGTGTAAAATTAACGTAAACACAGCCAGTTATGTCTTTAGGGATTAAACGGACAGGACAAACCACTTTACTTCTTATATTTCAAAAGAGATCCGTGCGTGAATGCAGATCTCCCGCATTTTACTATGATATCATAGTAAAAAACAACAGTAAAGATGAAGAAAAATCACTCATAGTTCTTGAATGGAAAACGTTCAGATAATCTTAAATAGGCTACTGAAAGCGCTATTTGTTTGTTTGTTATGTTTCTATGGTCCTCTTTATTATTTGCTACTTACTTGTATGTTTTTAAGTTATATTAGTTTAAAATTCTTAACATACAACTGTTTTAATAATTTTTTTTAAATTTGTAAATGTCATTTACATACTGTGAATCGTTTTTTTGAATCGAGAATCGTTTTTGAATCGAAAATCGATTTTGAATCGAATCTTGAGCCTAAAAATCAATATCGAATCGAATCGTGACATTTTCTGAATCGTGCACCCCTATTAACAATGTTATGCAGCTTTTATTACATTTGTTTGCTACTTTGAAGCAACCCCTCCCCTCGTCATTGGACTCGTGGGTAAGCTTTTTGAGGTGTAAACCATTTGGGCTGTGATTGCTTAATCTCCCCAGTAACTTACAACAAAGATGAAAGAATTATTGACTGTCACAGCCTTTGTTTGGGGGACATTCAGTATACTCACAGCCTTAAATGTTTTACTGCAGAACATTACAATCAGACACCATCCTCAATATATGATGTCTACTAGGACTGATGTTTCACTGGAGAATGGAAATGTGCCAATTTTCTCACACACTGTACAGTGTGCACACAACAGGGACAGAATAGGACACAAAGACCAGTGCGGAGCCCAGGGAAGAACCGAAGTGCAACAGGCATCGGGGGCAAAACCTTGTGGTGAAGATTTCCTCATAGGTTTCCCCCTCAGTAGCTTATCCCCACTTCACTGGTCCATAGGTGTCAAAACAATTAAGAAATAGGGAAAGAATGAAACAACAACAGCAGACTCTAAAAATCCATACAACCCTAGTGTTTGAAGAAATACTGCTCTGTTTTGTTTTCTTTCTTCCTCTGTGCAGATAAACACTTGATGACTGTTCCAAAAATCCATATGCAACAACGTCTCACCTGCATATGAAGCCACAACCTCAAGAAGACAACTACACCCACTGCTGAACGAGCCAATCACAAAAGAAAAAGAAAAAAATACACAACGCAGAGATACAAAACCTTCAGTCATCCATCGATATGATCAAGACTACAAGCCTGCACCATTATCTGAGTGCTGCACCTGGTTAATATGACTGAAGATAACTTTTCATGGTTTGGAAACCTGTTAGTATCAAGTGTGTCAACCAACAAATGACTCACGTCCAGCACAAGGAAATAACAGTTCCGACCAGAAAAGACTATTACCCGTAAGGACTTCACGGACCCTAATTGCATGTTATGTTTCTGTGTCAGCATGCAATTACAGATGAACAACACAGATCATGCTATGTGCCTGTAACTTTTTCAAGGTTACAAGAATGAACTTTTAAGTGTCTAAATTTGTATTTTGTGAGAGTTATTAGAACTCTCAAAGAGGGGACTGTGGGATTACAAATTTAAGAATATGTTTAAGATCTGCTGATCCTACTTGCTTTATAATATCACATGAAACACTAAGGTGAACTACACTGTATTGGGCATTCAAGGTGAACATGATGGCATCAATTTATTGATCAGAAGTCAGCTGTAAGTTAGCTGTCTAAACATTGTAATAGTCAGGAGTTTGGTTAGTCTTTGATCTTCCAACTAAGAGTTGAACTGTGTGTGAATGTTACATAGTCTTAGGTCTCGTGACCATTTGTTGTTTATACCATTTGGTGGGGGGGGGGTACCATTATCTCAGTTGGGGGTAATTGCCTCTATTGTCTTTTGATGATTAGATGTAGTGGTCAGCCCTAAGTCTGTGTGTAAGTTTAGCACCTTTAAGGACAGCCCACTGAAAGGCCTATAAAGAAACCATGTAAAGTTAAGTTAGCCAGATCATGTTGGAAGTACTACAGCAACGTACAGCGGAGTTCTCAATAAAGAATAACTTACGTTGAACACGATCCCAACTGTCTCCTGGTCTCTGCTTCGATGAAAGAAAACTTTACAACAATATTCAGAACAGAACAAGAATGAAAAAATAACTATAAACAAGCCAAAATGAATAATTGAAAGTAAGCGGTGTTAGGCTCACGTAATTAGAATCAAAATGTTTCAACATTTGCGATGTATTTGGATGCTAAACTATTCTTTATCATAGGCTTTGAACTTCACTCACGTTCCAATATCGACGGAAAAAAATCATCCTCTTCACACGCATGGTACGAATTGTAGCCTACTAGGCTACTGAGAAACAGAGCACTGGAATTTTTATGTTAGGTTGACTATTTTATTATTATATTTTACACAATTGTTCCCTTTCGTGGTCACTCCGAGTTACGTCGGATGACGACGATTGGGGTTTCGCTTAGAAAGCCTATCACCTTCGAGTATATAAAACGAGCCAATGGCAATGAAATGCCATGGGTCTGCGGAATTTGCATAGCGTATCTCCGCCCACCGCAGGGGGTATAAAGGAAGTACGCTGGCAACATGCAGATATGTTTTCGCTTCGGAGCCAAGAGTTTTCTTCACTCCTACAAGCCATTCTGTATCATCTTCACTCTACGAGACGAGCGGCTCTTCAGTGTGTTTGTGTGACGGCGTGTTCCAGCGAGATCGCATTGCCTGCTGCTGATCTGTGCAGTGATCTGCCGACAGTGAGTGTGTTTCTCCCTGGGCGCTTCAGCACACTGCTGAGCTTTTCCTCTCTCTAAAAGAGCTGCACGCGGCACGTCTTTTTCAAGACGGTTCGCCCGTGTATTACTGGATGTGGGCGCGTGACTCATCTGTTTAACGGTCGCGAGCGCTGTTTTGCGTGTTGGGCTTAATCACGCTCGGCAGCTCTCGTGGATGAGTTATGTTTTCATTGCGGGAACATGACCATCGTGATGTTTATAGATCGAGACTCAATGATCTTTGTGTGAGAGTCCCCTCTGCCACACCCCAATCTATCTCTTCCTAAAAAGAAAAACGTGAGGGATACTTTGGCTGGTGGCCAGGGTGATCTGAGGGTTATGGTGTGGCATAATTCCGACGAGCTTTCCTCGGGCCACGCCCCCCTCCACATCGCAAACCGTGGAGCTTCCGTGTGTGCCTGGTTCCTCTCAGGGACCCAGTGTTTTCATTCGGGACTCCAGCAGATGGTGTCATGTCACTCACAGCATCATAAGGCGGGCTTGATTCCTCTGGAAATGAGGATTCGACTGCGTTGCCTCCCTCGGGAGTGTCAGCGTTAGTCGAGTCAGATCCAGAGCTGATGGCCATGCTTTCCCGGGCAGCTGAAAGCATCGGTTGGAGTGGCATCCTCCCCCCGAGCGCTGTAGGCTTCCCGGATGTGCATCAGGACGCTTCCTCCGCCTTCGCTGCCCTTGATCGTGAGGCGATCCTGGTCTGTATGTTCTCTGTCACTATTGTGACACAGGCATGCAGTCCTGTGTGTCGCCTTCGCCTTCGAGGCAGTGCTGACTCTGGAGTTCTGTCAGAACCGGCCGCAGTGGAACGCTGGTCCTTCCCTGGCCAACACTGACAGAATGCGGAAACTCGACCACGCCCCCTTGCTGGGACGCTATGCCTCCCATGCCCGGCCTGGTCGTTCCGCCGCGCACACTACTGACCTCGCTCTCGGGCGACATCGGTACCTGCGTGATCCTGGGTCAGGTGGTGTCCACAAGAGTGGTCCAGATATGGGCTTAGCCAGGTTGATGTGAGGGGGTCTGGGAATTCACTTTCTCAGCTCCCCCATGTCCCAGGCTGGGCTCTTCGGCGGGGTGGCTTCGGCCACCAGAAGCAGACTCAGGTCCGTCTGCACTGATGGTCATCCATCCGTGTGGTCTCCTTAGTCTGCTTCCCGCCAAGGCCACCTCCATGCGGCTCCTCCCCTCAGGCCTTCACCGGCCCTGAGCAGGAGGAGGTCACAGGACGGCGGCGCTGCCAGTCTCTGCCCCTTAGACTGCCACGCCAGCCTAAGCAGCACTCTTGAGACGGGCAGCTTGGTCGGCGGGGTGGTTGAGGACTGCGCCCAACAGTCTTCAATCTCTCCAGAGGCAGACTGAGGCTTCTGCACTGACGGTCATCCTTCCGTGTGGCCTCCTTTGTCTGCTTCCCGCCGACGCCACCTCCATGCGGCTCCTCCCCTCGAGCATTCACCGGCCCGAGCATGAGGAGGTTGCTGGAGGCTGGCACCGCCTGTCTCTGCCCCTTAGCCGACTAACACCTGGTTAAGCAGCACTCCTGAGACGGGCGGCTTAGAGTTAGGGCTCAGTTCTTTCAGGAGCTGGTATCAGGACCACTCCTTCCCCTGGTGGAGGGCTGGGGGAGAATCTCATTCAAAAAGAACTGATGCTCTTTCTCTGAGCCCCAAGAGGCTGTGGATGACAGCACACGCCGCCCACGGGCCACGCTCCTCTCATCCCTTCACAGGCTGCCGTTCAAGATTCAAGAAAGGTTCTCCCTTTCTGGCTAGCCCTGTCTCCTCGCGTCTTTACGAAGGTCATCGAGGCAGCCCTTGTTCCCCTCCGGGAACACGGGGTTCGCATCCTGAACTATCTCGACGACTGGCTGATCCTAGATCACTCTCGAGACCAGGTTTGCGAACACAGGGACCTAGTGCTCCGGCACCTAGCTCGTCTGGGCCTTCGGGTCAACTGGGAGAAAAGCAAACTCTGCCCCGTGCAGAGGATCTCTTTTCTCGGTATGGAGATCGACTCGGTCGCCATGTGCGTGCAGCTCACTGCTGACTTGTCTTCGTCAGTTCGAGGGCAAGAGTGCGGTTCCACTGAAACTTTTTCAGAGGCTCCTGGGGCATATGGCATCCGCAGTAACGCCGCTGGGATTGCTTCATATGAGACCGCTTCAGCCTTGGCTTCGCGATCGAGTCCCGAGGTGAGCATGGCTACACGGCACGCTCAGAGTCCCAGTGACTCCAGCCTGCCGTCAGACCTTCACCCCGTGGACGAACCTCAAGTTTCTACGGGCCGGAGTGCCCCTAGAACGAGTTTCCCGGCATGTTGTTGTATCAACAGATGCCTCCACCAGGGCTGGGGCGCCATGTGCAATGGACATGCTGCCGCGGGCTCCTGGACAGGACCCAAGCGCCTTTGGCATGTCAATTGCCTCGAGTTGCTGGCTGTGCGTCTCGCCCTGCACCGCTTCCATGCGCTGCTCAAGGGTCAGCACGTACTAGTCCGAGGAGCAGGTCATTTTGGTTGCCCCGTATTGGCACAACCGGACCTGGTTCTCTGAACTAGTACTCCTCGTGACAGCACCTCCCTGGCCAATTCCTCTGAGGAAGGACCTCCTTTCTCAGGGACGGGGCACCCCTTGGCACCCTCGTCCCGATCTTTGGAACCTCCACGTGTGGCTCCTGGACGGGACGAGGCAGGTTTGAGTACCCTACCACCTGCGGTGGTGGCTACCATCACTTCCGCTAGAGCATCGTCCACGAGACATCTCTATGCATTGAAGTGGAACCTCTTCGTCAACTGGTGTTCTTCTAAACATCAAGAACCCACGAAATGCCCGATCAGTGTCGTGCTTTCCTTCCTGCAAGAAGGGTTGGAGCGAAGGCTGTCTCCCTCCACCCTGAAAGTGTATGTTGCCGCCATTGCCGCACATCACGATGCAGTTGATGGTAAGTCTCTGGGAAGGCACGACCTGATCATCAGGTTCCTGAGGGGAGCGAGGAGACTGAATCCTCCTCGTCCTCCCCTCGTACCCTCTTGGGACCTCTCAGTGGTTCTAACTGCCCTGCAGAGTGCTCCATTTGAGCCTTTGCAATCAGTAGAGCTTAAGTTCCTGTCTATGAAGACAGCGCTCCTGGTTGCATTGGCCTCCATCAAGAGGGTAGGGGACCTGCAAGCATTTTCAGTTGACGAAGCGTGCCTGGAATTCGGGCCGGCTAACTCTCACGTGATCCTGAGACCCCGGCCTGGATACGTGCCCAAGGTTCCTACCACACCCTTTCGAGACCAAGTAGTGAACCTGCAAGCGCTGCCCTTGGAGGAGGCAGACCCAGCCTTGGCACTGCTCTGCCCAGTACGCGCCCTTCGTGCTTACGTAGACAGAACGCGGTGTTTCAGGACCTCAGACCAGCTCTTTGTCTGTTATGGTGGGAAGCTGAAGGGAAAGGCTCTCTCAAAGCAAAGGTTATCTCACTGGATAGTGGATACCATTGCTTTGGCATACCAGCAGCAAGGTCGTCAATGCCCCCTTGGTGTGAAAGCCCACTCCACTCGTAGTGTGGCTTCCTCTTGGGCTCTAGCGCATGGCGCCTCGCTAACAGACATTTGTAGAGCTGCAGGCTGGGCGACACCCAACACATTCGCGAGATTCTATAATCTCCGAGTAGGGCCTGTTTCTTCCCATGTACTCGCTTCAACCAGCCGGTACTAGATTCTGCTCAGGTGTCTTCGCTTGCTCGCCATTCCTCTCCACGGACGGGATACGTGTGATTATCTTCTCAGGTGAGTCTGATAAGCTCTGAGTTTCCTCCAGCACTGGTTACGTCAACGCCTGAGTTATGCCAATCTGCCATAACGCAGCTTTTGCGCTTGACTAGGTGCCTCCATGTGCATGGTCCCCCCTCTGGGCGACCCCCACATGTGTATTCCACTGTAAGTCTCTTTTGAGCGTGTGTCTTTCCCTTGGCAAGCCACCTTGCCACCCCTGGGGTTTAAATATTCCACCTGCGGCTGGACACCCCAGTGATACCCCATATGCATCCCTCTGGCTCATATGTGTCTCTCAAGTCCCCCCCTTAATGGTTGGGCGTAATTGCATATTTCTCCTGAGATATGCTTCCCAGTGTACCTTGGTATTCCTGTGTTAGGTAGGACTCCTTCGTTCGTGTTAGTCTCACAACAGGGAGCTCAGACTTACGCAGGGCACGGATGACAGCCGAGGTGGCGTGATTAGACTGGAACCCCAATCGTCGTCATCCGACGTAACTCGGAGTGACCACGAAAGGGAACGTCTTCCTGCCACTTCCGCTGTATCGCTGAAAAACGCCTGAGTTCAGTCTCGGCTCCTCAGCGAAGATATATCTGCATGTTGCCAGCGTACTTCCTTTATACCCCCTGCGGTGGGCGGAGATACGCTATGCAAATTCCGCAGACCCATGGCATTTCATTGCCATTGGCTCGTTTTATATACTCGAAGGTGATAGGCTTTCTAAGCGAAACCCCAATCGTCGTCATCCGACGTAACGTCTCCGTTCCCTACTCAGGGAACGAGGGTTACATCCGTAACCGAGACGTTTTATCCCCATGCATGGCATTTACTGTAGTTGTAGTTGTAGGTGTAGGCCTCCTTCATTAAGTAGGCTAGTATGTTTTATGATCATCTATTCATTTTTTTAAAGGGTTTGATAGAAATAAGAAGTTAATTTTTGGGGACTTTAATGTAAATTGGATTGAGAAGTCAAATAATAAAAAGCTTCATGAGGTAGTAAGTCAGTTTGACCTCTCACAGTTAATTCAGAGCCCCAGCAAAGTTACCTCATCATCTCAAACTCAAATTGATTTAATATTTAGGAACAAATCAGAAAGAATAACTATAAGTCAATTAATTTATTAACAGGGTTATCAGATCATAATCTTATATTAGTGGTAAGAAAATTAACAAAACATTATAAATCAACAAGAGAAAGTAATTTTTCTAAACATTATACCAAAAAAGATTTCTAAAGAGAAAAAAAGAAAAAAATAAACTGGAATGAGATTCTGTCCACAGGTGATCTAGATGATGCTTCTGAGTGTCTAATGGGCAGATTAATAAGGTTCAAGGAGAATTCAGTAGCAATGTTACATTTTCTTGAAAGAAGCAGAATTTACCTTGGTTAAATGAACAGCTATAAAAGTTAATGAAACAGAGGAACCATGCCTTGAAGATAGCGCTCAAATCTGGGTTACCTCAGAAGGACATTTCAGTGTTTACATATTAAAGTTGTAAAGAAATTGAGAAAAGCAAAATTCTTCATCAACCTTATAAATTAAGCTAATGGGAATAGTACACAAGTCTGGGAGAAAATCAATAAAGTACAACAGAAAAATAGTAACAAAGGAGATAAAGATATTGAATTACAAGTTCTGGGAAATTTAATTCAAGATAAGCATCAACTTGTATTTAATAAAAAAAAAGTATAGATTCAGATAAAGTCTGAAAGAAGTAAGGATATTGTATCACCAAATCATAATTCTAATGTCTTTAACATTTCTGAAGTATCTGAGTCTAATATAATACAACTACTCATAAGCTCAGTACGAACTCCCTTTTCCCCCTCAATGAAATGTATTACCTCACACACACCGGCAGATGGCGACAAACTACTATCAGAAAGTTAGAAATCCAAACCAGCACCTGTTCACATACTGAGCAAATTCCAAACAGCATTAGAAGCCCTTGAGGAACTCTGTAGAATCGTGACTCAAAGGGTTGTTGCACACAAAACTGTCCATCTGAAGTAACGTTAGTGAGGGTATGATGGTAACTGCAAATTTGCCATTTATGATCACGATTGCGCATCTAGACTATTTTAAACAGCAGTGAGATTTAAACCCATTTAAATAATTACATATTTGTTTGTTTTTTACCAAATAGCATGGGAAGAATTGAAAAAAAAAGTCAGTTTAAATTAAAAATGCAAGGTGCCATTTGGCCATACACTTTTGTTTGCTACTACAACCTTAACAGTTATAGCTAAGAATGAACTGTTCTGCTAAGATTTAAGTGTAACATTCAGATTAATAAATTAACAGTTATCTAAGAGAAAATGCAGTTACTTTCTTCAATGTCATGAAAAAAGAAATTCAAATAACTGACAGAAAGTTATAAAAAATATTATTATTATTATTATTGTTGTTGCTGCTGTGTATTATTGCCATAGTTGGTGTGAACGGGCGTTAACTAAAATAACTATAACAAGAACAATATTGGCATCTGCTGTTTACTATAAGCACACGCTGCGGTTTTGTCATCTGCCGCTTTAAATGTTTGAGCTCTTTAAAGCAGGGTGGATTGTGATTTGCTTTCAATGTTTTTATCGTTCATCAGCCGGACTCTGTGGACTCTGCTGTTCTTTTAAATTTAGGACAATTTTTAAAATAAAATCTTTATCGTCATTATCCTGATGTGAACGGGCCTTAACTCTTATACACTTGTTCTGTCAGAATCTATCATTTTATAGTAGCTACTATTTAATCTATTAAATCAGATAACATGAATAGTGAAAGGTTGGTTACCTGAGATTTTCATAAATTGCTGGGGCAGATTTCTTGAAGCAACCTAGTGTCTTGCTCTAGGGCAGATGGCAAGGAAGTAGGACTGCATTCTCAGAAGCTCTCCGGTTCCTGGCCATCCAAGGACCTGCTGAAGAAGCTCAGATGGAAACAGAGACATGCAAGTTATTTGACATTATGTGGTGGGCTTTTGACAGAGAGGTTTTCCATTAAACTCCAGTGTTTCTAGTGCACACTAAGACTTTGATGGTACCTTATTAGATTTTTAAGCTCTAAGTGCAGCTTCATGTGCAGCCACTCAGTCACTTCAGTTTAATAAACATGACCACCAAACACAGGAAACATACAATATAAACTCACTCATTACCATGCCAACAGGAAAACCAGGCAGGAAACGTGTCATGAAGCTAATTCCCAGTCAATTGGGAATGTCTGGCTGATCTGGCTCATTGATGTAAAGAAATGTTAAAGCTAATGAACATTTAGGTCTAATTTTGTCAAATGATCATTAATCATTATAGCAATGAGCACAAAGTGAAACTGTTTGAGCAATGAGTTTCAGGAATGTACGTGGCAGGACGACTGCTGCTTTTTCAGAAGAGAGGAACAATTCCACCGGATGTGTCAGAGATGGAATTCAAAATAAATGAAAACAAACGGATGTAAAACTCAGTGAATTGAAAAACCCAAATGGAGAGATTTGATGTGTATATTTGTTTGGGGAAATTGAGGGATTATTTATTTTGGTTTGTTCAGGTCACATCACATGTTGTCTGTCTTCCTGTTAGCTGTGTTTCCTGAGGTGTTCACAGAGTCAAAAACGTATTTCTAGTCCAAACAGAGAATTAGAGAACGTCCAAAACAGAGGGAGATGTCTTGTGCAGTCACGTTGTTCACTCTCTCTTTATAGGATTCGTGTCTGCAAGCATGCATTTACAAAATGTTCATCTTTTCCTCTGCTGAAATGCATCAAATATTTAATACTCGCAAACATGAGAGGGGGATTAAAGAAAAAAAGAGGGAGGGTCAAATAAGAGAAGAGAAGAAAGAATCAGCATAAAAAGTATGTTTTATATTATCAGAACATAAAAAGATCCCATTCATATTTCTCACACACACACACAGACACACACACACACACTTTTATACAGTATTTTTGTACTGTTACAGTAATTGGAATTACAAAAGACTACAATGAGAATTTGGAGTGAAATATGCTTAAAATAATGTAAAAAAATAAATAAAATAACTTACATTGATTGGCCCTAAAATAGGTTTCATTTTCTACATTGATTTCGTTTTCGAAATTCTACTTTTTAAATATTTTGGAGTGAAATATGACTGAAACATGTTTTTGTAAGCGTCATAGGGCTGTCAACGAATATTCTAAATTCGAATATATATTCGAATAGTTTTAAAAAACAGAAATTCGAATGTGAAAATTAATATTCGAATGTGGAAAAACGCCCGCGGTAGCAGAGGCGCGCTTCCTCAGGGACAGGTCACAGGAAGAAGCGTTAACGGTAAACAGAAACATTACTAAAGAGTAGGCTACTGTACTGACTGAATAGATATTGCGCAGCATGAATAAGGTAGGTTAGATACAGCAGTTTCATGCACTGCAGGCTTCCACTGGTTTGATTATTTACCGTTTCATGTCAAGGAATATGGCGAGTGGATAGTGCCACGGATAACTTACCGAAGTCGACAGTCGTGTACTTTTACGTGACAGAAGGGGTACGCCGCATCACAGACGCGTGACACCAACGTCGCACCACAGCACGTCTCATCACAGACGCGTGACACCAACGTGTGACTCCAACGTCGCACCACAGCACGTCTCATCACAGACGCGTGACACCAACGTCGCACCACAGCACGTCTCATCACAGACGCGTGACACCAACGTCGCACCACAGCACGTCTCATCACAGACGCGTGACACCAACGTGTGACTCCAACGTCGTATCACAATAAATTAATATCTATTTTCCCCCTAGCTTTTCTTATCTTTCCTTTGTTATCTTTCTAATCAATCATTCTTTTCTTGTGTTCTGATGACATTGAAAATATTTTTGATACAAATTTTGTATTGTATACAAAGTTGTGTGTGTATCTCATTAATGTCATCTCTGAATGGTTTACGGGCATAGTATTTTTTTTTTATAATTCACTCACTTTCTACTGGATATGAGGACTATGCAAATTATACACCATCAAAGTCACAACTTTTTGCACAATTATTAACAACAACTTTAAAGTTGAACAGATAAATTCATTATCTATAAACATAATATTCTGGAATGTGTCATTCTGAGTTTTTACTTTTGAAGGTGGTAATAATTTTAATTAACACAGTTGACCATAATGGGCGAATACACAATATGAAACTATTCACGATATTGTTTACAGGAGAAGGTGACAAGAAAGTATTTTAATAGCCTATTATTTTCAAGAAATCAACAATGAAAAAATATAAGACAGGGAAATAGTCTTTTAGTCACAAAATGTAAAACAATGTAGGTTCATGTTCAAATGTTCAAAACTAGGGCTGTCAGTGTCGACTATTTTATTTATATATTTTTTGGTCAGAAAGATAGATCTGAAGTGAACAATAGCCTTTAGTATGACTTAAATACATTACAAATGAGGCGATATAATTGGTTCAAATAAAGTATTAAAATTAATTAATTTTATTGTTTTATTTAACAACACTATTAAAATACATGAAGAAATATATAAACAATGAACTTATGTATATTATGTATTATAACAAATGCCAACAGAGGGCGCAAGAGGCCTGACGATAATTGTTACACTTGACATCAAGAGCAAACCATTGTTTATCTAGTGTTTGATTGCACTTAATCTGTAATGTTTTGCTATAGCCAACAGTTTCATTTTGAAACCTCAAACATCTATTTGCATTCTTAGAAATATATTGGTTCATTTTTTTTGTGTTGTTAGCGTGTTTTTAAGTTGCTAAATAAGTTCAACAGCACAAGTTTCGTCCATATTCCGAAATGCACCGAAAAGTACCAAAACATAGAATAAAATAATACAAGGAATGTCCATTTTTGCCACAAACACAACTCTGTTGAACAGAATAGTACCAATGGGTTAAATGTATAAGGATCTATGTTGTCCCACAGCTGTATTTCTTTTTCGTTCTTCTTTGGAAAATAAAAAATACAAGACTTATGGAAGACTTTTACACGTCACTCAAAAATATGATTTTTGGGATTTCCTCAGATAAACACAATGGCTCATTTCAGAGAAAATTTACATTAATATAACAGCCTTCATATTTTCTAATGGTTTGAGCAGGGGTTATAATACCAAAAATTCAATTATAATAGATGTTTGAATTTCTAATGCTCAGGAGGAGAAAAGCAAATTCTAAACCAGGGGTTCTGAACTGATCAGGGTTGGAGCTAAACTCTGCAGGAAAGTGGACCTTGAGGACCAGAGATGACAACCCATCTTGAGCATCAGAAATTCATACATCTATTATAATTGCCCTTCTTTTTGGTCATAAGTTACCATGTTTTTCCTTTTTTTGTAACAAAAAAAACCAACAACTATATTTTGACAATAAATTGATAAAACATAAGAAACTAAGCATATTTTTTCAGAATACCTTGTTCTCCACGTCATTAAATGCTGAAGAAAATGTTGAATGACTTAAAGAGAATTAAGGCGAGATCACTAGAAAACAAGGCAAAAAATGTGCATGGGCTCTAAGGGATAGTAAAAAAGAATGCCTTCGATGTTCAATATATGTTAATTTTTTTTACACACTAATGTAACAGCCAATATATTTACACTACCGGTTTTTATACGATTTTTAAATATTTTTAAAATAAGTCTCTTCTGCTCACCAAGGCTTCATTTATTTGATTCAAAATACAGAAAAACTGTGATATTGTGAAATAGTTTTACAATTTAAACTGTTTCACAATTTATAATTAATAAAATTTTATACAAACGCTGAGTTTTGGTTAAGTTATGAGATGCGCTCCAGTTCACGTGCAATGCAAGTGACCGCGCGGGCGCCTCCATGTCATGATTATATTGTCTGCTATTTGCTTCTTATTTAGCCTATTAAATCCAGGCAACTGGTTAATGAAAAATTGCTTAAAATTAAGGTGCAATTTATACAAAACGAAATTCACTTTAAAGAAAGGTTTCCTAAAAACAAAACTTATGAAGTGGTCAAAATCATGTCTCCCGATATATTGCGCATCCAATCTTACTCATGCTGTTCACTTTTCATTATCAACATAGATTGGGGAAAAAATAACATTATAATATTGTAACAAATATGAAACCAAATGCGCTTATTTAATGGCTACAACATGTCTAAAGACTCTCTATTTGTACAAATTGCTGCATATTCAATTAATTCTGAATTTTGCACAGTTCAAACTAAGGCATTTATTTGCGCATAAAACATCTGCAACATTCATCAAGTTCACGGATAATTGTGCCTGCATTTATAAATCATTATGATATAAAATCATAATAAAGTAGGCTATACTATATGTTCAAAAAATTAGATGTTTAATTACACGTTAAGAATTTTCCTCCCATAGAAAACCATTATAAGAATGCTTAATGTGGCTTAATGCAGATAGAATGTCCCATTATTATGTCTAAATAACAGATATTATATCGAAATAACAACGTATTATGTCGAAATAACGAGCTACTTATGTCGAAATGTTGAAATAAGGACTTAATGAAATTGAAACATGTTAAAAATATTTTACACACTAACGTAACAGCCAATATAGTTAGGCTACATCGGTTTTTGAACGGTAAGATTTTTTTAAGTCTCTTCTGCTCTCCAAGGCTTCATTTATTTGATTCAAAATACAGCAAAAACAATAATATTGTGAAATATTTATTCAATTTAAACTGTTTCACATTTTAAAATTTATACAATTTAAACCTTTCTATTTTAATATAGCCTATTTTAAAATGCAATTTATTTCTGTGCTGGCAAATTTCAGATAGTTGCTGTTGTTTTGAACTTTCTATTAATCAAATAATCGTAAAAACAAAATTGTACACAATTGTTTTTAACATTGATAATAATCATAAATGTTTCTTGAGCATAAAATCATCATATTACAATGATTCCTGAAGGATCATGTGTCATTAAAGACTGGAGTAATGATGCTGAAAATTCAGCTTTGATTGCAGGAATAAATGACATTTTAAAATATATTCAAATAGAAAACAGTTATTTTAAGTTGTATAAATAGCCTATTTCAATATTTAATATTACTGTCTAAAATATCTTACCGTTCAAAAACTTTTGACTGTATAGCTTATCAAACATTGAATAGGCTAAACTTAGTTATTAAGCACCAGTGGCCCTTTTTGAGAAATTAGTTTACTGTAGGCTAAAAGCAATAGCCTATAACAAGTACATCTACTAAGGCAAACTCTGAAATGTTTAAAGGCGAAATACATTGGGGAAGCCGTGTTTATCATGCGTCTTATTAGGCGACGTACTGAGGGACGACGTGTTTATCAGGTATGGAACGCCAAATGGGTCAAATTTCGCCACTAACGAAACGCCTTTCATTCTCAAAACGCCGGTGTTTACGGCGTTTAAGACGAAAATACGCCGCAAAGTACGGCGTACTGTGGTACAAACGCCGCAAATTACGGCGTTTGCAAAGCAAAATCGCCGTCATTATCGCCGTTTTTTTTATCCAGTCAACAACGCCGTTTCTGACGCCGCAGGCCATCCACAATGCGCCGTAATTTGCGGCGCTTCTGTCTGACAAAGACATGTGGGTTTCCTATGTGGGCTGATTTTAGCCTCTGTTTACATTCATGTCTGTGAAATACATTAGATTTCCCAATAAACTCATTACTTTCAATGGGGTAATGGTCTGCGCGGGCAGTGGTGTCGTTTTGCTCTTAGTGACAGGGGTTCGAATCCAAGATCCGACCGTATTCTTTTTTCTCCGTTTCGTTTCTTTTGTATTGGTCTGTTGCTGTATGTCTTTTAAATTTTGGAAGACTACCCGGTAGCTGACAACTGATGGTATATGCTACTTTTTACGGAAATGACAGCTGGTAGCCTATAATAATGCTTTAATGCGTGTAGCAACTGTTACTGTATGCCTGCTTTGTGGGTCCGTTTGTATTGCTGATTATAATGATTTAGATAGGCCTAGATGCTTCACGATATTAGTCCATCTCGCTTTTTAAGATCATAAAATGCGCAACTTTTTTAAGCCTTCTTAGGCTACAGTGGCCGTTGTGGGTCCGTTTCTATTGCTGATTATAATGATTTGGAATGGATAGGCCTAGGAGGTAGATGCTTCACGATATAATCCAGCTTAGATCGGGCCCAAAAAATCAAGCCCGAGTGCCCGTGCCCGAGCCCTGCCCGGCCCGACACAAAACTGTAATTATGAGCCCGAGACCGACTTAAACTCGACCATTTTATAACCAGGGGCGGCGCCGGATAATTTTTAACGTGCTGAGGGGGTGCTATATATTAGGCTATATAATACTATTAATAAATGAGCAAACATTGGCCACTTAATATTTAATATTCAATTATTTTAATGATCACAATTATTAAATTGAACAGGCACAACATTCAGCATTCAATCAAATATTCTTAAAGATTTATTATTAATAATGTTATTTCAACATAATATATCGTTATTTCAACTTAATATGTGTGCGTGAAATAAACGATGTGCATTTGTAAATCCGTTGCAACGCAAACGCATGCATTGATTTTTATTAATAGTGTTTTCTGTCAGTGGCGGCAAAGATGAAGTTGACGATCGCCATCTCTGAACGCGGCTAGAGAGAAATGCACATAATTGATTACATGATCAGAGATTTCTTTTCGTTTTGAATTGTGTCTTTTAAAGACATTTCAAACTTTTTTTTTTTTTTAGATATATTTTTCATGTCTGTATGGGCATACACTGAGTTTTGGTTAATTTATATGATGAGATGCGCTCAAGTTCACGTGCAGTGTTTATTAAAATTAAGATACAATTTATACAAAACGAAATTCACTTTAAAGAAAGGCTTTCTGCAAAACAAGACTTAATGAAGTGGTCAAAATCATGTCTGACCCACTCTATGTCTCCCGATATATTCCGCATCATATTTTGGTCGTGCTGTTCACTTTTCATAATCAACATAGATGGAAAAAAATAACATTATAATATTTAACTACTTATATTCTAAACGCGCTAATTGAATGGCTATAGTAGGCCTACATACTCAATTTGTAAAAATTGCTGCACATTAATTTACTTCTGAATTTTGCACACATAAGTTGAAAGGCATTTGTTTGTGCATAGTAAAACATATCTGCAACATTTATCAAGTTCACGGATAAATGTGCGTGCATTTATTAATTATTATCTTAATGAATAATGCAACAAGGACGAAGCATGTAAACTGCTTTGTTTATTCAGAATGGAATGTATTGCAAATGGATCCGAATAAAGAAAACAATGCAGAACAATGCAGAAAATGAACAAGAATGAACTTTGAATGGCCGGAGTAGGCCGGCTACTCTAATATAATTCAACAAGGTTTTAGAATAGAATATTTTTTAAACAAAATAAATATTTTTAAAGCCTAGTATCCCGCCCCGGTGTGATGCGTGCTAGTGGAGGGGATGCTGCGCATGACACATGACGTGTTGCATTTTGTAACAATTCTTGATCAAGGGCCCGACCCGGCCCAGCCCGGCCAATGGCGGGAAATATCCAGTAGACCTGGCCTTTATGTTTCTGCATCGGGATGCCCGTCGAGATCCATCCTCTTATGAAGACTAGATGAACCATTACCAGTGAGATGACGCCAACCCAAGCAAGGACTACCGCTGCTCTTGACCATCATACAAGACTGTAAAATATTTCACATATAAATGATTTATTATTACGCTGCCATTGCCTTAAAATGGACATTAATATTGCTATTGCCTTCGTAAAAACGAGGAACAAAAACTTTCAATTCCTCCAACAACACAATGATAAAAACAATACCAAATAGCGATAAAATACATAGCCTACATCTGTAGTATATTGATGTGTAACATTTTTTTTTTATCGGCTCTTCTCCAAGTGATAGTCATATAAATATAATAATGTTTCAAGTTTCGTTTTGTGTAATAAAGCATTAGATATGAATTTTCTGATATGCGGAGGGTGAACCAAGACACACTTCCTATTTAAAAAACAAGTTTCAAGTTACTTTGACTCTCCACTCAATATCCGCTCTTTGCCAGCGCACTACACTCAATCGCTCACAGCAAGAGATCGCTCCACTTTTATTTAGTTTCATATTTATTTTTAAATATTATTATAGGCTATTGTTATTTTATTTCATTTATTATGTTGATTATGAATAGTGTGCATTAGGAGTTTGTTTTTTTAAAGACTTTCTTTAAAGTGAATTTCGTTCTGTAGCTATAATTTGTATCTTAATTTTATTCAATGTTTCATCAACCAATGGCCTGGATTTAATAAATAAGAAGCAAACCAAGAAGATCGGGTTTGGATTAAAGTAGGCCTGTAACAAACGAACCATGTTTCCGGGGCCTTAGTTTGAGGCCGAATCAATAGCATTTGTCTTTCTGGTTTTATTGAATTTCTTGCATGTCTCAATTATTGTCAGCCTAGGAAGTTATGATATTTGTGGCTTTAGTTTAAAGCAATATGATGTATTGTATAAAGTGGTATAAATAAACGTGGTGCGACTTGACTAGGCTATAGAGTGCTGAACTGCAGAGATGGTCCACATATATGATCAGACCAGACTTTTTTTTATTTTTGTATGGCTTGAACGCAGATCCCACTGCTTCAAGGTATTTAAATAATAGCCTAATAAAAAAAAAAGATTTTAATTGCTCCAGTAAATAGGCAATTCCAAATGTGCTGAGTTCAAGTTTGACTGAAACAATTAAATTCAAGATTTTATTTTAGAAAAATACAATACAATTTTTTTTTTTTTTTTTAAATACACATTTAAAAGAAAAACCTAATACAAGCATTAGCCATTATGGAAATACAGACATCGCACAACTCTTTATTTTTACAGTCCATAAAAATAGGGCATGTATTAGGCTATAATACGAGAAGTTATTTCTTACAGTTTTCCCATGTATTTTTACTGAGGCATTGTATTGTGTTGTGTTTAAGGTTAACGGAAAATTCCGTAAAATTACTGAATAAAGTCTTGGCAAAAAATACTTTAGCCCCTTTTTCCACAATGTTCCCCTAAAAATAACGCCAGAAATTCTGATTCTGATTCTACAGAAAACGAATAATTTATTGTTAGGCCTACAAAAAAAAAAAAAAAAAAACAGCCTTAATCGTTATATTGTATGACATCAGAATGAACCGTTAAAGGTACAAAATATATTATTCAATGTTAGCTATATTAATGTCCATTTTAAGGCAATGGCAGCGTGATAATAAATCATTTATATGTGAAATATATTAGTCTTGTATGATGGTCAAGAGAGCAGCGGTCCTCGCTTGGGCTGGCGTCATCTCTTGTTTTAATAGTTCAATCGCTTAGGAAGGCTCTACCTCCTTTCGTGGACTTAGCTATCCTGGGAACTGCTAAAAGTCCAGAGCTTTATGATCTTAAAAAGCGTTGCTACAAAACAGTTGAGCTTAAAATGAGCTTAAAGTATGAGTTTAAAAAAGTCTTATACAAGATGTCATTTCCGTAATAAGTAGCCTACCGCCTGCTATTCAATCAGTTGTCATCTATCGGGTAGTCTTCCGAAATTTAAAAGACATACAGCAACAGACCAATACAAAAGAAACGAAACGGAGAAAAAAGAATACGGTCGGACCTTGGATTCGAACCCGTCACTAAGAGCAAAACGACACCACTGCCCGCGCAGACCATTACCCCATTGAAGGTAGTGAGTTTACAGGGAAATCTAATGTATTTCACAGACATGAATGTAAACAGAGGCTAAAATCAGCCCACATATGATAAAGGAAAAAGGGGGATACACGCGCCTAATGAAGAAATAAAAAATATGACAAAAATATGATAAAAGTCCAAACACTATAGTCCTAACAACGTTAGAAAAACAGAGCCCTATCATTCAGATCGACAATCTACTACATATGTCTTTCCATTTGCTTCATTAGATGGGCTGAACTTTGAAGAAAAGGGAGGGGCTGATTATAATATTATACAAAACGCCGCTTTTTACGCCGTCTTTGTCAGACAGAAGCGCCGCAAATTACGGCGCATTATGGATGGCCTGCGGCGTCAGAAACGGCGTTGTTGACTGGATCAAAAAAACGGCGATAATGACGGCGATTTTGCTTTGCAAACGCCGTAATTTGCGGCGTTTGTACCACAGAACGCCGTACTTTACGGCGTCTTTTTGTCTTAAACGCCGTAAACACCGGCGTTTTGAGAATGAAAGGCGTTTCGTTAGTGGCGAAATTTGACCCATTTGGCGTTCCATAATCAGGCGTCTTATTAGGCGACGTACTGAGGGACGACGTGTGTATCAGGCGTCATATTAGGCGACGTACAGAGGGACGACGTGTGTATCAGGCGTCTTATTAGGCGACGTGCCTGGTTCAGACGTTATGATTTTTTATACATTTCTCACGTACGCCGTCGCCACGTCGCCGTAAGTATACGTTACTACTGTGACGTCGCCATGACGTCGTCGCCGGTCTGTCGTTTGACGTCTCTATCAGTCCCATTCAAAAATAGACACGGACTGACGGCGACGGAAGGGTAGACTGCTCCTTCGCCTTCTTCAGGGTAGACTTAGAAAAGGCATTATCCACTCGTCATAAAGGAAAAGTTCAATTTTTACCATAGCACAGCTCGCTCGGAGCGCTCAATGTCGGATTCGCGTCTAGTTGGACTCTTGAACATTTTGAATTCGCGCGTCAAAAGCAAAAGTTTGATGCGCGGAGAGCGTGATGCCTCATTCGCGCCACAAGACTTCCAGACGCGCGTAAACGCGTCTTTACATTGACTTAACATTGAAATCACTCGCGCCAGACGCTCTATTTGCGTTTGGTGTGTGAACGCAGCGGGTGAGGGCGAGAGAGAGAAAGAGTGCCTGCGAGTGAGCGAGTGAGCGAGCGAGAGTGAGGTCTAAGGTCTTGGCCATTAGGAGATTTACTTGTTTGTTTTTGTGTAGGTAATACGTTGTCAAATATGTTTAAACTTAAATAATCTACCTATACAAGTAGTTATGTCTCTTTGTATTAATTTGTCCTGTTATTGACGTAATGCGCGTCATTGACAAAATGCGCAACCAGACGTTCGAATAGTTCGAATATTCGTGTGTTTTTTAGAGGGAATATTCGAACGTCATTTTTGAGCAATTTTGACAGCCCTAAAGCGTCATCCAAAAATGTAAGAACAATAAGAAACCACCTGCAGAAACTCAATACGTGTCAGACTCAGACTGATGTATAGAGGCTGTATCTATCATAGTGTACGTCATTTTCCAACACGATCTCACGGTCCTGATAATCAGCGGGTGGGTGTGTGCTGCATGACTGCATATCTGTCCCTTCTCCATCCAAATTTATCTCCTGTCACATATTCCAATCTTTCTCTCACTATCTTTCAAATTGCTTTGGGAATCTCATTTTGAATCCAGCAGGAGAAGGAAGATATGCAGTCAGTTGTGAAACGGCTCATAGGTGGCAGTTTTAAAAAGATGATTATCTGGTGCAGATGTGCCGTGGAGATTTGTATAATGTCATCTCTCAGGTTTGGTGAAGCAGACTGGTGCAACAAATTTATTTCAGTTAAGGATGAGCAGTGGACTGGGAACATTTACCATCCTGTAAAACCTAACAATGTCCTAACTAACACTTTTTATTTGACTTAATGCACAACAGGTTGATTTTAACTGTAAAAAAATATATAATAATCTGTATTATTTGTTACTATACCTTTCAGAAAACCCTAGTTAAGATAAACTGATTTTTTTAAGCAGAATTAGTTACAGCTGTTCCCAGCATGCTTTACATGAGTAAATGTTAAGGCAAAATGCTTGCAGTATTTACAAAAGGTGAATAAAATAATAATATTAATAAGAGAGCATAAAAATATATTTTAATGCATAAATGTTTTTTTTATATATATTTTAAATGATAAGCAACAGAAGAAAAGTCTCCTGCTTTTCAGATGTTTCGCCTGAGCCCACCGTAATCCCAGGAGTCTTTTATAGAGTTCAGAAGAAATGTCAATGAATCAAACTGTGCTCAAAGTTGCCAAGAAATGTCTGCAATCAAAATCCATTTATAACAAACTCAAACATTTCTCATTAAATTATCCCAAGGCCAAATGATCTGAGCTAAGCAATCAAAACTACTTTCAAAGCTCAAACTATTGAGCATTGAGAAGTGTATATATAGAATGAAAATGATATGATGGTCACCCATGCAGAAGTTAATTATAAATCTCATTTTTATTTTTAAAAGATGATATTGAAGAGTTTGTGAGAGAGATACAGATTCATGACATTAGAGTAAGAAGTAAACAGTATCCAGGAGCCAAAGAACTGAACCAACCTTCACGTCTAACACCAGATATATGAAAAAAAAAACATATGCAACATGAAGCAATGCAAACATATGGCTTTCTCTGTGTGTGTGTGTGTGTGTGTGTGTGTGTGTGTGTGTGTGTGTGTGTGTGTGTGTGTGTGTGTGTGTGTGTGTACGCCTCTGCGAATTTCAGTTCAAATGTTTGAGAAAACCAGATTCAGAAGTGTGCGTGAGAAGTGACAGGGTAATGATTCAGACTTTACATTGTGTTGCAAAAACATACACTGTCCAAAATACAGAGCTGATAGCGAAAACACATGCAAAAAAAAAAAAAAAAACATGTTAAGGCTCAATAACTTTAATTGCAAGTACATACACATATACTGGTTTCCATGTTTTATGGGCACTTCCCAAAGGCGTAATGGTTTTACAAACTGTGTATTTTATCCTCCTACACTAACCCTAACCCAACCCTTAAACCTAACCACCACAGAAAACTTTCTGTATTTTCAGATTTTCAAAACACTTACAGGTGAAGCTCGAAAAATTTGAATATCGTGCAAAAGTTGATTTATTTCAGTAATTCAACTTAAAATAAGTAATTCACATGGACACACACACACACACACACACACTAAATAGATAAATAAAAATTAGTTTTCTCCTTTCTGAAAAAAAAAACTCTTTTAACATTGCAGTCCTATTGGCTCAATGTTGACTCATCTATCAAATCACAGCATTGCAACACCACACCACCCTATAAAGGTGCTGTGTTATAGCAGTCTATAAACTCCAGCTGAGATCTGAAGGGGCAAAGACACTAAAAAAACTACTAAAATATCAAGGAGAACTGTGTATATTGCTTACAGTGTTCATACAAATTTGTCCATTTCTTTTTTTTGTTAAAAATTAGGTTCTAATAGTTGTTATTTTGCAATAACTGAATTACAAGCTCAACATACATATTTGGCAGTAAATTTAAGATATAAAAATATTCTTGTTACTTTATAGTTATATTTGAAGCAATGTTAAAAAAAAAAAAAAAAAAAAAAAAAAAAACATTTTGAGACTTTGGTTTTAATAAAAGTAATGTTGCTAAAAACATGGTATACACAAATAAAACCAAAAATATTCTAGAACTATTTTCCAGCTAATAATGTAAATGCTATTACACATAGCAAGAAGCCATTTACACATCAAATACAATTGGAAATAATTTAAATTGGATTAATCTGCATTGTTTTTTTGTACTGGAAATTAAAATGTTGTGAAAAACATTATTTTAGTTTGTGACAGAAGTTCACTTTGTGTTTATCCTTTAAAGTCTCACATATCTAAAAATCAAAGGAGTATTTCAACCGAAGGACTCACAGAAAATGGGGAGTAGCTCGGGGAAGGAAAGAGGTAAACGAGAAAGAGCAAGAGCGCAATGAATGAAGCACAAAAACAAGCACTCCAGGATCAACTTAGTAGACTACAACAAGAAAAAGTGTTCCAGAGAATGAGAGAAGAAAAGAAGAAAATTGACATGGAAAACAGAAAGAGAGAACAAGAAGAAAAGAAAGAATTCACATAGAAAAGCAGAATTCACAAAAAGAAGAGACTACCAACTTACATGTATAACTATTTTTATGAAAGTGTATCATGTATAAAGGTCACTTCAATTTGCTTGCTGTAAATAATTTGATTGTATGACAATATAATCTGTGGAAAAGAGAAACGGAATCAACTTCTGTTATTTACCATTTATATAAGGTCATATATAATGATATGGGTTTTATAAGGACTTTTAAAAAACATATATTCTAATAAGGTTCTTCTATAAGCTACCAGTTAGAGTGAAATTCAGGCTGCTGACACTTAAGCTATTGTTTAGTTATCTTATCTGCTCATAGACCAGAATGACCTGATCAGACATTTTTCCATCAGGACTTGTCACTTTGCTGAAACTACAACCTTTCTCACATTTTTTATGAAAGATATAAGTGTAGTTATGCTGTGCTTCTACAGCCTATTTACAGATCTAAACTCAGCGAGAACGTAGATTGATTGTGACTTGTTGCTTGCCCAATCACAGTTGTTGCAAGAAGTGGCCCTGATTTACTCTATAAAACCACAGGGTTTAGATGTAAATTATCAGTGTCAAAACCTGAAAGGGACAAATCATTCTGGAGTAGCCTAATATAGTGAGGGAAAAAGGTATGTTGCTCAAATTATTATTATTTTTTTTTTTTTTACATTTTAAACCATACCATCGAACTGTGTTCCCGGGACACCAGAATTTTTCCTATATTAGGTGAGGCCAAGGTGTCAGATGTGTTTTAAATGCTGTAATATTATACAATTAAATAAATTACAATATCTGTTGACCAAAACAAAGGCGTAATATTTCATACGCTTTGTGTTTCATATTGCAGATGATACCAGAGATAGAAGTAGTTAATGCAAAAATGCTGTGGAGAATTGTTTTTTCACATATTTTAGATAACATTTCATATTCCACACAAAATATTGTTCTCAAATCATTGTTAATTGACAGCAGTTTCCTACAGTGACAACTTATCCCTATTTGCCCAGGTTTGAGTGATACAATGTAATTTACAGGACCTATTTAGTAGTGATGGGTCGTTCGCGAATGAGCCGGATCTAAGAGCCGGCTCTTGTAGGTGAACGACGGGAGCCGGCTCGCATATCTGAAGAGCCGACTCTATTTTTAAAAATATAGCCTATAGAAATTAAATCATTATGTAGGCTAATAATGAAATAATTAATGATTTTAATTGTATTTAAAATAACTGACTAATTCAAAAACCAACAAAAACATAATTATATAGGCCTAAAGGCGCACACACATTTGTTTTGACTGTCTGATCAGCCTCACATTCTGTTCCTGTCAATCATACACGCGATGTCAACCAATTAAACTGCATGAGGGAGGGCCGAGCAAACTCACACACACACACTAGAGATGCGGATAAACCACGGATCAGGCGGATGACGTGACGAAAAATAATATTTTAATTAAATTCGGGCGGATGGCGGTTGAACCAATCAAATGAAAAAAGTTTGCCACTAAGCAAACCTGCAAGCTATGCCCAGCTGTCAGTACTATTGGAGGAGGCCTAAACATCTCTTAGATGAGACTGCCTGGGTTATTTTGTTATTTTGTTTCGATATTAGTTATATTTTAAAACAGCCAGTCGTAGCCTACCAGAATAGGCATTTAAAAGAGAGACAGATTATGGTCTGATATGACTCAGAAATGACATCGGGCAATTGCAGCGCAAGATGTTCAGAAGAACACAAGCTAAACTTCTACAAGCTCAATAACATCCACATAAAAAAGAAGGTAGGCCTAAGCAAAATAGTCAGTCATAACTTTGCCCATTAATTAGATGTGCAAGGCAAGCAGACAAGTTTTTGGGTTGTTATGGACAATTAAAAATGTGAATATTCACGTTGCACAGTTGTGTGGTGGACTTTCAGCGAGTTAAAACATATATTTTTTAAAGAGCCGTTTGTGAGTCAAAAAGAGCCGGCTCTTTTCAGTGAGCTGAGTCAAACGAGCCGGCTCACGAAAAAGAGCCGGAATGCCCATCACTACTATTTAGTCTGCTATATATAATAAACTCAGCAACAGGCTTGAAGGTAAAAATCACATTTTATACTAAAATAAATAAAATAAAATAAAGTAACAATTTTATTAGACTATATGCAAACATTAAATGCGTTTTTACCGGATTCAGTGCATCCTGAACTTGTATTTTTGTTGGATCTAGCATGTTTCATCAGGATGTTCTTATCCAGTATGTCTAGATGAAGTCCTGGCTGGTGTAGCTATATTTAATGACTGTTGATGAGGTCTTTACTGATTCCTTTGCTCCGTCCAGACGTTGTCAGCGAAAAAATTCCTCTCTACCAGTGCATTGTTTTCCCCACTCTAGCTAGAACATGACAGCTGCGCAAATGGACTTGTAAATGCCAGTTGCATTTTCATTATATTATTTCTTATTGTGGTATTGTAATTTCACGGAAGAAAAAACGTCAGGTGGACACCCTAGCAGATGTCAACTGTATCAAAAAAGCTGTATTTTTGACAGCTGAGCAGGGAACTTTCCAGGCTTCGTAAAAATGCTCAAAAGCATTGAAAAGTGTGTTTACTGAAATACGAAAAAAGGTACAAAAGTAGTCACTTTCAAAGGGTACACCTTTGTACCTTTTTACCCCTTAAGGTACATATTTGTACCTAAATATACCTTTTGAAAGGGCACCGCCCCAGTGAACGCTTTTGTACCTTTTCTCAGAGTGTACATAAAATGGAATATAATTATAATCAAAGTCAGTATTCAATTGTAGAAATGAAAAGCCATGGCAGTATGTGAAAAGGGAGTGCACTTTTCAGGGACTGAAAGAAGACAAAGTAATTCTTCTTTTAGGATCAACGGGTGCAGGAAAAACCACGGTCATCAATGTGATGGTCAATTACATACTGGGCATAAATTGGGAGGATGCATATCGCTTCAAACTAATCAATGAAGTGACCAATCGCTCACAGGCTGAGAGTCAGACACATAATGTCTCATTTTTTGAGCTGTACAATCAAATTCAAATTTCAAATTCCCCATTCCCTCACAATCATAGATACACCCGGATTTGGGGATACCAGAGGAATTGCACATGATAAACTGATTACAGAGCAGGTCAAAAGCTTTCTTTGTAACCCTTTGGGAATCGATCACATTGATGCCGTCTGCTTTGTTGTCCAGGCGTCTCTTGCCCGTCTGAGTGCCAATCAGAGGTACAGATTTTACTCAATTCTGTCCATTTTTGGCAAAGACATTGCAGAGAACATCATAATTTTGGTGACATTTTCAGATGGTAAAGACATCCCAGTTCTAGAAGCCATCAAAGCAGCAGATCTGCCCTGTCAAAAGAATACAAAGGGCCATTGAAAGTAAAGATCTGAAGGTGACTATAAAGGTCTTGGAGGAACGAGAGCGCCTTGAGAAAGCCATGAAAAGTCTGACCCCTCAAATAACTGCAGGTCTCTCTAAAATGAGTGAAATAAAAAAATTCAAACAATGTTTGGAAAATGAGAGTGACAGCATGAAGCAAAATGAGGATTTTGAGCAAGATGTAGAGGTGATGAAAGCAATCAGAACCCCTGTAAACTGTTTTACCATGAATTGCAACAACTGCTTCTTCACATGTCACTCCAACTGTTTCCTCCCTGCGGAAGATTCTTTGCAAACTTGTGCAGTGATGGAAGCTGGATACTGCATTATCTGCCCTGGAAACTGCCATTACTCTGCTCATGCTAAGGAAAATTTAATCTGGATGAAATTGCACTGAAGCCAAAATCTCTCTCCACAGCCGAATATCTTGAAATCCTGATCAAAACCGAGAAAGAGGAGAAAAGTCCTGGATTTGAGGATTGGGTTGTTGGAAAATTTAAAATTTGCTTAACATGATGTTACTTAACAAACATTAATGCTTCATTCACGAATGGATCATCAAACATCCTTTAATATCAAGAATACTGAATTTTAATTTAATGAGTCATTTCATTATTGTATTTGTGTCAACCATAGACTGTAAAAAATATGGACGATGCACCTCTACTCTCTTCCATTGTAGAAAAGTGAAGCCGCCAATGTCCCAATATGGCGCAGACATCTGATTCAAGGACCTGAGTCCGCGCAGAAGTGAACTCAGGACCCGAGTTTGCACATAGTGAGCATGAAGTGGAGCCATGTGCTATCAAGGCCCCGCCCACACTCCCGCAGAATCGTTTAATACAGTTTACAGCAGAACAACTCCTTATGTCGGTGTGAAATTAGGCATGGACTTAAAACTATATCACAATATTTTCTGGTATTTATTGCAATAACGATATCAATGACGATATAAATATAGTACCATTCACCACTGTTTTTGGCTACAAGTGATAGCTGCATGCATTCTTGAGAGCCTCAGAAACACAAACATTGATCTAATGTAAAACGTTCCCATCATCAAATAGGCTCCTATAATATAATAATTATATAAAAGAAAAAAAAGAAAAATCCAAACACCAGCTCTTGCAGAAATTAAAAAGTTGCAGATATACGTTTCTTCTGTAAAAGTGCCGATAATGTTTAAATAGTCCAACTGTACAACAATAGTCAAGTCAAGTCACATTTATTTATATAGCACTTTTTACAATACAGATTGTTTCAAAGCAGCTTTACAGAGATAACAGGAAAATAATGCAAAAAAGTTTCTTCCAGAAGAAAGTAGCGTCACAGTCCAGCTTAAAGGGTAACTCTCGCCAAAATTGAACCTAGGCTCTTTTTGTTAATCTACCCGAGTCAAACTTTTGTGTAAAAGCATAATTAGAATGGAAACGCCACTTTTAAGATTGACCGTATTTTCGTTTTAGGTCAAAATGCCTTTTGAATGGGAGTGCATGGGGCACTACTATGATAGCACCAAAATCGCTATTTTAAAACACTAAGAAGGCTCGACACAACATAAAACTGTGCTCTAAGTATCACCAGGGGCTCTACACATGAACTTGAGCATTGACTACATTGTTTGTGTACACAAAGTTTACTAAAAAGAAAGGTTTTGTACGACTCACTTTATCAGTTGTGTCCGGTGGCTGGAATTTTGTCAGTCAAAAGTAGTCGATCTCCGAATGCAACGTAACAGGGAGGAGAATAAAGATGGAAAGCTCCTAAAGCTTGTTTCCGAATAAATTCACAGATAGTTTTTTATCTAAGTTATCATGCTTTTCATTGAAATTACAAGTTCATGACATTTTCTCATATGGAGTCAGTTCATTACGTTGCATTCGGAGATCGACTACTTTTGACTGACAAAATTTCAGCCACCAGAAACACTAACTGATAAAGTGAGTCGTACAAAACCTTTCTTTTTAGTAAACTTTGTGGATTAGTAAACTTCAGGACTTTTGCTGCACACTTGGGGTGCTTCTCAATATCCCCCCTCGTACCCTCGCTCCTCAGTCCTCCATCCTATGATCTGGAAACCGACCGAGCTCACCCATCTTGAAGGAAATCTCAATTCTCTAATTGCACCACGAGGAGATGAGGATCGAGGAGTGAGGAAGCTTCCAGAGGAGCTATGAAAGAGGACGAACAGGTGTATCCTATGCGGAAGTGTTTTATCGACTAAACGTGACGCACATATAAATTCTCCTCCCCCTTCAAATTTGTCACAATAATTTTAATTTATGCTTTACCTTTGCAGTATAAATAAATCATATCACACATATACCAACAGGGCACCTTACTTTATCTTTATTATTTATTAATTTCTTAAATAACCAAACTTTAACAACATACGGGAAGACGCAAGGAAAGGAAGTGAGGAAAGGAAATGAGGATGCACAAATAAGAATTGAGAAGCACCCATTGTGTCAACAAAGAAGTCAAATTTCCCAAGAATCTACAACAAACAAATGAAAAAAAAAGTAGCTCAACTGGTAGAGCATAGTGCTAGCAACACAATTATGGCTCCAGGGAATGCATGAAATGATCAAGTTTGCTCAAAGTTTTGGATAAAAGCATCTGAAAAAACAAATGTTGGATTAATGTTTTTTTTTCCATCTTTGCGTTTAGTCTTCCGAAATCATGTAAACATTTAGATACTGTAAAATATGAAATATAAAAACAATGTATGATTTCAAGCACTTGATCATAATTATTATAAATGATCATAATTATTTTTATTAGTAATAATATTGTTTTAAAAGTAATTTTCTCAACTCTGTGAATTAATAAATAGAACTTCTGTTTAAATTATTTGTCAGTTCATGATTATACTTTTTTAAACTTTGTAAACCTTTGTGAAGTTTAAATTTGTCTGAAGCCTGTTTTGCAAAATCCAGGTCCTGAACATGGACTGCAACTGTAAACAATAGTCTAAATTATTGCCATTTAAGCATATTGACTGTCTGTCATTTGTGTTAATCAAACAACAAAAGACAATGAGATCATCACTTCTGTTGCATTAACAAAGATTAATAATATTTAATTTATACAGCGAAGACTATGCAGTTATTTTACATTTGATTATTCAATTTCTGTACCTGAATACTTTTAGATCTACCTGTAAAACAAAGCACTGAATATTTCATTTGCACCCCCCTAAAAAATCACCCCCGTTATTCTAGAATGATGAATTCTTTCCAAATAGAGCTATTCAAGTCATCTGGTGAAATTGTTTTATATATATATATATATATATATATATATATATATATATATATATATATATATATATATATATATAAAATTGCAGAAAAACTAAATATCACACTGTCAGTTTTTTCCTAATATCGTACAGCCCTGAATGAAATGGTATATACATTCTGTATAAAGATCAAAGAAATAAAAACAGATATGATAAATAGAAAGAAATAGACTATGACAAAAACTTTACAACTCTTTATGTCAGATTGAGCGGTAATGATATTTTGTAGCCTATTAAATTAAAGGGATAGTTCACCCAAAAATTCTAATTCTGTCATTGTTAAAACTACTCACTCTCAAGTTGTTTCAAACATTTACTAATTGTTTAATGAATGACAGATGATGACAGATTTTTTTTTTTTTTTTTTTTGGTGAACCATCAATTTAAATGGATAATTATTATTATTTAAAAAAAAAATTAACACCTTTTATTCAATTTTTTTTCTCTGTTCTTATAATAAATATTATATGGACTGCAAAAATCTTTGTGTTTATCTAAAGTTTTAATTATTCTTATTTCTTTTATTATTTTAATTTATTCTATGTAAAGCACTTTGAATTGCCATTGTGTATGAAATGTGCTATATAAATAAACTTGCCTTGCCTTGCCTTGCCTAAAGAAAGTCAGTCAATTACATCGGGGGTGAGTAAATGTCTGTCCTCCATTCTCACTGAAAGCAGTCTTTGTTGCCTCATTCTGACATCCATAAGCAAAAGGTTAAAGTTACAAGTGTAGGCTACCCCACACAACAAACACACACACAGCCAGAACAGAATTCCTCTCAAAAGACCGACTTCACCTTGAAAGCAATTGTGTCATGGAGTACACAATAGCTTTCAATAGATCTCAGTACTGAAAGTGAGAGTACATATGACTTGCATAAATACTTTCTTTTTTGACAGAGTTTTTTCAAAAATGTTACATATCAACAGGAAATGGGTGTATTTTTGAAAGCACTCATTATTATAAATCATCAGAAGGGTTATTTACAAAACACCTGCCAGAGACGCTGGACAGAGCCACCAGCCGTTCACAGGATATTTTTTCTAAAATGCTACTTTTATAATATGAATGCTCCCTCTATCTCTCACTCCCTTGCCATGTTGTCCCTTATAATTCAAGACAAGGCTTAGATTAAGACAGGATTATAGGCCTTAGCTCAATCAGGACATTTAAGTAGATAAATATATAAATATGCCTTAGAAAAAAAAACATTAGTTATTGAGACAAAACAATGACACTGACATATTTTAAGATATGTTTTTTTTTTTTTTTTACAGCTTAAACATGCATTTTTGTCAGTCTATGATTTTTGTCTGGGACTAGTCTCAAGCCTTGTCTATGAAACCAGGGGCATAAAATATTTTTAAAAGTTGTGAGTTTTGAAAATTACATGTGACCTAGGACCTTTATATGGTACACTGAATGTCATTGCAAAGACTGGAAATGTATCCCTCACAGCCTTGTTTTCATGAAATGTCATGAAAATAATGTCACAAACAGCAAAATCAAAAAATCACGAAACACATTTAAGTGAATGCACTGAAAAAAAATTGGAGTAGGATTTACTTGAAAAAAGCTAGGCAACTTTTTCCACTCAGAAAATGCTAGTAAATTTACAAAGATTTGCCAAGTAAAAACCTAAACATATTTATCAGTAGCTTTAATTAGAAATCTTTAAGTTAAATTTACTTGGAATATGGAATTAAGTAAACTTTACTTAACCTAGTTAAGTGAAAGTATAGAAAATAAGTAATTTTAACTTGGCTAGTAAAAGGTTGATTAATATCGATTTAGTTGAAAATTCCTTTGCATTACATTTCACTCAAACAATAATATTGAATTATACCAGTCATTTATAGTATGTGCTTTACTTAGATTATCTAAGTAATTTATACTACATCATGTCAGATGTTAAGCATCATGTGAATGCAAAGACCTCAATACTTGGTAGACAATACACAATGACGGTAACATTTGATGGATCATTTTTGTGTTTGAATGTGTCATTTTGAGCAGAAAATTTACTCGAAATGTCACAAAATGGCAAGTTACTAATCCTGACAACAAAAGCAATGATAAAACAGTGTAAATACAGCTGGAAACCAGTGAAAAATGAACCTCATTAATTATTCAAGGTCCAGTGCATGATGGAAACCCCAGTATCAGAAAAGTTGAGTAATTTTTACTTAATTTTATTGAGTTGATATTAATGTTTTAATTTCTACTCGCTTGAATTAAGTACTGATATGGAATTTACTTAGTTTTTTTAATTCTTGCCTGAACTAACTTTTTCATGTAAATTACATTGTTTTTTTTTCAGTAGTATTTACTTCACCAAAAAAATCATTTTTTTACAGTGTGGGTTTACCTTACTTGAAAGTGAAAATTTGTCTCAACCAAATAAGTGTAATTTAAGACTTAATCTGAAATCTGATTATGTAGCTCGGCCAGACATTAGAAGCTGGTATTGTCATTATAAAACAAATAACTGAAATATCAATTAAAATATTTCAGAGAAACATTCCACTGCAACCTTTTTCAACAAGTCAATCCATTTGAGTGGTTTTTATATGTGTGTGTTTGTGTTAGACAAGGGCTAGATAAAGCTTGTCTGTCTCTTTAGTTAACATTAGTCCTAATTACCACCACAATACAGCTTTACAAATACACAAACATCTGCTGACAATTAGTGTGAGGTGGTTGTCAAACAGTGATTATCAGCCTCATTAAGGGGGAGGCGAATCTCATTATGTGTGTTTAGAGTCTTGACGACATAGATTAGTGTTGGGCAGTTTGAATCAACCCTCGCCCCACAAACACAGACCACACAGAGGGGTAATGAGTCTTGAATACACAACTCACTTGACCAATACATCAGAGTACATCTCCTGAAAGATTCATTCAATCAAATTCTTAAACAAACTTCAATACCCTGCCAATGACATGATAGGCTAATTTCATTATTCTAATGTCTTTTTAAATGCTTTTTCAGTTTGTGTAATTGGGTAGTGGACATGTGGACCTTTCTACGTCAAGATATTATAAAATATATATAAGATATATTTTAGGTCTTGTCTTGTAACTTGTCACCATTCCTCTAAAAGTTTTCCACATCATTGGTCTTTATATTAAACAGTCCTGCAGTGTAACATTTTAATTTTTAAGAAATGCAAATTTTCCCTGTAGTCTCTCAATTAGATTGAGCTTTTAAAATCTGCATACATAATAACTATAGAAGACTTAGCAAACCAGTTAAAAATAGTTTGGAGTTTAACATCAAGACTTGCAAGACTTGTCAAGTTTACAAATGAATTTCATAACTAATCAATTAGCCCTACATGAGATTTAGGCCTACAAAAATTGTCAAATGTAAAATTGTAAAAGTGATTCAATAATAAAAAATTAAGACATTAAAAACGTAAAGAAGTGATTGGATGTGTAATATTTCAAACCCCACTGTACTGTATACTGAACTGATTTCACTAGTTTAATTTCTAATCTGCATTCTGCATAACTGTAATTTAAACATATTTTTCATCTAACGTTCACCTTATCGAGGTTGACTCATCAAATAGAAAATACATGAAATGTATCGTTTGCTTTTTACACATTAGCAGAAGGGTATAACGTTAGGCCTACTACCCCACTACATTTATTCATTTAGCGACATTTGACCTCTAAAATTTACGTTAAGTTACTTGAAGTTTCTCAAAATAACCTTTTCAAAAAGTACACAGGTATGGTGATGGTACTGAATGGTAGTATTAATATGGTACAAAGGTTGTTTGGTACTTTAAGTGCTTTTGGTTGTATTTACCTTCAGTGAGTCGTTCAGACGCCGCTGCACGTGGTGTTCAACCTTAATAAATACTTTCTTCAATCCTGGCAAACGATAGATATTTGTAGAGTTTTGTTTCAGCTGACTGTAGGTAAACATCCATTTCATGATTCTCTTTTCCTTTCTGTGTTCTTCTGAAGTGTCCAGTTTCTGTTGCTGTCCGCGCCAATACTGAAGCTAGCCGTTTGTTAGCACGTTTAACAGATTTAATGAGAAGAACCGATTCAAAAGAGTGACACATTCGCGAATCCGACACCTGATTATATACAATCGACAAAAAATACCATACACGACATAGGCTAATTGCTAAAATATCGTCAGGGGGAAATTGTCTGATCAACAACCCTCAACAGGCAAATATTTTTGTAATTTTACTTCCCAGATTTCTATTCTACTATCCTGCTGCAATAAATAAAAGTCTAGCGACGCGGCTGGCTTGTTAGTGACATTATATTTGCTGACATTTGACATTGCATTTTGTTTACATTTGTTTTGTAACAATTCATTTTTTTTAATTATTTTTTTTAATTATCCTTACTTTAATAAACTATAATTATTTTAAGAATTATCTCTTGTTGTGTTGAGCATGAACCACAGTCTATGGCATGAATGATAATACTCATAGGAAAAAAAAACAGTAATTCAATGTTTACAAGTTTTTTTATTTGCAAATGTGTGTGTAGGCTATAAGTAAAAGGAGTGTATATGTGTGTGGTAGGGTTGTTTTGACTGACCTTTTGATGTTTAGTTTTCCTCAAAACAGTATAAAATTACCTTGTTCAACTTAAACTGAGGACAGGCACACCCTGATGTAGTCAAAATGTTCCTCTTCACTGGTAATTCCCAATCTCATTAGACAGCTTCTTCACATAATGAATCCGTGTTGGCGTTGAAAACACATTCTCAGATAAACGAACTAACTAAGATGAGTTTGATTACATATTAGGTGACAAATTAGGCACATACATCAGCCTATAAGTTTACACATATTTAAACCAAGCATATGTTATTTAAAGTTATATACTAAACATATATTACTAAAGTAAAACAGACAGAGTCTTGATGTGTCTGTCTGGGCAGAGTGCCAGTGAGAAGCTATTGACATGTGGGCCAAAAAGCAACCCAAGGCTTGTCAAACCCTCAAATGACTGTTTGTTTTAAATCAATAAAGGCCAAGACGTAGAATTTACTTTAAATTCTTAAATTCAACTTTGTTGCCAACATTTGCATTTGACAGATGATTTTATCCAAAAAGACTTAACAGCATCCGTATATTTTCCCTCTAGCTTGTTCTACCACCCAGTTTTACACCAATGTTTTACTGTTTATTTTTTATTTTTTATTATTTTTTTATTATTAGGGAACTGACACAGCTGCATGTCCAAATTATATACTGACATAAATCAAAAGGCGAAAAAAAGATCAATCAGTCAATCTACATGATTTCTCATGAGTCCACATCCAGAGCAATCAATAGCCCTCTTTCAGGTCAAGGTCGATTTTCTACATTTGCTGAAATGCAAACTGTATTGGGTATTAAAACTCCCACAATGTAATACACTTTCCATTAAGGATGTAACAAAATATATAAGACTTAAATGGAAAACTATTTTTTTTAAAAACCTGTATTGATCAACCACTGTGTTGAGGGATGAGATTCATCCAAAAATCAAGCATCAGCTCAGATTTTTTTTATCATCCATTTCTTAATGCATTATTTGAACTGAAACAAAAAAATTATAAATAATTCACCATAACAATATGTAAACAATAATATACAGCAACTCGTGGTAAAGTATTACCCTCCCTGAAGGGGTTTATTTTGCATATTTTTATATTTTAAAGACCAGTACACAATCTCCAACTTATTGTGTAACTATTTACCAAAAAAAAAAACACTCTTAAAAATAAAAGTTTATAAAAAAAGAACCTTTATTTTAAGACAGATAGATAGATAGATAGATAGATAGATAGATAGATAGATAGATAGATAGATAGATAGATAGATAGATAGATAGATTTTATCTCTCACTCTTCTCTTGGGAAGAGTTAATAATGAAGTGAATGTTTATTACTCTAATTAAGCAGACGTATTCACAGATTCTTTTTCTATGCCATTTAACAGGTTTTAGAAATAGAGCGAGGGATGGAGAGAAGGCTATTGTGGAGACATAAATGTGTCTGTCTGAATATGCTGCCTAATTATGTCCTTTGAGACCAGGACAAGAGGAGAGGGGAAGGAGTGTATGAAGAAGGGGAAAAGCAGGATGAGGAAAAGGGCGAAACAGAATAGAGGGGGAGGAGAGACGTGAGTGCCTGGAGGAGTCTGAGAGCAGAGGTCTTAAGCCACAGATGAATGGAAGAAGACAAACTAAACATACGTAAGAATGACAGAGAGAGAGAGAGTTGGGGGAAGGCAGGACAGACAAATAGAAAAAGAAAAGCCATTGAGAGGAAGGAAAGAACACTAGATATACACAAAAGAAAAACAAGAGCAATACACTCAGTCAGTCTTTCTATTATGAAGTGGAGGACTGTATACAAGAGACTTGACGGCAAAGACACACACACACACACAAAAACACACACAATGTCTCATTCAGAGATTCACACACAATTGTCTCATACACTGTGAATGCAACATTTATTTATAAGGTATTTGCATTTTTTTTTTAAATGTATTCCTTTAGCATGCATTTATGTTTTGAACATCTAAGCTCATTTATCATTTTTTCCTACAATGGACATGCAATTATTCACATTGCTGTCATTTGTGTGATGAAAACTGTACCTGGAAATGCATCACAGATTTACTCACCTCTGATTTCTTCAGAGAAAGATCACATTAGTCTTTGGATACGTTCAGAAAAGCGTTCCGTATACAATATGCTGTACATCATGCAGATTTTCTAAATAGAATTTCTGGATGTCCAACTACATTGGCTAAAAAATGCAGTATACAACCAGAACACATTTTGTGAAATACATCCCATGATGCAATGGGCTTGATTTGACAATCCATTTCCAATGGAATGCACCACAATTTCAGCTGTGATTTTTATCATCTCTTTTTATTTAATATAATAATGTCAATCAAGGGATGTTAAATTATTAGGGATGTGATAAAAATCTGTTGATATTGTGATTGTCGATATTATTAAAAGGATAGTTCACCAAAACATTCTCTCTTCTGTTGAACACAAGAAGATATGTAAATATCTCAGATGTTTCTTTTGTGCATACAATGAAAGTCAATGGGGTCCAATGTTTTTCGGACCCCGATGTTCTTCACAATCTCTGTGTGTGTGTGTGTGTGTGTGTGTGTGTGTGTGTGTGTGTGTGTGTGTGTGTGTGTGTGTGTGTGTGTGTGTGTGTGTGTGTGTGTGTGCGTGTGCGTGTGTGTGTCTTCTAAAGAGGAAAGAATGTTATACAAGTTTGGAACCACATGGGGGTGAGTCAATGATGACAATTTTTAAATATTGGATTAAAATGCTAAAAACAATGTTGCATACTATACTAATAAAAAAAGTATTCAATAAGCAGTACTCACGTATTCCATTCCAAACACAGCCTCTGATTTTCTCTTTTGGCATAAAGGGCTCCAACTGCATTGTTTATAGGCTGATCATGTTTCTCTCTTCAGACTTTCATGTTTTTGTATAGGTCGAGGATGGATTGGGCACCTGGCTCACAGGGTTCAGTAGTCTGGATTCACAGTTCCAGTTCTGCAGGTGTAAAATATGTGTCCAAACTGAGACAAACATAACACAGCACAAACACTGTGGTAAAAGGTGAAGTGGGATTTTTGTTCACTACCATTATTTACTCACCCTCATGTCTTTCTAAACTGGTTTAACTTTCTTCAGTGGAACACAAAAGTAGATTTTTTTAAGCATATTCAGAGAAATATCCTTGCCTATAAAAAAGGACTATGGCTGACAAGCTGCAAAAGGACAAATAAAAGTGGTATGTATGAGTTATGTATATAGTGCACATCTCCCTCATATTAGGATGGATATGTCAGTATATTGCATTTTTCTCAGACTAGACTGCCAGGTGCCGTCTGGGTAGGCTTGTTGCCATGGTGAGGAATCTGGTGAATGTATTTGAGAAAGGTTGAAGGGGGAAAAGGACAGAGGAGATGTAGGAAGACTCTGACAGGAGCAAACATAACAGTGGATCACTGCTGTTCAATGTGGAATTAAGCCAAAGTTTGTGTGTGTGTGAAATTTATGGTCCTTCGATGGTCTAAAATAGTTGTGTTGTGTAGGAGTCCTAGCCCTGTCTTTCTAGTTTCTGGGAACACAATTTTGAATTAAAAAGTTTGTATATACAAGCAAGTGTGGAATATAATATCCCTGTAGCTTGTATTTTTCTGAGCAATTCCAACCCAATCTTACAGGAGAACGCAACTATTTTATGAGGTGTCGATTTCGTATGAATTCTTACGATGTTTATGTTTAAAATGTTAAAAAAAAATTTAAAAAGTAAGCATGAATGTCCGGTCACCATGATTTTGCCAAGTGATTTTGCCAACATTTTTGTTGATCCTGGAACAACATTCATGCCCCATCTCTAAATCACAGGGAAATGATGGTTAGATGTAGAAGCACCTAACCCTGCTTGTAAGACTATACTTGACATAAATTATAAATTTGTCCCTCAAATCTGATTTGATGATTGGAATGTTGCAGGATCAACAAAGATTTTGATCCAGAACATGTTGTACTTGGTGAAATCACGTTTACCTAGTAGGAATTCATACGAATTAGCCACCAATTCGCCAAAACATAAGATTGTGTTGGCAATTTTCAAACATTTTATTGTAGCGCATCATGTTCTGTCTCACTAGGATGAACCACTTAGTATCTTCATTGCTTTATAGTATTCTTTAAGTTGCTTTAAAAAGCATCTGCTATGTAAATGAATAGTAAATATTGTCACTCTTTGTTCAGCTAATCAAAGGCTACGTTTACATGACACATATCTCGCTCTCATTGTAAATTACATTATGTACACATCACATGGATGAATGAATAAAGGAACTGTTATTTCTTAAATCAACAATTGTCACAGACACATTTTAGAGGGAGAGGGAGAGAAATTGAATGCAGTGCAATGTATTTGGAGTGGAATATAAGTGTGGAGGGAGTGTGTATCCAGACTCAAGGTAATATCATTACCTGCAGAAAGAAAGAGAGGAGAGAAAGGTGGTGGCCAGACTTGTGAGCCTATCAGTGTTAATCAATACAGGCTCAGCTACGCTACACAGAATAAGACAAAGACACACACCCATACACACACTCTCTCTCTCTCTCTGTCTCACACTGCCTGGAGCTACAGACACGAATGGATCTGGATCACAAATCTTCTGGATTGGAAGCATTAAACTCATAAGCATTAAATATGTTGATATTGAACTGTGAAGAGCTTCAAAATCAGTTCATTTTGCTGATTAAAGAGGTAAAATGAGAGTTGGGACCCAATAAAATAACCACTAAGCGCCAATAAAACCGTTGAAGCTACTGGGGCAACAAGTGCACCAAAATTGAACAAAATAAAACCACATTGGTTATAATAATAATAGTAAAAATAAAGGTACTGAAAGATTTAACTGTGTTCTCAGGTATAAGGTGTTTATAAATGTCAGACAAGTGTCACATATGTCACATGTGTTTTAAATGTTGCATTATTAATACATTGTATAAATTATACAATGTATTAATAACGATAGCTATTTCCGTTTGAAAAACGAGTTGACATTTTTCTGTTATCTTGTACATTTTTGCTCTGTCATGAAGCATTATGTGTTTCATAGTTGTTTTACTCTTTAAATTTAGCATAAAAGCCCATGATATTTAATAGTACCAGTTTACCTAATTGGAAATGTGTTTTACACATCCGGTTCCATCATTCTGATGTCAGTGGGTTTTTTGGATGGGTTTTAAAACTCAAGATATTTTCACGTTTTATTCTACGACACAAAATACATCAATATACCCCACTCATGAATTTTTAAGCTTTTGCATGCCTTGTAAAAGTTATTGCTAACAAGTGGCTTAACTACAGATGTCATCACAGCAAGATAAAGCATCTACTCACTAGTCCTTTATATAGCCTTGTTGTGTTTATAATAGCACCTGCAAACTATAATTGGAACTTATCTTGTAGATTTTAAATAAAGATTAAAGATTTTTCAGAAGCTTAGTGGTAGAGACATTGAAGTTTTGTGACCGTGGTACAGTTTTGTTTAGCTTTGATTGTATTTAAACTTCAAACTTCATAAAGGTTTTATTCATTTGTGAAGATTATCTTGATGAATAATGTGTAGCCTAAGAAACTTTTGTTGGTCACAGAGCTTACTTTCTGCAGTATTTCTCTTTTTTTGAAGCCAAATGTTTAAGTGATGTGTCTTTGCAAAAACTGACTTTTTCTTTTAATAAATAATTACATTTGTTTTGTACTTGCATTAACTATTAGCAGACTTGCATGAGGTGTAGTATGTGTATGCGCAGTCTGTCACACGCAGGAAACTATCCGAGTATTCATCACCAAGCTTGTCCCGGGATGTACAGTAACTGTACCCCGCTGCGCGCACCCCGCTGAGCCACTAAACGGAACATCAGCGACGCAATTAGGGCGAACAAGAACTCGCAGCGCGCGACAGCCCTCGCTCCCCCCGCGCGCGCTGTCAACAGGAGCGCATTCAACTTCTGGAGGAGTCGCGCGTCTGAATGAGTTCGGTGGCCCCAAAAACTGTCTGGACGCTCAAGTCACACTTAAAATGTTTCATTGCAAGTGACATGCAAACAAATGCTGCAACATGTTTTTATTTGAACTAACCATTTTTTCAATGACGTTTGATTGTGTCAATGGGTATATGAACTCCTCAGCCTCAGTTAGCATATTTCAACAATTACTTGGACTGATATGTTCAACATGTCCATAAATGTTTGGGCACAATCTTCTTCATGCCAAATTTAAGTTTTTCCTCACATATCAACATTGGTCAACATCGTCACTGCATTTTAGCCTACATTTTAAATTAATTAATTGAATTTTTATTTCCACGTAGACTATGAATTCTCAGAAAATCGTTTTCCTCAATAATCGGGTTATTTTTTATTTTCAAAAATACTTTGCTTAAAAAGTGGAAAGGTTGGGGGTTGGTACTTTGTTTTCAGATTCAATGTCAATTAATAATTTAAAAAGTGGTAGGTGCCGAAATACATTTTCGGGGCATGTATTAAATAGCGAATTAACAGCAATTCTGGCATTGTTATTGCACTGGGACGACATCTACATTTTATTGTTCAGTATGTGTCTATTTTTTTCTCGTTGGTACAGCTCTTGCTTTTTAGTCTCCTTTTAAATCTTAATAATGTAGACATAATGTGAGCTCATCTATGCAATAATTACATTTTCCAGAGGATACACATTCTGGAGAGATTAGGAACAACCTAAACATGCCGCGAGACTTGTTTACAACTACAAACCCCATGTTTAGACATAGGGTGGGATGTAAACACAAGGTGACATAATTTAAGACATACAAACCGTAGGCAGCGCAAACATTTACTCAAAACTCTCAGGGGATGCTTGATTAAATTACAATTAGGCCCCGCCCCTGGTGTCCTGTGATTGGGCGCTGAGATAAGGGGGCTGTCCTTTGTATAAATAGACACGCGCTCCACTATTTGACAGTCAAAACAAACGTAGTAGCCTACTGACCTGCACTTGATGTCAGCTTGTAGACACAGCATGGTATTCTACAGTGTTTAGTTATATATTTTATTATTAGAATTAAGTAACCAGACGACCATTGCGCACATGCAAGCCCATCCTAGAAGACAGGAAGACATCCTAGAAGTGACCGAGGATGGATTCGCCTATGCAGGGTTCCTTCTGGATTCCCCTCGCGCTCTGCGCCCTGCTATTGTGGGGCTCCGTGTGTGCTCGTGAGTCGGTCTGTCAGGAGATATCTGTGCCATTGTGTAGAGGGATCGGCTATAACTACACCTACATGCCGAACCAATTCAACCACGACACGCAGGATGAAGCCGGACTTGAGGTGCACCAGTTCTGGCCCCTCGTGGAGATCCAGTGTTCCCCCGACCTGCGCTTCTTTCTTTGCAGTCTGTACACGCCCATTTGCCTTGAGGACTATAAGAAGCCTTTGCCGCCGTGCAGGAGTGTGTGCGAACGGGCGAAAGCGGGTTGCGCGCCGCTGATGAGGCAATATGGTTTCCCGTGGCCGGACCGTATGAGGTGCGATCTTCTACCCGTGCAGGGGGATTCAAACACTCTGTGCATGGACTACAACAGAACTGATGCTACAGCATCACCTGCTGCTGTAAAACCAACTAGCCGCCCGGGGAAGCCATACAAGCGGAAAAATAAAAGCAGTCCTGGATCTTCTTCATGTGAACCGGAGTGTCACTGTCGCGCGCCTATGGTGACCGTGAGCAATGACCGCCATCCCTTGTATAACTGGGTCAAGACGGGCCAGATCCCCAATTGCGCCATGCCGTGCCACAACCCATTTCTTTCTCAGGAGGAAAGGACCTTTGCCACATTTTGGATAGGGATTTGGTCGGTTTTGTGTTTCCTGTCAACTTTCGCCACCGTTGCCACTTTCCTTATTGACATTGAGAGGTTTAAATACCCCGAGCGCCCTATTATTTTCCTGTCCGCCTGCTATATGTTCGTGTCCGTGGGATACATCATCAGACTCATCGCGGGGCACGAAAGGGTCGCGTGCAACCAGGATCATGAGGTGGACCTTATCCACTATGAAACTAGGGGCCCCGCGCTTTGCACGCTTGTGTTTCTACTCATCTATTTTTTTGGGATGGCGAGCGCCATCTGGTGGGTGATTCTGACGTTTACATGGTTCCTCGCGGCAGGAATGAAGTGGGGAAATGAAGCAATCGCGCGATTCTCGCCGTATTTTCACTTGGCCGCTTGGCTCATTCCGAGCGTGAAATCTATTGCCGTGCTCGCACTGAGTTCGGTGGACGGAGACTCGGTTGCGGGAATCTGCTACGTGGGCAACCAGAACTTGGATAACCTGCGAGGATTCGTGCTCGCGCCACTGGTGATTTATCTTTTTATCGGAACGATATTTTTATTCGCGGGCTTCGTGTCTATGTTTCGGATACGGAGCGTCATTAAACAAGGAGGAACGAAAACGGACAAACTCGAGAGATTGATGGTCCGTATCGGGGTGTTTACAGTGCTGTATACGGTCGTTGCCATGGTGATTGTGGCTTGTTACGTTTACGAACAGCACAACCGTGAAGCGTGGGAAAGAGCGCACGCGTGTAACTGCTCGTCGGAGAAAAAAGCCCTGAAACCTGATTACGCCGTGTTTATGCTCAAATACTTCATGTGCCTTGTGGTCGGGATCACGTCAGGCGCGTGGACGTGGTCCGGTAAAACTCTGGACTCTTGGCGAGTCCTGTGCACGCGCTGCTGCTGCAGTTGGGGTAGTAAAGGCACGAGCGGGTCAGTTTACAGTGACGCGAGCGCGGGACTTACGTGGAGATCCGGCACAGCAAGTTCAGTTTTGTGCCCTCCAAAACAAATGCCACTGTCTCGAGTGTGATGATGACTACGACATAGGAAATGCATAACTTATCAAAAAGACTTTGCAAACTGACTGAGTGACTGTTGCTTTCCTGACAGAGATGGAAGACGCATAATACCAGCGTTAGGTGAGACCGGGGCTAGTTGTCACTATTTAACACTAGTGTGAGAAATATTCACTGGACTGTTTTCTCTTCAATTAAACTAAATAGCCAACCAGTTATTAAAACTGTGTATCAGGTTATTACGAATGTGCCTTTAAAAGTGTTATACGGGTTTTCTTATGTATTTATATTAAGATGTTATTGTTAAAACTGCACAGAATGTTTAACATTTATATGAGATTGTGTCTATTTATCATTTACTTTTACAGAAAACTATTTTGACAATAAAACACTGTGTGAAATATTACTAAAGCATTTTTTATTATTATGTGTAATTCATGTTTACAGAGAGCTCTCTCACACTCACAAACATCTTGTAGGTCACGATGACCAGCACTGTACCAGTGGACCATTGTGAGGTGTAAGTCTAAACCATAAGGTCTAAACCCCACAGCTAGAAGGACACTGCCATTTATTGGTCATCATAAAAATAACAGCTGGTGAAAATTTGGCTTTGTTCAAAATAATATCAAATTTCATTTATTTGAGAAATTATTTCTCAGTACAGGTACATGACATATATACAACTAAAATATTAAATAAAAATAAAAAAGATGCATTTTTTCATTACATTTGTATGAAATGGAGAATTTAAGGTATTGATATTTGACGTTATTAATATGATTTATGAAAACATGCATGTGCTGATATAATTAATCTATAGGGCTGTAATGAAAAAAAAAAAAAGTTGATATGGCACAATGACTTCTAATAAAAATTAAAAATGGCACTTTTCAACTAGGTTCAACTCTTGGACTATAGTACAGATTTACTAATTAAAAAGTAACTTTAACATTTCTCATGCAGCTTCAAACTATGATAAAGTCCGAATTATTTCTTGAAGCTCTGTAACATTTATTTTGTCACTTATTTTTCAGTTTCACAAATGATCCCTGATATTACAAAAACCTTCGGATAGAGAGGCTGAGTGAATGTGTTCTTGACCTTGTGGATGAGGGTCATTGTGTCAGAGACGCTGTAAAAGGACAGAATTCCTGCTCTGTGATCAACATACACTCCTATTCTAGAAGATTTGGACCTTACATTGAAATTAGTCTTTTTGTAATTACTACAGAATAGGTATTTGGAGCAAGAGCAGAACAATCTCCAGGACTGATCATTACATCCAATTTTAACACCCCGTCCCTTCCTGCTGATGCTCTTATATGACACTGATATTCCCACCGCACCCCCACTCCACTCCACCTCCCAGTAACAGCGTCCACACACACTCTCTCTACACAACACCTGAGGCCAAACATCAAATCTGTCCAGATGATCGGGATACGGCCGGACTGTGTGCTTGCGAGTAGCCACTCAGTTTCTCCTAGATAGGCTGAGTTTTTTATTCGCTGTGTTTTGATCCAGAGTGGTCAAAAGAAATAGCCTAATTCAAAAACAGCTCAAAATAATATAGGCTAGATCTAATTTTGTTCATATGTATTACAACATGTCACAGTGCAGGTACAGTGCCTGATATTTTGAGACAACTCAAAAATTCATAATAAATAAAATCTAGAGATTTATATTCAAAATGTTCATGTTTTTGATTATTTTTTTTAATTATTATGTTTTGATAATTGTTTTTTATCATGTTTTGTGCAATGTAGGAAAATCATCTATCAATCGAAAAAGTGGCCTATATAATGAGAATGATTTAAAATATTTCATAAAGCTAAGGTGAAATGGACAATTTAAGTTACGTGTGATATTTAATGTTAAAATAAAACCTCAAAATAATACAGCAGGTACTGATAATGTTATTGTCATTATTTTTTTGCACTACAAATTAATATGTAGCACTACAATCAATTAACTTTTTTGAAAAGACACTAACTGTCATATGATTATGAAATTTGTAGAAGCTCTATATCATCTATACTTCTAGATGACACAGTTTCACTGACGATTCCTGATTTACGCCAAACCCCGGATAGAGCGGCTGAGTGAATGTGGTCTGCACTGTGTGGATGAGGGTCATTGTGTCAGAGACGCTGTAGAAGGACAGGATTCCTGCACTGTGATCCACATACACTCCTATTCTAGAGGAGCTGGAGGTTACAGGGAGTCCAGATTTTTTGTTATTGTGACTAAATATGTATCCAGAGCGAAAGCAAAATAATCTCCAGGACTGATTGTTACTTCCAAATTTACACTCATCACCCCGTCCCTTCCTGCTGATGCTCTTATATGACACTGATATTCCCACCGCACCCCCACTCCACTCCACCTCCCAGTAACAGCGTCCACACACACTCTCTCTACACAACACCTGAGGCCAAACATCAAATCTGTCCGGATGATCGGGATAGAGTTGGATTGTGGCAGTGCAAGTAGCCATTCTGTTTTCCTCAGACAGACAGAGGCGTTTATGCACTGACTCAGAATCCAGAGTAAACTGATGGGAATCTGATGGAGATAAAACAGATTGCATTTGTTGAAATACCTTCAAAGCATTAAGTGAGGCAACAATCAAAGATATAAATGTAGAAACCAGATCACTGACGTATTCCACAAGTTTTCAAGTCAAATTATTAGATTAGAAGTTTAGTTAAAAAGTGTAAATTGTAATTTTTTGGCCACTAGTGGAACAGAATTACAAAATAATGACTGCTTTCATAAACACCCCCCCTGTCTGCCATTGTTTGGAGTAGCTAATCTAAACCCCAAACTCAAGCTGCTATGTCGGACCACTGCAATACTGTTTGGTGCTGATAGTGACAGAAATGACACTTTGCCTTTATGTATATTGGTCTGTGTTTGCTTTATTTGTATTATTATTTATAACACTTACAGTGTAAGAAGTCCTCCCTTGTTCTGGGTTCAGTGATTTTGATGTGTTTCGCTGCAGAAACAAACAGACATTTAAAGTGTGCAGATAAAAGTGTCCATAATATGTATTTATTTAATAACAATAATGTATTAATTATTATTAACAATAATTTATTGTTATTAACAATTATTAGTTTTATTGACATCCATGTACATTTTGTTGTACTCTGATTTATAAGGCGAGTCTGTACTTTACCTCTACCAGATAACGTTTCTATCTCCTCTTTGCAGAAATTCTCAATTTTACTTCTTAACACAGATACAGATCTTCTCGCATCATCATAAGTCAAGACAGAACGGACAGTGGTGCAGTCTGTAGGTGCAGGAGGGACGGAAACAGACTGGAATCTCTACATATACAAAAAGACAACAGACTTACAGGTAAATATGAATCACACAGTGTAAAGATTAAGTATTTTATTTGCTTACTTGCATGTCATGTGGCCATCAACAGACACAGAGAATCATATACATGTGATTATGCTGTTAAATTATTGAAATATTAACTTAAATCTTTCAAGTTTTCAAGTCAATATTTTAGGTTACGGGGTTCAGCTGACAGAAAAGTTTGGGAATACCCGATCTAATACAATCTTGACAACATTCACACTGATCAGAACAACTGGCAGTTGTTCTCAGATTCATTAAATGAATGCAATTATTCATCTCAAATCAAATGTCAATGAAAGAGTCTGCTGTAATGAGCCGTAATAATAAAATCATTCTAAACCTGTAGGAAATGTATGTGATCATCTGTGTGTGAAAGCTGCTTCAGCTCAGCTTCTCTCCTCCTCAGATCATCAATCTCCTGCTCCAGTCGCTTCAAGAGTCCTTCAGCTCGACTCACTGCATCCTTTTCCTGATCTCTGATCATCCGTGTCACCTCGGATCGCATTTTCTTAATAGAGCGGATCAGTTCAGTGAAGATCCTCTTACTGTCCTCCACTGCAGCCTGTGCAGAGCGCTGTAAGGACACACACACACAGAAAACCACTAGAATCAGTCCATTCAATCTGATAGTTATATTTCTCCTCTTTTCAAAACTCACCTTGTGAGTCTGCACAGACTCTCTGAGCTCCTGGAGCTTTGTTTGCCTCTCTTGAATTCTCTTCTGTAATATTATTACTGTCTCTCCAACCTGTTTCTGTGAGGATGAACAAATCATTGTAAACATTAGAAAACTTCAGTTTTCTCTCAATAGGACTTCAAAGATTTCATGTACTACATCTAAATAATTTTTTTACTGGAATTTATCTATTACATTCAATATTTTTATGAAACAATTACATTTGTTCACCTTTCCATTGCTCTGATAAAGAAAAATAAACACACGGCAAATGACCCAGAGCCAGAACTAAAGTGCTAATAAAATACTATACTATGGCTACAAACAGAGATGGAAACTCAAGTCTGCGACCTGATTCCCGATTTCGTTCTCTCGTCTTGACAGCATGAAACACCACATTTTACTATTCATTCATTCATTCCCTATCAGTGTGAGGTGCAGCAACACAAATTACAACAATTCATCTCTAATCACACCAAGCCAGCATTAGGTGCGTGTGTTAATCACCGTTTGGAAAAGTGCTGTTATAAATGAATAATGGCAATAACAGTATAGTCAAGTCTTAAAGGGATAGTTCACTTTGAAATTAAATTTTGGTATGTTTTAGCTTACCTCAAGGGCATCCAAGATGTAGGTGTCTTTTTTTCCTCAGTAGTTTCAATTTGGATATTTTTAGGTCAAACCGTTCTTGTCTGACAGTCATATCATGCAGGTCTATGGTCACCCCCTCAAAGAACATGCACAGAGTCCAAATTAAAACAATTCCCCATCGTCCAAATTAAACAATTCCCCATCGTAAGTACACATTGATGGCCTAAGACACGAAACGAGCGGTTTGTGTGAGAAAACGAACAGTATTTATATCGTTTTTACCTCTTGTAACACAGCCACGTCCAAGTGAACTGAGTGTGCGAGCGCATCCTGGTGTGTGACGTGTACGCAGACTGGTGCATAGACATATACACTAGATGTCGCCTTGGCTACGGCAGTTCATTGGAACGAATGTCTTTAAGGCGACATCTAGTGTATATGTCTATGCACCAGTCTGCGTACATGTCACACAGCAGGATGCGCTCGCGCCCTCAGTTCACTTGGACGTGGCTGTGTATAAGAGCTAAAAACGATATAAATACTGTTCGTTTTCTCACACAAACCGCTCGTTTCGTGTCTTAGGCCATCAATGTGTACTTACGATGGGGAATTGTTTTAATTTGGACTCTGTGCATGCTCTTTGATGTGGTGACCATAGACCTGCATGATATGACTGTCAGACAAGAACGGTTTGACCTAAAAATATCCAAATTGAAACTACTGCGGAAAAAAAGACACCTACATCTTGGATGCCCTTGAGGTAAGCTAAAACATACCAAAATTTAATTTCAAAGTGAACTATCCCTTTAACGGTCTTAACATGTCATTTAATTTGAAAAGCAATCAATCAATCAATACAGAAGCTGTAGTTGCACATCTATCAGAAACTTGCTGGCAATTTTCAGGAAGTACACGTTTCAATGTCCCTTTAATATTTCTTTTTACCTTTTCATGTTTTTTTTCTTTTTTCTTTAATGTATTTGCTACTATATGCACAGAATATCCAAATTTACTATCTGGTCTATGTAACAGTAGAAGGCCAGAAAGAGCTTCCAGAAAGAGCTTCCAGTTAGCGCTCCTGCCTCCCACGCCGGAGACCTCGGTTTGAATCCTGCTTGGAGTGGGGTGAATAGGAGTGGTTACTTTTGGTGCTGTGACCCGGATGGGAGTGAGGTTTTGTGGGGTGAGTGTAACAGACATAGGCCAGTAAGAGCTGTGCGTGTAAACCTCACTCCCCTGGCCTCAAGAGGTGTGCTAGCGGCTGCAGTCTTTAGCGTCCTTGTTAGTGGGAGTGGGTTGAGTAGGACCGCTTACACCTGTAATGGACGGACTCTTCCATACGTATCCCCCTGTCTGACTTATTACCACAGATCGGTTTGTTGGGTCGGGGTGTGTTATTATATTGGCTTAACATAACACACTGATAGGAATGTTACTTTTTGTGTTGTTTACTCTGTGACGCTTGTCTATACGCAGGGGTTTTGTTATGCTATAGGCTACCCATTGCTTGAGAACATCAGTAAGCGGCAAGTCAAATATAGCTCAAAATACACAGCGCGTTTTTTCTCTCTCGCTGTGACTATCTCTGCATTCCAATTGATGTGATGTCGATTTTAAGTAATAATAAATTTGAATGAATGAACAAGACCTTCTGTAGAAGTAATTAGTTTTAATATTTTGATACTTCAAAATTGATTTAGCCTCATACACTGCTAATTATATGTTTAGCTGAAAGAACTATTGTTTAAAATAGAACAAAAACTTGAGACTTTACAGGGACTTGTGAACATGTCTGGATACTAATAATAATTTATAATGATACAATATACTGATAACGCAATTTAATGTATTAGGTTTAGAATAACAGCAAACAGAAGTTATATGCAATTTCAGTTCATACCTGTTTCTCTGTTCTCTCTGCTTCAGCTGAAACAGTATCGTGATTTTTGTGTTCATCCACCACACACATCAAACAAATAGATCGCTGGTCAGTGCGACAGTAAAGCTCCATCAGTCTGTCGTGTTTAGAGCAGATCATCTCCTGCAATCGTCCAGTGGCATCAGTCACTTTGTGTCGTTTCCTTGAACGAGATTCTTCATGACTCTCAAAGTGACTTTGACAGTATGACTCCAGACACATCATACAGGACTTTACAGCTTTGCGTTTCCTTCCAGTACAGACGTCACACTCCACATCTCCAGGTCCAGCATAACCGAGAGCAGGACGAGCTGTTTGGACTTTTGTCTTCTTCAGTGTCTCCACCATTTCAGCCAGCATCACATTCTTATTTAAAGCAGGTCTTGGAGTGAAGGTCTGTCTGCACTGAGGGCAGCTGTAAACTCCCTCCTGATCATCTTTATTCCAGCAGTCTGTAATGCAGTTCATACAGTAACTGTGTCCACAGGCGATGGTCACTGGATCCTTCAGTGGATCCAGACAGATTGAACAGCTGAACTGATCTTCTTCGGCCACTGAAATACTGGCTTCTGCCATTTCACTGCACGAACACAGCATACAGCCAGACAACGACTGATCAACACTTAAGTTTCGATTTCTCTCAACTGAGCAGTGTTTCCTGTCTCGAGACGTGTGCAAAAGAGGTGTGTTTGTATGGTGTGAATCACCTTTTGATCATGAAACATGGGAGTCTGTTTTTCTCAGATCATTCACTTGCGTTGCAATTAGCTTAGTATAAATATAGGTTACTTATGGAGCAACCTGAATTCAATACGAGAATCAGCAGATCCACAAACAGCTACTTAACAGCTACTTAAATTTTACAGTGCAAGTATAAAGAATTATATAGCTTACAATAAGTCCTTAGGTTTCTTTCTATCTGATACCAAAGCGTTTTATCTATCTGATATCTTCTGCGTTTGAGAAATTGAAAGTAGCTCACCAGTTTGTGAAAATACACAGCCAAAAAAGGAACAGTAGATGGCGCTCAAACGCAGTGTTTTTTAATGCCTGTACTAGTTGTGCCAGTATTTACATATGGATAAGAAATGTCAGTATTTTAGTAATAGAATATAAAATCATTCAATAAAACAACAAAATTGTTTTAATTGTGATCCATTTAACTAATGTATGGTAAACACACACACACACACACACACTCAAAACATTTAACTAGGACAAAACATTTAACTAGGTTTTTTTTTGTGGCTACCTCATTTTCTTGAAAAAACAAAAACAAAAAAAAACAGTACAATAATGTCATCAAATGTGTTGATATTTTTATTGCGTCATTTTGCAACATTTTGGTGCTAGTTTCTGATTGGCCAGCTACAGCAACCCAGTCAATGACACTTATAAAATAACGTTTTAATGAAAAACAATGTCCTTGGTATCAAAGTAATTTTGCAAGAGTCTATTTTATCTTATCAAAGCATTCTGTAAAATACTGTAATATTTTTAAGGTCTGTTGTCAGCAGTAGTTTAATTGTATTTAACAAATTCTAAAGACATCTGAGTCAATTGCAGATATTTAAAAAATAAGAGGTCAGCGATTTGAAGTATATACTGTAAGCAACAAAGTAATCCATTTATAATTCATTAATAATAATAAAAATAAATAAATAAATAAAAAACTCTTGGGGTGTCCAGTAGTCTGTAATGCAGCTCATTCAGTTATGGTGTCCACAGGGGACGGTCACTGGATCCTTCAATAGATCCATAGGGCAGTTTTTATTTATTGATTGATTGATTGGCATCAGACATAGATTTACCTGTACATTTTGTGGTAAATCAGTGTCCAGATTCAACTGTACTTAGGATTGTCACTGGAATGATGGGAGAGAGGACACTGATAACTACATATACCCATCGCTTTTATCATGATTAAACCTGTAATATGACTTATAATCTCTTAAGATGACAGTTTCAGTGTTGATCCTAAATTGATCCCAAACCCCGGATAGAGCGGCTGAGTGAATGTGGTCTGGACTGTGTGGATGAGGGTCATTGTGTCAGAGATTCTGTAGAAGGACAGAATTCCTGCTCTGTGATCCACATACACTCCTATTCTAGAGGAGCTGGAGATCACAGGGAGTTTAACCACTTTCTGATTGTGTCTGAATGCACACCTGGAGTCAGAGCAGGACAATCTCCAGGACTCATCATTAAATCCAAAGACACAATCGTCACCATCTCCTTTCCTGCTGATGCTCTTATATGACACTGATATTCCCACCCCAGCCGTCCCACTCCACTCCACCTCCCAGTAACAGCGTCCACACACACTCTCTCTACACAACACCTGAGAAAAATCATGAAATCTGTCCGGATGAACAGGGTACGGCTGGTCAGTCCCAATAAAAGTAGCCACTCTGTTGCCTTCAGAAAGACGGAGGTATTTATGTGCAGTGTTTGAATCCAAGGTGAGTTGATAGGAATCTGAATGGGGCAAAAAATTACACTAAACAAAGTTGCACAAGTACCATGCTGTTGTGTGATAAAAAATTAGATGCATATGATAAATAAAATTCAGACTAACAAATGATTTATACTTGAGAATTCGTAAATGTCTGACAGTATGTGAATTTTTATTAGTAACACTTACATTTCAAGAAGTCATCTCTGGATGTGGGTTCAATGGTGGTAACAATCTCAATGTATGTCACTAATGAAACCAAAAGACATATATAGTGTAATTCGCAAGTAAACACAATATTAAATCAGTCCCATTAATAATGTTCTCTCAGTTTGTTTTTGTAGTTATTATGATACATCACTCCTTTAAAGTGAACAAATTCCTAGTACTTTACCTCTACCAGATATCTTTTTTATGTCCTCCTTGCAGAGGTCCTCAAGTTTCTCTTTTAGCATAGACACAGATTTTCCTATATCATCATAAGAGAGGAGAGAACTGACATTGACGCTGTCTGTGGATGCAGGAGGAACAGAGAGAGACTGGAAACTCTACAAAGGGACAAAAACATACCAGAATTGAATAAGTAACGCTTTCCAGTGTTCAATAACTTTTTAAAAATGGTTTAAATGAGAGGCTGACATGCTTCTCTGTTGAGAGAAATCATTACATATTAAACATATACACAACACACAACTAACCTCATTTATGACACCATTCCTGTCAAAATAACAACTGCTTACTGCTTACAACCTAATACTTCAGTTTAGGTTTTAAAGGTTATGCCATTTATATATATTTATATATATGCCTTTTTTTTTTTTAAATCGAGAATCGAATCGAACCGTGACTTTAGAATCGAAAATGTAATCGAATCGAGGATTTGGAGAATCGTGACACCCTTAATATATATATATATATTCAAAAAACACAAAAAGTATTTTTTGTACTTCATTCATTGCACTATATGGGAAAAACAATCCACCTTCTGTGTTCCACGAAAGAAATGAAAGAAAGAAAGAAAGAAAGAAAGAAAGAAAGAAAGAAAGAAAGAAAGAAAGATTTACTATGAATAAACTGGGTGAATAAATGATGACATCATTTTAATTTATGAGTAAACTAATCATTTTACAGTTCTAACAGAGATTTATAGATAATCTACAGTATAATCTGTACATTGAAGTTCGTGCAGCTTTTTCCGGCGAAGTGTCTGGTTCCTCTTTATATGATGTGCATTTTTCTGTTTTTTCTTCATATGACGTGCATTTTTCGGTAAGCTTTTACTGTATTGCATCCTGAACATACATTTACACACCACATACACAGTAGCCTATAGTATGTGCTTTTCCTACCTGTTTCTCAGCCATCTCTGCTTTAATTGAAATAGTGTGGTGATTTTTGTGTTCATCCATCATACACATCAAACAAATACATCGCTGGTCAGTGCGACAGTAAACCTCCAGAAGTCTGTCATGTTGAGAGCAGATCATCTCCTGCAGTCGTACAGTGGCATTAATCCAATTGTGTTTTTTATCTTTAAAGAAACTGTCATGTTGTTCAAGGTGACTTTGACAGTAAGAGTTCAAACACATCAAACAGGACTTTACAGCTTTGTGTTTCCTTCCAGTACAGACGTCACACTCCACATCTCCAGGTCCAGCATGAGAGCAGGACGAGCTGTTTGGACTTTTGTCTTCTTCAGTGTCTCCACCATTTCAGCAAACACCACATTCTTGTTTAAAGCAGGTCTTGGAGTGAAGGTCTGTCTGCACTGAGGGCAGCTGTAAACTCTCTTCTGATTATCTTTATTCCAGCAGTCTGTAATGCAGATCATACAGTAACTGTGTCCACAGAGGATCGTCACTGGATCCTTCAGTAGATCCAGACAGATTGAACAGCTGAACTGATCCCGAGCCACTGAAATACTGGCTTCTGCCATTTCACTGCACAAGCAAACAGATACACACACAGTTATACGACGGCTGAACAACACTAACGTTTCAATTTCTCTCAACTGAGAAGTGTTTCCAGTCTTGAGACGAGTGCAAAACAGGTGTGTTTGTAAGGTGCGACTCACCTCTTGATAAGAACCAATCTGTCTTGCAATAAGCATAACAACTAAAGGCCTATTATGTAGCCTATTAAAAACAGTATTATATTCAGAAGATCCGCACAGACAGCTGTACTGAATTCCAACTTTCCACTGCATGTAGCCTGCGCAAATGGAAATATACAACAAGTCCTTAAGTTGCTCTTCATCTGATACCGAAGCGTTTCCTCGTTCTGCGTTGAGAAAGTGAAAGTAGTTTAAGCTGTTACCATTTTGTGTAAATACACATCCAGGCATCTGCCAATAGATGGCGCTCACACACACACTGTTTTCTAATGCTTGTCAGTAAAAATACTGTTTTTGCTAAAAAAAAAAAAAAAAAAAAAAAAATATATATATATATATATATATATATATATATATATAACAGCAGAAGAGGCTGATGATAGAGGTTGGCAATTGAACCCAAACACATACATAGCTGTGAGGAGCTGTTTTTCTATGCGTATCTATCTATAGCATGGCAAAATTTGAACAATACTATAAACTTACTACTTATGAAACCACTTTCTTGTTTGATAATATTTTGGGGGTATTTTTTTGTTTTTTTTGTCTTTTTTTCCTTTTTTGTATCGTTTTCTGTTTTCTTGTAAAAACTCTTACATACTTTTTTTGTGGTAAAACATTTTTCTAATCTACATAATAAAAAAATATACAATGGCGTTCTTAGAAGACCTATCAAATGTGTTGATATTTCATTAAATAACAGTTCATTATTATTTTTGTTTTTGGTTATACCAGGCCTTTATTATTTAGGACTATATACAATGTTTCCCAGATTGTTTTAATGCTGTATGCACTTCTTTTTATGAACCACAAAAGGAGAATAAAAAAAAATGGTAATGAATGAATAGCGACCAGCATCACGTTTTTAAAAATAGACGCAAAAGTATCACAGAATAATGCAATACGTGTCGTATATTTCAAGTGTTTTGGAGGCAATGCTGGGTAAAGCCTGGAATACACTACACGACTTTTGCTCAGGTTTTAAAAGTCGAGCAGTGTATTCCAGCCTTAAGTTAGGCTAAAAAGGTAATTAATTGCTTGCTACTAATTAGCCTACATCTTCAACAGTGTAATTAGATTACTCTAACTACACTTTCTAAAAAGTATTGCATTAGGCTACTTATTAGGCTACTAATTACTTTTTAAATCCAATATCAACCTCGACCAGTGGAACAATATAGACATGAAACTGCTGTTTTAATTCATTCAAATAAACAATATAGCCTACAATTGCATAAATTATTCTTGAACTGACCAAAGTGTGTAAAGGGAGATGGTTACATTAAAAACATATATTTTAACATTACGTTTTGATGTTAAATCCATTATTCTTTTATATAGAATTGTTCTGTATTTTTAACAGAAGTAACTAATTCAATTACAGAAAAAATAAGAGTAATCTCTTACTTTACTTTTTCAAGGAAAAAAGTAATTAAATTACAGTATCACTTAGTAATTAATTACACCCAACACTGTCTGGGGGTACTGTCTGATCCGCTCCATTTAGAGAAGGTTATACAGATGATCAGAGATCAGGAAAACTGGGTGAAGTGAGCCAAACTGAAAGATTAAAGATTAGCCAGAGCTGTGAAGGAGATACTTAATGTGGCTTAAAGTCCTAAAACTACAACCAGGGACAACCAATTTCTCTTATCAAAAACACTATCTATTGCAAAGATAACAACACCATGATACAAGTGGAAAGACAATATTCTTACTTTAAATGTTCTCCCCATAGAGAACAGTTTTATAAAAAAAATAATTCCTGGCTTCACTGAGAGACTGACACCTGTTCTTTATTATCTGAACTAAATTACAGGTGAGTCACACCAGATACACCTGTTTTGCATGTTCTTGCAATTTGGAAACTATTTCAGCTTTTCATTTCAGGGAAAACGAAACCTAGTGTAGAAAAGCTGCTGTATGTATCAGTCTATCAGTGTCTATCAGTTCTACCGTACAGTGAAATGGCAGAAGCCCGTATTTCAGTGGCTCGGGATCAGTTCAGCTGTTCAATCTGTTTGGATCTACTGAAGGATCCAGTGACGATCCTCTGTGGACACAGTTACTGTATGAGCTGCATTACAGACTGCTGGAATAAAGAGGATCATAAGAGAGTTTACAGCTGCCCTCAGTGCAGACAGACCTTCACTCCAAGACCTGTTTTAGGTAAAAATACCATGCTGGCTGAAGTGGTGGAGAAACTGAAGAAGAAAAAAGTCCAAACAGCTCGTCCTGCTCTCAGTTATGCTGGACCTGGAGATGTGGAGTGTGACGTCTGTGCTGGAAAGAAACGCAAAGCTGTAAAGTCCTGTTTGATGTGTCTGGAGTCATACTGTCAAAGTCACTTTGAGAGTCATGAAGAATCTCGTTCAAGGAAACGACACAAAGTGACTGATGCCACTGTACGACTGCAGGAGATGATCTGCTCTAAACACGACAGACTGATGGAGGTTTACTGTCGCACTGACCAGAAATGTATTTGTTTCAGGTGTGTGATGGAAGAACACAAAAATCACGATACTGTTTCAGCTGAAGCAGAGAGAACAGAGAAGCAGGTATGAACTGAAAACACATAAACTGTGTTGATTCTTGAAGTTATGCCAATTAGGCAATTAATGATGACATTTTCACACAATAATCAAAATTGTAATATAAATAATGAATTCATTTGCACTGAGTCCATTGAGGAGGATTACAGTTATTTTTCTTTCCTCAGAAAAAGGTTGGAGAGATACAAGATAAATTCCAGCACAGAATCCGAGAGAGACAGAAGAAGCTTCAGGAGCTCAGAGAGGCTATGAAGACTCATAAGGTGAGAGTCAGACTTAACAAGTACCCTACTTTCACCAGTCAGAGCTCAGTGTTAGACGAGTTTCCAGTTCTACTGTAACCCACTGTGTTTAATAGGCTGATGTTGAGTGAAAGGTCTGATTGTCTGTGTGTCCTAACAGCGCTCTGCACAGTCTGCAGTGGAGGTCAGTGAGAGGGTCTTTACTGAACTGATCCGCTTCATTGAGAGAAGCCGATCTGAGGTGACACGGATGATCAGAGATCAGGAAAAGGATGCAGTGAGTCGAGCTGAAGGACTCTTGAAGCGACTGGAGCAGGAGATTGATGATCTGAGGAGGAGAGAAGCTGAGCTGAAGCAGCTTTTACACACTGATGATCACATACATTTCCTTCAGGTAACAGAATTCTGATCAATAGAACAGTGCAGTGGTCATGCAGAAGTCTTTTCATTAGATACAGACTTATTTTCTCATTTTACTGTAACATAACTATGATCTGAGCCACTAAAATAACAATTAAAATGTTAGATCCTTTTGCCTTACCAGATCCCATCATGAGATGTTTTTGTGGCACCTAAAATCAGTTCAAGTTTTGTCTAATACCCCAAAACAGTAAATCCTCAAATCTCTGTAACAATAATAATAAATAAAAAAAACAGTAGGCTAATACAAAAACAAGATTACAAACAAGCAAATAAAAAACATTTGAAGAATTGTTGAAGAATACAAATTGGAAAATACAATGGAAAATGACTGCTTAACAACATCATCATGTGACACTAAAAACCTTGAGTTATAGACATTCCCTTATCTCTTAACTTATAAAGACATAAAGACAACATAGTACGCAATATTCATAACACCACCTGACAGAATTCCTGGCAACTGCATTCTAAACAACAGTTGGTTGGAATGTTGTCAGGAATTCTGTTAGGTGTGGTTAGTATTGTGTTCTTACTATAATAATTTCATTAACTCTACAGACAGGTTTTTTTTAGATACAAATGAAATTTCACAATGCTAGATTTCAGTTTCGATACCACACCTAAAACTACTAGCCTAACTAATATAAAGTTCAGACATTATTAAAGAGAAAACACTAGTAATAAAATATGAACAGCTGAACATATAAGTAATAACACAAATAAATGGAATAGAACAAAAATACAAATAAATTAAACAGTGCTTTAAGTTTTATATGTCTAAGTATTCAGTTACAGAAATTGGATAGTCTTCAGTGTATAAATGAAATATAGATTAATCTTTTTTAAAGTTATTCAGAGCAGTGAGTGTTTTTCTGTTTGTCTTTTATTGTTTGATTAACATTAATGAAACACAGACAGCAGCAGGAATATTAGGCTGCTGTCACTTTAAGAATTCACTTAAGACAGGAACATAAACAGCATAAAAGGAAAACTCAATTCGGAGTTCTCGTGCTATCTGAGAGGTGGCTTTCTGTGCATGTGCTTCAGATGTGTGTGCACAGCAAGTAGCAAATTGAATGGTTTAAAATTGCCTGAAAGTTGCTGGATGTACAGAATCACTACAGATTAATTTGGAAAAAATAAGTGTGATACAAATCTTGGGGAGGATGCTGGTAAAACGTTTTTGTGTCTTTGTATCTTTAATGTTTCTGTTTATTTATTTTCTCTAGAGTTTCCAGGCTCTCTCTGAACATCTGGAATCTTCCGGCATACCCAGAGTTACCGGCAGTTCTGTCCACCTTTATAATGATGTGAGAAAATCTGTCTCTCAACTGAAAGACAAACTGGAGAAGTTCTGTAAAGAGGAGATGGAGAAAATATGTGGTCAAGGTAAAGCGGCAGAAACATTTACTTAACACTTTAGAATACTGTTCCATCATTAATGAATAACTACACAGAAACAAATGAGTAACACATTCTAGTAACTACTATTAACTAACAAGAAATGAATTAGTAAGTAATAGCTCTAGTTGAATGCGGTAGTTCACTATTAGCTAATCAATAACTACAATTTTATTTTTATTTTTTCTGCCAGGGGACTACTAAGAACTACTGTAAACAGGTTCATAATTAATGATAGGTGTTCATAGGTGAATAATGTATAATTAATTCTAAAGTAAAGATCATAGTAACCTAATACTTGAGGAAGGACTCAAGTATTACCAAATTCTTCAGAAGGAATTATATTTAGATCAGTATTCTAAAGTGAAACTCTAGTATGATAACTCTAGTAATGACTAAAGTCATTGTAAGCGTTTTGAGGTTTTTGTAAGGTTTTGGATAGTAATGACTCAGGTGTTACTACATTCTTCTAAAGGAATTACTAGTTTCTTGAATCAGTATTCTGAAGTGAAGATCATGGTAACCCAGTAGTAATTGCTATCAGAAACCTGAAAAGCTTGCAATTACTTTTATTTCTATCATTCTATATAGATCAGTGGGTGGGGTGTGTTTGTTTTTGTGATTTCAAATATCAACATTGGCCAAAATTGTTTTTCCAAAACTACTGATCCCACCTTTAATAGTTACTAGAATGTTAATATTGTGTTACTAATTTGTTCCGTGTAGTTATTCATTAATGACAGAACAGTATTCTAAAATGTTATCTACTTTTTGTATAATTATTAGAATTGTTCTAATTATTTGTGTTATTTTCCCAGTAACATACATCAACATCATTCCCAACACTGAACCTAAGACTAGGGAGGAGTTCTTACAGTGTAAGTCACTAACACACACACAGAATGTGATAATTGACATAACATCAATTTATGATTTTTCAGAATCAGGTTATGAAACCAAGATATGTATTCACAATACTAACTTTAGAATAGGTTCTATATATAGTTTTATCAAAGTTAAGCATGACTGTTGGTTTCTGAAGGTTTTGTGTTAGGGATGTTGCCTTGTTTTTGCACAGCCAAAGCAAAATGCTATAGACCAGACATATAAGACATACAAGCTATAGAGCTCAACTTTCAGTCTTTCAGTCTTCAGACTGTTTGTCATGGGGTCTCATACTTCTTAACAATATTCAAAACAATATTCAATATTTTGAATATTGTAAGTTTAAAACAAAATTCAGTTTTAGTAGACCACATTCTTTCGAGTGTGAAGACAACATACTTTTATGAAAAGGATACATAACATGGTAATAATGTTGCATTTTAAAAATAAATATAGATTTCATCTTTTTTTTTACTATACTGAACTGAATCTATGTTTAATGTTATAGCACTTTAGCTCCACCACCCCTGAAAATAAACAAACTCAGACTCATACAATGCATGTATGTACAAGCTGAGAAACAAACTGAAGTTAAATGATTATGTGTTTTCATCTTCATCAGATTTCCGTCAGCGCACTCTAGATCTAAACACAGTGAATAAACATGTTCATCTGTCTGAGGACAAAACAGTGGCTACTTACACTCAAACAGAGCAGCCGTATCCCGATCATCCGGACAGATTTGATGTTTGGCCTCAGGTGTTGTGTAGAGAGAGTGTGTGTGGACGCTGTTACTGGGAGGTGGAGTGGAGTGGTGAGGTGACTATATCAGTGTCACATAAGATCATCAGAAGGAAGGGAAAGGGTGAAGATTGTTGCTTTGGATTAAATGATCTGTCCTGGACATTGTCCTGCTCTAAATCCCGTTACTCATTCTGTCACAATAAGATGAAGACTGAACTCCTTATATATCCCAGCTCCTCTAGAATAGGAGTGTTTGTGGATCACAGAGCAGGAATTCTGTCCTTCTACAGCGTCTCTGACACAATGACCCTCATCCACAGAATCCAGACCACATTCACTCAGCCGCTCTATCCGGGGTTCAGGGTAGGTCAGAACACAAAAGTGAAACTGTGTCATCAAGGGTAATAGGGATTTTACAAATAATGTTTTCATATTTGTCAAGAGTGAAATTATTTATTTTCTTATAATTTATTTAATTAAATTCTTGCAGGTTGAATATTACTAGAAATTATTACAGGCTTCTTAATTACACTTTAATTTACATTGTTTAGCAAACTAATATAAGAATGTATGTAATGTAGCAACAATGACTGGGAGTCAATACTGGGAGTAATAAATATCAGTGCATGGTGTGTCTGTGAATCCTCTTAATATCAAATGTCACAATTTAAACTGCTGTCATATAGATTTTAGATATAGATGTCAAGTGCTTGTTTATGTTTTTTACACCATTGCCAGCTGTGTGAAATATTAATAAATTATTTGTTGGTTTAAATGTCCATATGTCTCGTTATTTTAAAACTTAAAATGCAGCAACCAAGCAACCAGACATCATTCATTTTAAACAAGATTTTTGTAAACAACGAGTATCGCATGCAGCAGAGACCATTTGCAATCTGACCAAGTTAAGCAGGGCTATGCAAATGAGCATGATGCAGCCAATGGGATTTTAACCCTATAGGTAAAGTCAAAGAAAACATTTTGGAAAGTGATTAGTGGGTTGCTAATTTGTCTCTATTGTACTCGTATTTACATTCTTACCTCAATTTTCCCCAGTAACATTTATTCACTACATCTTTTACATGTTAGCCTGGTAAACCAGACCATTCTCAGTAGTAACTGAGTTATGGTCTGGCAAAGCTTCATTAATAACTCATTTCCAAAGGGGCGTCACCAACGGACGTCGCTCAAATGCCTCTGGGCGCAATTGGCTAGACCTAAAACCAATCAGAGCGATCGTCATCGTGTAAAGCCATATGCTGCGTCCCAGTTCGCCTAAGTTACACTACGCCATAAAAGTATGTACTCTTTTTGTGAAGAAAAGGTATATACTTTTGAATGTGTAGCAAAAAAGTAGGCAAGCTTTGGGACATACTATTTCGTCATCTTTATCGGACGGATCTGTCGCCTGCATCCTGTCACGTAAACTGCCCTGTCAATCATCTTGTCACAGTTAAAATCCTCTATTAAATCTATTTTAATTTCCTACCATTTCGGAGAGAAATGTAGTAGCACATTCATCTGCCAGTGGGTCTTTCATGGAGACTGTCCTCATGTGTTTGCAATTTGAATATAATAATGCATTTAAAAGTTGGTGCTTCACCAACGGACGTCGCTCAAATGCCTCTGGGCGCAATTGGATAGACCTAAAACCAATCAGAGCGATCGTCATTATGTAAAGCCCGCCTCAACGTTCCTGATTGGTGCCGCGATTTCGACGGATTAGAAATGGGCTTGAATGAGCTCTTTGCCAGACTACTTGCAGAGCAAATCTAAATTTGCCGGAAGTTGTCTGGGTTTTCCCAGGCTATTTACATGTGCATCTTTCCCCATCAAATACCTTGTTAAAAACTCAAAAGATTCAAACAAACAAACAGTATCAAAGACGGCAAACAATGAGATGTGTAGATATACTCTGAAAATAAATAAAATGTCCACACACTGAATTTACAGCTTCACACAGTGTATATATATATATATATATATATATATATATATATATATATATATATATATATATTGATCAGGTACCTGGTGCCTAATGAAGATCTGATCTGTCAGAACGTTGAATAGGTATGCTGTAAGGAGCTGTAACTTCAGTGAGTGGAGTGCAGACATTTTTGTTTTTTCCTGCACCTGAGCCTAATTTGGGTATAGAATGTGCACACCTTTTTGTAATTTTCAACTCTTTATTGTGTAATGGGTTAATATATGTGTCTGCTGAATGTAGTCCATCATCCAGTCCTGGCTTCAGCGAGAGACTGACACCTAGTGGATGTTCTTTATTATCTGAACTAAACTACAGGTGAATCACACCATATATACCTGTTTTGCATGTCTCTTAAACGCCAGGAAACTTTTAGTTCTTATTTTCAAAGATAACGAAACCTAAGTGTTGTTAACCCACTGTAAATTTCTTTCTATCTGTATGTTCGTGCAGTAAAATGGCAGAAGCCAGTATTTTGTGGGATTAGTTCAGCTGTTCAATCTGTCTGGATCTACTGAAGGATCCAGTGACCATCGCCTGTGGACACTGTATGAGCTGCATTACAGACTGCTGGAATAAAGATGATCAGAAGAGAGTTTACAGCTGCCCTCAGTGCAGACAGACTGTTGTTGTGCATCCATCGCCAGTAAATACCTCTTTGTTTGTTTACATTTTTGTCTCTTAAGAATAAAATTGCATTTGTTCTCCAATTCAACAAATGTAAAAAGGTTGGCTTACCTGCAGGTGGTGCAAGCGCGTTTTGACGAAGACCAGAGCAACAGTTAGAGCAAGTCATTCATTTATAAAAACCATTTACAGAAATGGAGCAAGCGGTAAGTATTTGTGATGATAATATGGCTGCTGTCGCATCATCCAGGTGGATGCTGCACATTGGTGGTGGTTGAGGAGATTCCCCCTTCCATGTAAAGCACTTTGAGTACCTAGAAAAGCGCTATATAAATGTAACGAATTATAACGAATTATGATTATCAGGGCCAGCATATACGTACACCAATGAGCCAAAACATTATGACTTAATATGCGGTTGGTCCTCCGTGTGCTCCCAAAACAGCTCTGACCTGCCGAAGCATGGCCTCTACAAGACCCCTGAATCTGGCAATGGATCTCAAGATCATATAGCCACTCTGCAGAAGAGCTCAAATGTACAGAAGATCCTGGAAAGCCAAAGAATGTGTAGTACCTGGAGGATTTTACTGAAGTACAGTGAGCAGCTTCACTACTCAAGAAAAAATCAGAGACTCATGAGCAGTGTTGGGGCAAGCAATGCATTACTTTTAAAGTTACAACAAAATATGAGTTACTTTTTCACACAAGTAATGCAAGTTACTTTGTTTTCCCATTTACTGACTGACAGCTCTCCTGTCCCCATGTTGACAGAAATCGGGAGTAAAGTGCAGAAGCATGGTGTGCGCTTGCCGCTTTGTAAACATAATTATTGTAGTTCTAGACCTAATGTGAGTATGCATTTACTCATTTCACTCGAACAGAAACAGATTCAGTATTCCTCCAAATTAATAAAAGCAGTTAAATGCAAACTCAAAATACTGTATTATGCAAACCTGTAATAAGTAAATGTTAAATAACACACAAAATTATTAACCAATGTCTTTGCTGCTGATCTTCAGTGATACAAATCAACTGTATAATCAGCAAAAATGACTTCAGATAATCATCACATTTGCTTATTTTATATTTTTTTTATATTGCTGAAGTGCATTGAACTTTCTTATCCTGCTTCCTATTCCAGAATGGCAGCACAGCTAGGTTTGTTTGACCTCTACTGTACAGGTGTGAATTTGCATTTCCATCAGCCTGAGCCTTATTCATTTCACTTTTGGTGTGAAAGGGAAAGCAAATCTAGCCAAGGTAAGAAAAAGTAACTGTAAAGCAATATTGTAATGCATTACTTTTAAACATAACTTTCCCCAACACTGCTCATAAGCAACAATCATAAAACATGCAAAACAGCCATTGATCGTTGAGGAACTTTTATACTAACATTAAATTCTGTATAATTTTGTTTTCTGGACTGTATATAAACAAGTTATGTGAAATGTCTAATTCAGGACAGTGCTAAAAATATAAAAGGTAATTTTTATGATCCCTCTTATTTTTTTTAGTGATAAACATCCTTTGCAAATTCTGCTAGGTGGGTACAATCTTATGAACACAACTATATATTTTTTTTGTGTAAGTTGTGTTTGGAAAAATAATTTTTTTTAATTTCAATGCTTTTATCAGTTTTGAAAGCAGTGTGTTCGTGTTGAAAATGTGCTGCAAATAGTGTCTTGCAGATGGTGAAGTATGAATGACAAAAGTGTTCATGGATTTTGGAAAATGTGATCATTAAATGCATTTTGTGTGAAAGCAATGAAAAATTATTCACAGTTTGGTCCTCAAAGACTTCTGTTTCGCTGAATGTGTGAAGAGTTTTGAAAATGTGGCTTCAGTATTGAATGGTGCTTGTTAGCAATTGAAAAAAAACAGAGTAATGGGGTATTAGCAACTGTAAAAACTGTGATTAATTTAAGCCACAATAAACTCATTATTAATTTTGCTCAGTTTCATAAAAAGATTCACTGATTCATTTAGGCCATCAATACTGTTCCCATATACTTTCACAGAAAAATCTAACATCATAACAAGGATGTTATACAGCTTATATTACCAGTCTGTAGTAAGATGATGTTTGGTGTTCAATGTTCAAATTATGTTTGGTGTTCATGTTCAGAGATGTTTTGCAGAGATGTTTTGTTTCAACTTTATTTGCATAGTACGCCTACTACTCCCACACTGAAGCCTCTATAAACCACAAGCGCTCTGTACCCTGGAGTCAGGAATCATTTTTCTTTACTTTGAGAGCTGAAATTTTACATTGTTTTTTCACTTTTTAATTTCTGTATTTTTTTCCAACTATTTGTCTTAACTGACAGACGTGCAAACGTGCAATGGCTCAGTTTTTATCAACATGCTTCTTAGTTTTGATATCAGCACAACTGGTGAGTATCCTTACATTAATGTAATCTTATATATATATAAATCTGGGCAATGATTAATCGCGATTAATCACATCCAAAATAAAAGTTTGTGTTTACATAATATATGTTTGTGTATTGTGTATAATTATTTTGTGTATAATTATTTTGTATATATAAAGAAGAATTTAAGAAAAATTGGTTGTTTATATATAAAATATTTATATATAATATATAAATGATGTATAAATATATATACAGTATATACATGCAAATATTCCTTAAAAGAATAAATAATAATAATAATAATATATATATATATATATATATATATATATATATATATATATGCATATGTGTGTATTTATATAGGCCTATACAAAATGATTATATGCAGTACACACATATATTTTGTAAACACAAACAACATTTTTTGGATGTGATTAATCATGATTAATCGTTGCTATATATAAATCTTGTAACTATTCTATATGTGTAGTGTTCTCATATTCACATCATATTATCTTTATAGGTCAAATCATCTGGTGTGTTTGAGTTGAAGGTTCAGTCATTCACAACCAACAGCAGCAGTGTGTGTAAACAGTCCAGAGAATGTAAGGGTTTTTTCCGTGTTTGCCTGAACTACACGCAGGATGTCTTTTCATATAGGCTGGCATGTTCAGATGGCACTGGACTGACCGGAACATTCAGCACAGACCAGAGCTCCATTTACACTAGTGCACCAAAACTGTGCCCTTTAACTTCAAGTGGCCGGTGAGTAGCTCAAAGTGAATGAACATTGAAAAATATAACAGATATAATATCATGCTACAGTAGGCCTACATATAGCATAGACTTTGCATAGGCATACAACTGACAGATATCACCCAAATAGATCCTGGAATAATCATGTCTTTCTCACTAATGCTTAAAAGAAATGTGACTGCGGTCAGAGTCTTTGTTTATCCAATCAGAAGACTATGAGCCGCTTTCTGCCAGTAAATCATTTCGCGGATTCAGCCCATGGGAATCAGGAAGCGGGGAAAGGCAGTTCTCAGATTGTCATGTGAGAACGCTATGTTGCTACCGTTGCATTTATTTTGGATTTTGACAACTAAAATCAAAATTCCAGTATAAAGTAGATTAGATACAAAGCCTTGTGAAGCTCTGAAAAAGCTTTCCTTTGATCATGCAGGGAAAAGATTCAAGCCTCTGAGCATTGACAACAGTTCCATCTGCTGATTCGTAACATTTACAGTAGCCGTAAAGCCGATAATTAAAGGCAGGCGATTTGTTCCAAAACATTTTTTATTATGCTGTATGAAAGTCTCTTCACATCTCGATAGCAATCACTAAGTTAAGCTTTGGAGCTGCTCTGAAGAGAGGGTGTGATCTTATTCTTTCAAAGCTAGCTCACTATTGCTAGCCTCTCTGAAAAACGCCTACCCTACCGTGATTCTTCTTGCAGAGTAATTTTTGCTCACCTGTCACCCAACGCGACAACACCGACAGCCTAAACTAACACTCCGTTCTATTTCTTATTAACGGTCTTGCGCTACATTCGACAACAGTACAAATGGATTTGGTTTTCTTTGAGTGCAGGGCCACAGCGCCCAGTGTAGCACGTGTTACAAAATTACTACTGTCATTACAGGGAACTGTCTCAGTGATAATTGAAGCATGGAACACAGAGGCCTCCAATGATCAGTCAACAGGTATGCCCCTTTTTTTAATTTCACATTTTATTTACAGACCAGTGTTTAATAATGCATTTATTGTTTTTCAGAGAATCTAAATAGTATGATAAGCCACTTTGTCACAAAAAGAAATATTACTATTGGTGAGAAATGGTCCCAGGGTGTGCATCTTGGAGAGCAAAGTAAAACTGCGCTTTTCCTACCGCGTAGTGTGTGATGAATTCTACCATGGCGATGACTGCTCTGATTTCTGCCGCCCACGAGATGACCCGTTCGGTCACTTTAACTGTGACGCCGCTGGAAATAGAATTTGCTTGCCTGAATGGAAAGGCGAATATTGTGCAGAACGTAAGAGTTTTTTTGTTGTTGTCCATTAACATCAAAACAACCAATATAATATATATATATATATATATATTTATATTTTTTTTTAATAATTTATTTATTTATTATAAAATATATAGCCTATATATATTTTATATATTTTCAGCTATCTGCTCATCCGGCTGTAGTGAGAAACACGGTTATTGTGAGGCCCCTGGTCAGTGTAAGTGCCGCATTGGGTGGCAGGGCCCCCGCTGTGATGAGTGTTATCCAGGGTGCATGCATGGCACCTGCAAACAACCCTGGCAGTGCACGTGTGACGAGGGATGGGGTGGCCTGTTGTGTGACATGAAAATAGTCTGAATTCAGAAATTCTGTGTTTTCCTGGTTGTGATTTCATTTATAATAGGCTGCTATGGGGAAGAAAACATCTGAAATACAAAAATACAATAAAATTCCTATTTTCTTTTTCCAGGACATTTTTACAAAATTATGATGTCCTGTTAACAATAAACACTGTTTAAAATTATGAGCATCGTTTTAGGTTCTTTTTAGGGCCAGTGTGACATCAAAGAGACATTTTAACAGCAAATGTGCTCTATATTACAGAGAAGAGTTCCATATATACCCATCACACCCAAGTTGTATTATGCTATCATGACCCTTGCTGGTAGATGTTGGAAGTACATCTTATGGCTGCAAAGACCATCTTTCTCCATTGACAGTCATTAAAAAATATATGTGCATTCCAACAGAATTTTTGCTGGCAACAAATGGATAGTGAATATTTCATTTAATATATTTATATATAGTACAGTGAGGAAAATAAGTATTTGAACACCCTGCTATTTTGCAAGTTCTCCCACTTAGAAATCATGGAGGGGTCTGAAATTGTCATCGTAGGTGCATGTCCACTGTGAGAGGCATAATCCAAAAAAAAAAAAATCCAGAAATCACAATGTATGATCTTTTAATTATTTATTTGTATGATACAGCTGCAAATAAGTATTTGAACACCTGAGAAAATCAATGTTAATATTTGGTACAGTAGCCTTTGTTTGCAATTACAAAGGTCAAACGTTTCCTGTAGTTTTTCACCAGGTTTGCACACACTGCAGGAGGGATTTTGTCCCACTCCTCCACACAGATCTTCTCTAGATCAGTCAGGTTTCTGGGCTGTCGCTGAGAAACACGGAGTTTGAGCTCCCTCCAAAGATTCTCTATTGGGTTTAGGTCTGGAGACTGGCTAGGCCACGCCAGAACCTTGATATGCTTCTTACAGAGCCACTCCTTGGTTATCCTGGCTGTGTGCTTCAGGTCATTGTCATGTTGGAAGACCCAGCCTCGACCCATCTTCAATGCTCTAACTGAGGGAAGGAGGTTGTTCCCCAAAATCTACCACTTTGACGTTTCAAAAAGTTCATAAAGAGATCGTAAAACTAATTCATATCAATGGAGTGGTTTAGTCAAAATTTTCTGAAGACAGATTGAATTTGGGCTTTTATTCACATAAACAAACAAATCAACTCACACATGAATTATATGTGACATGTAGGCTATAACTGCAATGCGATATACAGCAGGTTATTTCTTAGTCGCCAATGCTAGCAAAGCAAATCTTTTTAATCCCTTATCAATCACAATCATTTATTGCACAATATTAGAAAACATCATACAATAAAAAATTATTTTTTTTAAAAAATAAATAAATTTTAAATAAAAATCCAGCAGGTTTTCCTTGTATTGGCTTTGGACACAGTCACCTACATTTTGTGTTGTAATGAAACGTTTAATGAGTCCAGTTTCCAGTTTGGGTTACACTGTACTTGGGATTGTCACCGGAAAGATGGGAGAGAGGCAGCTGCTATCCACATTTACCACTCATTCATTTTTATCAGCATGCTTAAACCTGTATATAGTACTATTATTCATAGAATCTCTGCAGATGACAGTTTCACTGTTGGTCCTAATTAAATTGACCCCAAACCCCGGATAGAGCGGCTGAGTGAATGTGGTCTGGATACAATCATAAAGTTTCAAAATAATCCTTAGGAAACCAATAGGGCCTTCACCCTTTCAGGGCTTGGGCCCGAATAAATATGTTCTTGGGCTTCAATTAGAGGCACTTTTGACTTGAAATCTTGAAAAATTAAACTTCTTTAAACTTTGTAATCAGAAATGTTTCTTAAGCAGCAAATCAGTATTAGAATGATTTCTGAGGTGTCATGTGACACTGAAATCTGGAGTAATGAGCTCTGCTATCACAAGAAAAAACAAAAACATTTTAAAATATTAAAACAGAAAACAGTTTGTAAATTGTTTTCCCAATATTACTGTTTGCTTTTTTAACCAGATAAATGCAATCTTGGTGAACATAAACATAAAGAACCACACACTAAACTTTGGACAGTAGTGTATATTATATCAAAACCAGCACAAGCACACTTTTCAATCAAAACATTTAAAAAAAATCCAATTTGTTACATTATTTTGCTAATATGCATATTTGTAAATGTAATTTTTTGTGATCATCAAATTGGTTGCTTATTCTATTCCGTAAAATAATGTGAAGTGTTTTTCTCATTTACAGTAGCCTAGTTGTACCAAATTACACTTTTGTCCATACTATTTTGTTTAATCCAAATTGTAAGCTACTTGTAATGTATTAAAGCAACACATTCATGCACTGTAAAAAAATTCTAACCCTCCCAAATCAAAAATTTCAAGTGACCGATAACATCTAAATTTTTCAATTGGCCCAAGTGAAATTCTTGTTGCAATAGTCTGTTAACATTGGCTCAATGAGAAATAATACGTCAGACTAATTGAAAAATTTAGATGTTATCGGTCACTTGAAATTTTTGACTTGGGGATGTAATTTTTTTTTACAGTGTGCTTGTGTGTGTTCTTAAGTTATTTAGCTTATATTTACAAAATGAACAAGAATTTAAGAAAAATCACACCAGGATATATAAAACTTGTTAGTCCACAGATACATTTATGCAGGTTTATTTCAGTTATTGCATTCAACAAATGACAACAAGTAAAAGACAGTTTTAAAGCATCGCAAGGTATAAAGGTGTATATAATGTATACGACTTTTTAAGTTTTCTGTGCTTTATCCTAAACACAAAGTGAATGTCTGCAATCATTCAGTCAGGGATGAATGCACAAAACGTGCAAACTAATAAAAACATCATAAACGGTTACGAAATGATAAACAATTAAAGTGTATGCATAAGTTTGTGCGACACTGAAACTATTTACCTATTTTTGTTAAAAATATATAATCCATTAAACTTACTGAGACAGGCCTACAAGGAGGAGCGTGAACTAAAATTCTCAGTTCCAGGAAACTCATGAATATTCATAAGCTCCGCCCACTGAAACTCTCATAACAATTGGCCCAGAGGAAGCCCCGGAAGTGGAAACGCGGCTAATGATGTAATGACTGAAGTTCTGACAGAACTGGAAACATTTCACATTAAAAATTAAACTCACCTGATGTGTCTACACAGCCTCTTTTAGCACCCGAAGCTCCTTCTCTCTTTCCTGAATTCTCTGCTGGAACTTTGTTACCCAAAGATTTCTGTAAAACAAATAACAGCAAACTTCAACAATCCTCCCATAATTTGAACAATCCTCAAAGGGATAGTTCACCCAAAATAAAAAAAATTATGTCATCATTTACTTACCCTCATGTTTTTTTCAAACATGTATGACTTTATATCACAAAATATTTATATAAAAATATCCTAGACATTATTTTCCGTATAATAATAGTGAAAAGAACTAAATCCATGCTTATTTTTCTGGCCAAAATGACACAAAATCTTCTGATATCATACAATAACTTTGTGTGATTTTAAGTCAGTGAGCTAATATATAGCTAATGTTCACAAATCTGTTTTTATAACAGTAAAAGCTCTTTTCATGAAGTCGCAATGTTATATTGTCATGTTTATAAAACTGATTAAAAAAAATGGTGACATTATCATGCAATAATTTGAATGTTGATAAAAATATAAAGATAGTTGTAATATCCAGAAACCATTCAAACAAAACTATTTTTCCTCCTCCAGAAACAGGTTGAAAATATACAAGGAAAATTCCAGCAGAGAGTCCAAGAGAGACAGAAAGATCTTCAGGAGCTCAGAGAAGCTGTGGAGATTCACAAGGTGAGACATTTAGTCACTGAGGAGTGAGGAGCACAGTGCTGGGCCACTTTCCCATCCCACTGAAAGTTCTGATTGTCTGTGTGTCCTAACAGAGCTCTGCACAGTCGACAGTGGTGTACAGTGAGAAGATCTTTACTAAACTGATCCGCTCCATTAAGAAAAGCCGATCTGAGATGACACAGATGATCAGAGATCAGGAAAAGGCTGCAGTGAGTCGAGCTGAAGAACGACTGGAGCGACTGGAGCAGGAGATTGATGATCTGAGGAGGAGAGAAGCTGAGCTGGAGCAACTTTCACACACTGACGATCACATATATTACCTGCAGGTAACTGAGATCTTAATAACAGGACTGTTGTCATAAGCAACATCTCTCCTAATTTTACTGTAATAATAACTATTATCAAAGCCACTAAAATAATAATACATACATGTTAGATCCATTTGCTTTACCAGATCCTGTCAGAAGATACTGTATCTGTTTTGTCTGGTTTTGTCTGTTTGTCTAAATTTTTTGCTATACTGGTTGAAAGACTGTACTATGAAAGCTTGTTTCCGCCACATAATAGAAAATAAAAAAGGTAATTGCAACTTTTTATCTCACAATTTGGACGTTTTTACAGATGTTTACATCTCCTAATTCTGAACTTTTTTCTTAGAATTGCGTGATATAAAGTCGCAATTGCAAGAAAAAAAAGTTAGAATTGTGAGATAAAGTGTCACAATTATCTTTTAAATTGTTTTATTCTTTTCCAGAAACAAGCTTGCATACTTTACAGCCTGATAGCAATCAATAATTGAAGTGGTCTAAATATATATCTTCTGTGAAATTCTCAGGACTATAAAATGTTAGTCCAATCATTGCATTCGGACCAAATGATACCTGCCTGTCAACCTATGTATTTGCATACCCCTCTGTGCAGTAGTGGTTCTGGCTTATATGGTAGGCTACTCTAGGTGAAATAAGACATGTCAAAAAATAGTGGGTCACCACTTTTGAATAAGAAACAATATCAAGTCTAAACTCGTCAAAACTCCGCAAAACACAACAACAAGCATATCGGTTAGTACACACTCATAACATAGCCTAAGTTTTTTTAAAGTAGCCTACTTCTGCTTACCGCATAGCCTGGCAAGCCAGACCTACATCAAGATGTTACTAGGTCTGGCAACTCACCATAGACACGGCTCAATCCGAGGGGCGGGATAAACGGCTGTCTTTCAAATTCCCTCGGCACACAATAGGACAGCGCTTCAACCAACCAGAGCGTTTTCCCAACAGCGGAGCTAATGTTAGACAATTTATATAAAAGGACTTGCGTTAGTTGATAGATTCAACTTTTGCCATATCTGGCCGGCAAAACTACGAACACATCTTCCTTTTTTTAGGAATGACTTAAGTGCCATTCTTTGCTCTTTTCTCAAAGAAAAGCTTAACTCCAAGTCCTCCAGAGTCCGGCCAAAGCCGATTCGAAAGACTGTTCGCCAGCAGCAGAAAACATTCTTTGTTTTCAAGTAGCGGGGAACCGTCGCAACTCTGTCGTCATTATGTTAAGCCCGCCCCGCCTACTCTATACACGATGTGATTGGCCTGACCCAATTTAGGTTTTTGCAGCTCAATGGAAAGTCAATGGAGAGTTGCTAGACTACCCTGGCTGCAAAATAAATTTTGCTGCCGCTAGGGTGCGTCTAGATTTCTAGGCTACTTACTGCAGGCTCTACTACACTCACTCATCTCTCTCCTTATCCTCCTCACTATCATAATCAGCCACTGGAGCTGATGAAAGTCCTGCTGTTGAAGAAAACATATCTGTTATTTTGACACATTTTACAGCGTCTGCTTTAAAGGCCTGTTTCTTTTTTTTCACGCTATTTCGCTGCACATTCCTTGTGTTTCTTCTCCATCTCTCTTACTATTTTGACATACACACAGTTACTGCACACTTGCTCAGAGCCCAAAGGGGGAGGTGTTAAAGATATGATTGGGCCAGCCCAGTGTAAATCAAGAAAATAACCAATGGGCCGCTGATCTATGTGTTTCATGGGCCGGTCTGTCAGAAAGAAAAAAAAACCTACGCTGACTTTTTTTTGTTTTGAAAAATGCATTTTTTTTTCAATGCATTACACCGGCACAAGACTCCAGCGCTGCCAATTAAGCAAAACAAAACAAAACGAATGGGCCGCCGATGTATGGGCCGTTCAGACAAAAAACACGTCGGCCCACCGGGAAAGTGACCTGCTGACGTAGGACTTGTGCTCTTATGCTAATTCTTTCTTCTTGGGGTGGGCGGATCGATCCTGAAGTATCGATACTTTCGATACTTAAGTGGTATCAAAAAGGATCGATCCTCACATAAAAATATCGATCCAAATGTGTGTTTTTTTACCAGTCATTTTTTATTAATTAAGCACGCAATTCAGTGCGTAAAATAAGCTTCTAAGTGGAAAAATAAGCAAATGTTAGCGAATAATTGTATTACATCTGGATACAAGATGAAACCAATCAATCACAGAGAGCGTTCGATGCTGGTGCTTCGCTGAGCTCACGGGCCCACAGTGCCTTGCTTAGATGACAGAGAAACAATCAGGAGTTATTTCGCAACAAACAAACTAAAAGTGTACATACCGGTTCAAAATGTTGACGTCAGAAAATATATTTTTTTATGAAATTAATATTTTTATTCGACAAGGATCGATGCATTAAATTGATCAAAAGTGACAGTGAAGGGTTTTACACTGTTAAAAAAAAAATCTATTTCATATAAATGCTGTTCTTTCAACTTTGTTCATCGAATAATTCTGCATAAAATGTATCATGGTTTCCACAAAAATATGAAGCTGTTTTCAACATTGATAATAATAAGAAATGTTTCTTGAGCAGCAAATCAGCATATTAAAATGATTTCTCATCATGAAGGATCCTGAAGACTGGAGTAATGATGCTGAAAATTCAGCTTTGATCACAGGAATAAATTACAGTTTACTATGACATAGAAAACAGATAGCCTACGTTAAATTGTAATAATATTTATAAATAATAAATAATAGTAAATAATAGTAATAGTAATAGTAATAATAATTTTGTAAATAATAGTTTACTGTATTTTTGATCAAATAAATGCAGAAGAGAATTAAAAATCTTACAGACCCCAAACTTTTGAACAGTAGGCTAGTGTACAATAGTATATTTAGGGTAGTTTGGTAAAAGTCACTGACTAATTACAGGCGAGTTGAGAGCACAAATCACAAAATATTTAGTGGTCATGAAAATGTATTCAGATTTAGCATATTAATGATGCATTCACCTCATAAATCATGCCACACTGCTCTAGCACAGGAAAGTGCATGTGAGTTCAAGTACATGCTTTTAAAATTAAAAGAGTGTAAAGAGTATAAACTTTATAAAGATGTGAATTAATGCAGTGATTAAATATTATTTTTCAATAACAAAATTGAGTTGTCATCTGTCTTGTGGTCACTGACACAATGAAAATGCTAAAATGCTAAGTGCTACACCGTTGCAGTGTGCGTAGAAAGTAGGGGTGGGTGACACTGGCCCTGTATCTACTTGGTATCAGATCGATACCCAATTTTGCTGTAGGCTATTGCCCACCCCTACTTTCTATGCACACTGCAACGGTCTAGCACTTAGCATTTTCATTGTGTCAGTGACCACAAGACGACAACTCAGATATATTTTGTTATTGAAAAATAATATTTAATCACTGCATTAATTCACATCTTTATACTCTTGAAAATACTTAAGAGCATAGAAAACACACCAGTGTTTCCTCTAAGTAAACTTGGTGCCTCTCAACATGTCTGGTAGGCAAATAATAAAGTTTATCACAAAATATCATCTCATTTTGGTGTTTATGAAATATCAAGGGGAGGATGCTGCTAATGAAGTTTTTGTGTCTTTATATCTTTAATATTTCTGTTTATTTATTCTCTCTAGAGCTTCCAGTCTCTCTCTGAACCTCTGCAATCCACAGATGTATCCAGAGTTACTGTCAGTTCTGTCCTCTCTTATGGAGATGTGAGAAAACCTGTCTCTCAACTGAAAGCACAACTAGAGAAGTTCTGCAAAGAAGAGATGAAAAAAATATCTGGTCAAGGTAAAGTGACAGTAACAGTTACATCAGAAAAGAGTTACATTATGTAACAAGCGAAAAGAAGCTTGAGCATGTTAAAAATAAATATGAAAGTGATACTTTTTGAAAAATTATTACAATCAAGAATTAGAACTATTTGTTTATATTTAATCATTTAGCAAACGATTTTATCCAATATGTAAGTGCTGTTACAAGTCCCAGTTAGTCTAGCACAGTAGCTACACATAGCAAGTTTTTTTTTCAATAAATAAATAGAAAGAAAAATAGACAGATTAGAAATAGAATAGAATAATAAATGTTAGTATTAATGGGTCAAGTTTTGATGAAAAAGATGAGTCTTCAGTCGTTTCTTGGCAAAAGACTTGGCAGCTCGGGTTGCGATAGGCAGGTCGTTTTACCAGCAGGGAATAGGTCCATGAAAGTGATTTTGGGATGGCACCACAAGACACCATTCACTTGCAGAACACAAGCTTCTGGATGACACAAGTCTGAAGTAGTGAGTTTTATAACTATTCTAATTATATGTGTTTATTTTCTTATAGTAACAAACATCAACGTCATTTCCAGTATTGAACCCAAGACTAGGGAGCAGTTCGTACATTGTAAGTCATTATGAAAACACACACACACACACACACACACACACACACACAGTGTAAGAGAGAGAGACGTATATGTTTCACGAGACTCTTAATAAGCATAATGGTGTTGAGCTGTTTTATAACACATTTTTTAAAATCAGGTTATGAGGCAGATCATTAGCAGGTTATTAGTTTCTATATAGTGTTTCAGCAAAGTTAAACATACAGTATAATGAACGGGGGCTTTAGAAAATTTTGTGTTAAATATTCCACCTTATTTTAGCCCAGACAAAGAAAATCCTGACTATTGTCAGTTTTTTAAAATTCGAGACTCAAGAGACACATATTCAGTGCTGCCTCTCATGGGGTGTCATACATCTTGATATTCAGAACAATGTTCACAATTTTGCTTCTTGAAAGTTCAGAACAAAATTCAGTTAAGACCACATAAGGTTATATGGCAAGGTAATGAATGAACGAATGAATGAATGAATTAATGAATGAATATATATATATGGAGGAGGCAAAGTCCTCTCATTTTTTATATATCAAATGCAAATGTATGTCCCTGTTACACTTAATTTTCCTGGTTAAATAAACATTACATAAAAAAGAGAGACCAAATACAAATCTATTTGGTATTTTTAGACTATATGTAATGTTCTATTTATTAAAACAAAGTATAAATTTCATCAAGTTGGTGTTTTTACGCATTTTTACATTTATTCCAAAATATTAACTCAAGGCAGTAACAATTTAAGCAATATATTTTTGTTTGTGAACTAATGTACAGCTTTTCTTTTTAATAGACCTTTCTTCTGACAGCGAAGAATCAGACCTCAATGATTTTTTCAGACAATGAACAAAGAGCCGAATTCCCGAATCAACACTCAGGACCCTAAATCAGATGATCTTCCATTTGGGATGCCATTCACTCTAGAAAACCCCAGCTAAGTACTTTGTAGACATGCAAGCTTGAAAGAGATGATAAAGGAAAAACAGTGTCAATGATAGGCAGTGAACCCAAGACTAATGGAAGAAAACCACAAAGATAACGTTGATAAGGTTGTTTGATCCCCGAGATATAGATACAGAAAAGACTTTCTTCTTCTTAAAGACCTTTGAATGACCCACAGACACGGGGTTGAAATCCACAGAAAGACCACAGAGACTGTTTTTACATAATAAAAATGCATCAGACCATTCCAAAAAAAATGCTAGACGGACTTATAATAAAACAACTGCATAATTCTATATTATGTCTACAACCTATATGTGTGACTATTATGCTTAGATCACACATCATAATTCATGCAATTGTTATAGCTATTAAATGGTTTAAAGGAAGCATGTTTGATATCAGTGTGAATGTTGTCTGACCTCTTTAATTATTCTGTCAGTCATATCTGTGTAAAATGTATTGTATTCTTATTATAGAAATCATGTCTAAACTGTATCTACTCTCTAAACATGTCTACTCTCTGCTAAGAGCGGGAAAGCTAGGAGACCATCAGATAACATGTGGGTTATTCTTCAATTGAGGTGGCAAATGAGAGGCAGAAATTGTAAAAATGCTTGTTTGTTTTCTTTTAATAAAATGTATTGCTATGCATTTAAAATTAGTTTAATGTTCTATATCCATTAAAATTGAAGCTTAATAACATTTAGATTTTTAAATAATTTGAATCAAACAATGGTGAAACAACCACTTATGTGTTACCAATATTTGAAGTACAATTTTGGTTTGTTCTAAAATGAGCAGGGATATGCAACTTTAGGTAATAATTAACAAATACATAAATTACTTTAAGGACTCAGTTTCATTGATCATTTAAATTTAATTGTTCAAAAGAAATGTTTAACTGTCCATCTTGGCCCCTACTTTTGCCAAAGAAGAATTGTTTCTTTTTTTTTTAAATGAGTATAAAAAAGGCAGAGAGGCCGCACTATGCTTAAATATGTTTTTATTCTTATTTGCACAGACGCGTTTCGGCGCGTGCCTTCCCCAGTGTGCCGAAACGCGTCTGTGCAAATAAGAATAAAAACATATTTAAGCATAGTGCGGCCTCTCTCCCACTCTATGTATTATAATTATCTAGGCCAGCACTCTTAAAATTGACAAGTGTACACATTGAGTGAAGCCTGCTATCCACATTTATAAAAAAGGCCTTATGAAAATTATGAAAAATGGTCTGTGCTACCTTTATAGTCTTTATTCTAAAATGTTAAAACCACTTTACAGTCTAAAAACATTAAATTATAAGCTCTGAAGGAAAGAAATTTCAGATATGTTTTGAAGTAACACCACAGACGTAATATTGCATGAAAGGTTTAACAATTAAAAGTTTATTGAGCAAACAGACAAATTAGCCTAAATCCATACTTTTCTAAAATGGATGCTGCCATGCTGCCAAAATGGATTTAAAGATCAGGGGACATTTTGGAAATATGAATAAGTATTGTTGTATTACAAATTTATTAAATGTTTAATTTAGGTTCCAATACAATAGTATATAAACTGAGAAAGTTGAGTAGATTGAATTTAGCATTTGAGGTATAGATGATGATTATATCAGCTGTTAAATAGAGTTTCCAGCAAGAGATTCCTGCTCTATTGTAAGTTAAATGAGTCAGATTACTGAGACTCTCGCCCTTTGTCTTTAATGGCTCTTGGAGCCCCAGCCCCAGCCGTTGAATAGTTAGGCAGATTGGATTAGCATCTATGCATTTGAATAGTTATGCTGATTGGATTAGGATTGGTAACACTCTAGAGTCTAGGCCAGGTTCCTAAACCTGTACACTTCATTTACATGCTTTGTTAAGAGTGTCTCCACCTCTATGTAAATCCCTCCCCCTAAATGTATATAAATTGCAATGTAAAGTTCCTTTAGTCAGACTTGGATGACTACAGCGACGCACAGCGAGTTCTCAATAAAGAGTAACTTCTGCTTGAAAGATATCTCAACGTCTCCTGGTCTCTGCTTCGACGAAGGAAAAAAATATACTATGGAAGTCAATGGGACCCAGAAACTGTCTGGTTTCTGACATTCTTCTAAATATCTTCCTTTCTGTTCAGCAGAAGAAAGAAATTCATACAGGTTTGAAACAACATGAGGGTGAGTATATGATGACAGAATTTTCATTTTAAAGTGAACTATTCCTTTAATGTTTCCTGTTCCCTGTGATTCTCAGTATGTTCATGTTCATGTTCATGTTCTGTTTTTGTTTTGTATTTATTAGTTATGTTTTCCCCCTCGTGGGTTTTGTTTTGTGTTTGTTTTCCTTTATAATAAACATCATTCTCCAGCACTTGAGTCCTCACACCTTTTTGCATTGCACCCAGCCATGACAAAAGGTTGCTATAACTGTGTTGTGTGGTGAAGGTTGTTACAGCGATGTCACAATGTTGACATTTAACCACCGTTCAGGGACATTGCTTAAGGTTGTGCCTAGGGTGTCTGGACAACCACTGGACAACATATGTACTCGTCACTGCCCTGAAGCGCGAAAATCAGCCTTTTAAATTTCAACTGACCATTGGGCCATCTCTCATTCTTCATCGAGCAAGGATACGTGAGAATTGCATTTAATTTACCTCAGCTAAATAAGATAGGCTACGTATTTATTCAAACACAACCTACAACTTCCTTGTCTGATGTGACATTTTTTGAACATCATCTGGTCAGGTATGACAAATATTTAACTTTATGCCAAAACTAAAGTATGAAGCCAAAATGACGTTAATGATGAGTAATTGATTTCAGCACTCACTGAACAGGCAGCGACGAGTAGCCTACTTGTTGCACGTTAATGTTTTTTTTTTTTTTTTTGGAAATGCACAGAGAAAAATTTTTTTTGTAACTGCTCGCACACCTGTTTATATTTTCCTTTGATTTGTCGTCTCATTCGTTTCTTTGCCAGATCTTCGCATGTTTGCTCATGCTAGTTAGTCCACTCCCTGTATGTTTGTTTGTTTGTTTGTTTTCTTCTCACAAATGTATGACTTTTGGAAGTGCAATTTGATGTGACCTTGGACCACAAAACCAGTCATATTGTTGAAATTGAGATTTATACATCATCTGAAAGCCGAATAAATAAACTGTTCATTGATGTATGGTTTGTTAGGATAGGACAATATTTGATCGAGATACAACTATTGAAAATCTGGAATCTGAAGGTGCAAAAAAATCCAAACATTGAGAGAATCTCCTTTAAAGTTGTGCATTTATGTTCGCGATAGTGCTGCATTCACTCACAAAAATAAATGTTTTATATATTTACGGTAGGAAATTCACAAAATGTCTTCATGGAACATGAACTTTACTTAATATCCTAATGATTTTTGGCTTAAAAGAAAAATCTATCATTTTGACCCATACAATGTATTGTTGTTGGCTATTGCCACAAATATACCCATGCTACTAGTGACTGGTTTTGTGATCCAGGGTCACATATGCAGTTTTAATAAAGTTGAATTAGCTCAACTTCTATGTCATTTTTACTCTTCAAAGTGTACACTTGCAGGTGTTGATTATAATGAATTTACTGTTAGGCCCATAAATAATAAGGATAAACAATATTTAAAAAGTTTATAATTATATAACATATGACTAATTAAAAATTAACCACAAAACATAACATGCTACATGGGGGGTATCTATAGTATAGACCTATCTAGCATAAAAACATTAATTGTCAGAACGTTGTCTCTCAGTTGCTGAATGTCGCGTAGCAACGTTGCGACAGCCCTGTCACGTCTTACAATTCTACGTTGTTACAATGTTGCGAGCACGTAGACAGCGACGTTGCCATAGCAGAAATGCAACGTGCCACAGACGTTGCCACAATGTAAATGTGTTTGCTGGGAGGCTACCGGGTAGGTCAGTCATTTAGCATGTGATTCAATCTCATTCAGCAATCAGAAGAAAGCGGATGCAAAGCTCAGTTATTGGTACTGTGCACATACGATTGTTTATATATTCAATCTAACATATAACATACAGAACATAACTCGACGTTTAATATAATCCCAGATTTATGAATGTGTAGCCTAAATGTCTGACCAAACAATTAAAATGTTAATTATGAAAGAAAACCTTGTGCTTTGGTCATCTGAACCACTTAGACTTATTTTATTAATTTAATGAGTAAATTAGGCACACATTTAAACAAAGCCAAATCAGTATTTTTTTTGTAACAAGTAAATACGTTCGTTAACTTAAGACATAACACAAAAGACACTCTTTTTCGCCACCTGCTGGCGTATTTATGACCGCTAGACCCAATTATAGAGTCACAGACATGAATCGTGACAGGAACGGCTACTGGAGGTATTGGATATTCACTGAAGAACACAGGAGCCAAGAATTTCAAAAAGTTAAATTCAAGCACTTTAAGCACCTTATACGAACCCTGCTTTGAATAATTTCCCCAAATAAAAAGTTAAATTAACTTATTAACCCTCTGGGGACTAAGCCCTTTTTGGTCCGTTTTCTCCATTTTTACATTTGGGCTTATAAACCATATGTAATGGAGATGAAACACCATGTGTTTGGTATCTATGGATTCAGAAGACCCTAAGCTAACATAAGAATGCATGTAATGTGTTTATAAAGGAAGTATGAGTAAAAAATGTACAATAAACTAGAGAATTTCAAAAACAAAAAATTTATTTTAGTCATTTATTACTGAAAATCACACCTCACACAACAATAGTGAACAGTTTTTGAACAAAACATATATTTTTCAAACCCTTTGCTAGACAGATATTTGTAATTGTTCAATCAAAAGTGTAAAGAACAATGCAATAATTAACTTTATATACAGCGTTTTTTCAAAAAGCTGTCAGCTTCGGATTTCTCCTCGTCACTTTCCAGTAATTGTTCCAGAGCTTGTTCTGAGGTAAATCTTTTACTGCTTGCCATCATACAAGTGCTAAAACAATAAAATAATAATGCTATAATTGCTAATATGCTATAAATATTAAATATTGCTAATATATATAAATATTATAATCGTTCTGTCTCTCTCTCATATTTAAATCTCTGTGTGCAATACGCTGCTCCGTTCGCTCTCTGTCTCCTTCTCCACTCGACGCGGCTGTTTGCATCATATCACTTACTATAGTACCACACCTTGAAGGCTACAGAGTCCTCTGATTAGCTAGAATAAGTCATGGTAACCTTCTTCTGATTGGGTAAGAAAAATATTCCTCCCAGCGGCAATTTTTCCATTGGTCTTTGCATGTGGAATATTCCTAACACATCGATTTCATTGGCCTTATACGCAGTGGTATTACGCAACAAGGAAGTGTGTATACCATATCCTCCTGGGACCCAAGAATAGACTTTTGTCCACTGTAGTGGACATTATATTTTAGTGAATTTCTCTGACATCATACATGTCACATGACACAACCTGGGTGTCCTGTAAAGAGCACATTCAGGACTTTTCAGAGATACGAAATGTTTGGAGGTTTCACCATGAAAACAACTTCTCCTTGGTCTTTAAAAATGTCTGACATTAATTTAGTGATCAAATGTAGCATTCTTATGGAAATATGATAATATATTGTAATTATAATTTAAATTGGACTACTTTTCAGATTGTATTTCATAAAACAACATCTCAGGAAAATGTTAAGGGGTTTCAAATAAAAAAAAAATAATTCTGTTACAGAACAGGGCATTGATTTCATACATGTCCACTGTAGAGGACACCAGGACTTAAATCATGTTTATCAGGCATTTTGTGAGACACAACAAGTGAATATGGAAATAAATTATACATCAATATTCCTATGAAATATTAGATATTATTATTCAAATGTTGCCAATTATTACTCCAATTATTACACTTCTTTTTTCATTAAATGTTGCACCAAGAACACATTAAGGTGCAAATTAGATACCGTTTATAGATACATTGCATTGAATGGGAATATTAATTTATGGACATTTTACCCACATATTGCATAAAGTAAAATGGTGTATCAATTCATTCCGTTATTTCTTTCATAACATAGTTGAGAATAATCTTTATACAAATTTTGGTTGAAAAAATCCTGAAACCCCCAAATTTATTGGTGATTGAAAAAAAAATCCCATTGTTTTTGCCTATACATATAATTTCATGTCATTTTATTTTTTAAACAACTTAGTCCTGGTGTCCACTACAGAGGACATAGCATAACGTATGAATAAAATATTATTTTTCAAAAATGTTTTTTTACCATTTGTTTATTGTGCAGTGTGATGACATGGAAAAAAACTAAATTCAAAAAACTTTTTTTTTCTGGGTCCCAGGAGGATATACCATTGTTTTCAGCGGAATCTGAGGAAGACGGCAAAAAATACCACATCTCTCTATCATTAATAGTTTTTAAGATAATTACACATTTGTAAAAGGATGCCATTTTGGGCGGTACCGCCCAATCCGTCCCCAGAGGGTTAAATCAACAATCATCATCATTCGCCTCTAATCCCGTTTGAGACATAGGCCGTCAATAAGAGCTCTCCAACAGTTCCGGTCCTGGGCCAGTTTCTCCAGTTGTCCCCATGACAATCCCATTTTCTTGGATTCTGCCTCCAAGTCAGGTGTTTCAGGGGCGGCCTCTTTTTCTCTTGCCTTGAGGGTTCCAGGTGAGCGCCTGTCTGGTGATACTGTTAGCAGGTTTCCGGAAGGTATGGCCAATCCAGTGCCATCTTCTTTGGAGGATTTCTTTCTCTACAGGCTGCTGTCTGGTTCTCTCCCACAGTTCCCAGTTACTGATGGTAACTGGCCATCTGATTCGTAATATTCGCCTGAGGCAGGTGTTGATGAACGTCTGGATTCTCTTCATGGTTGAGGCTGTTGTTATCCATGTTTCTGCTCCATATAGAAGTATTGGCTTCACGATGGTATTGAGGAGTTTGATCTTGGTGTGGATGGTGTGGTAGATTTTTCCCTAAACCTAACTATCTGGGGCGTCTGCACTCGACACCCAACTGATCTTAATATCTCTGGCGTCTTCACTCGACATCAATACCTTAAACTGGGGCGTCTCCAAATCGACACCCAATTACCTTTATACTCTAGCTCTTGCGTCTTCAGTCGACAACTGGCCGAGTTTCTAACTAACTTTCTTCCCTAAACTAGCTTCCTGCGCAGGAATAAATCGACAAACAGACCTGCAAATGTCCTTTAAATGCTTTAATCACGGCCAGGAGATCTTCCCGAGCAGTTCTCAGGGAATCTCTCCCAAGAAGCAAGGCCGAAGGATCTCAGACAAATGCCATTGAGAATCCCACTGAAAAATACAGATACAACAGTTTTTATACACTCGGGAAAACAAATAAGACTAACATGTCACCTTCAATATGATTGGTTCAATTGGTTCAAAAGCCCCATCATTTTTCCTCTGTCACTGGCAGAGCAAACTCTGATCTTGTGATTACTTATCACAAGGTTCTAACAGACTGTCTAGTTTCAATTCCCCTTTCTGTATTTAAACACATACAGTCAAAGTCACAAGTTTTTCCCCAAAGAGTTTTGACACATTAAAAGCATATGAATGTTGTTCCTGCAAGAAAAACAAATGTTAGTTGATTAATTATAGTTGATTAATTAAAATCCATCACATTGGTCAGGGCACTGGACTTCCATACCTTCTTCAGCTGCTGGAAGCTGATCTTGCCTTGCCGATACGCACGCGTACGTCTGCATCGGTACCTCCCTGCTTGTCAATGATGCTGCCGAGGTAGGTGAAACTCTCCACCTTCTCCAGCGCTTCGTCTTCCAGCTTGATGGGTGCTGTGTCGGCTGTGTTGACCTTGAGGACCTTGGTCTTCCCTTTGTGGATGGAGCCCTATGCGTATGGAGTTCTCTGCCACAGTGTTGGTCTTCTCCTGCATCTGTTGCTGGGTGTGCGAGAGAAGTGCCAGGTCATCGGCGAAGTCGAGGTCATCCAGCTGTTTCCATAGGGTCCACTGAATACCATTCCTTCTCTGTGCTGTTGATGTCCTCATGACCCAGTCTATGGTAAGCAGAAACAGGAAAGGGGAAAGCAGGCACCCCTGTCTTACGCCAGTCCGCACTTGGAAGTTGTCTGTGGCTTGTGTGCCATGGATCACTCTGCAGGACAGTCCGTCGTATGAGTTCCGGATGATATCGGGGATCTTTATAGGTAATGTCGTAGCAGTTTTTTAGAGTGTCTGCCTGTCCACGCTGTCAAAAGCTTTCTCGTAGTCAATGAAGTTGACGTAGAGAGGTGTGTTCCATTCGAGTGACTGTTCGAGGATGATGCGCAGCATTTTGATCTGGTCGGTACAAGATCTATCTTTGCGGAAACCAGCTTGTTCATCTCTAAGCCGAGGGTCTACTGTCTCTTTTAACCTGTTGAGGATCACCCAGTTGAATACTTTGCTTGGGATGGACAGCAGTGTGATGCTTTCCTTACACTCCTTTCTTTGGAATTTTAACAAGGTAACCTTCCTTCCAATCTAGCGGTACTTGCTCCTTTTTCCAGATTTCTTGGAAAAGTGGGTAGAACATCTCCAAGCTGGTCTCCACATCGGCCTTCAACGCCTCTGCTGGAATGCCATCAGGTCCTGCAGACTTTCCGTTCTTCAGCTGCTGAATAGCCGTGCGGATCTCTTCTTTCGTGGGTGGGTTGCAGTTGATTGGCAGGTCACTGTCCGCTGGCTGTATATCAGGTGGGTCTTGTAGCGCTGGTCTGTTTAATAACTCCTCAAAGTACACTACCCATCTTCTCTTCTGTCCTTCCTCCACGGGTATGGTCTGCCCATCTTTGGGCAACAAAATCAACAATAGGACAATAAAAACAAATAAATCAAATGTTTCCAATGTAAAATAAAATAAAAAACTCTTCAAATATTCTCAGTTATCACTGGTTTACAGTCACCTGTTACCATTGAAAGATTTAGTATTTTCAGTCATCTACATTGTGACTTAGATTTAATCAACTGAAAACAGTGTCTGTCATCAGATTCATCTACCTTGTGACTTAGATTTAATCAACTGAAAACAGTGTCAGTATAGATCGACCTCCTGTGGGAGGTCCTAACAGTTTCCCTGTGTTTGTAGCCCTTTTGTCTTCATGTATAAAGGTCAGTTACACAGAAAGAACATTGGGTTAAGATTGTTGAAGGGCGACATGCTAGCATCGCTGCTGAAGGACTGCTACACTACAAACCTTCAATAAATTCTTCTCCCCACAAGAACTCTGGTCAAGCTTACTTATTTTATGTATTAGAGAAATCTAATACATTGGCGAGCCACCCAAACGACTGCTCGGCCAAATACACCAAAATCTAACACCATCACAGTGAATTAACCCTAGGAAAACCAGATTCACTGTGTAAAAAGATAACCCTCTTCACTAAAAGAAAACACCTTGAAAGCAAATCACAGTTCAGTTCAATTAGTCACTGATATCAGATTTCGTTCAGTCACTTATCTCAAATCCAACGATGCATCTGTCAATTCACAGTTCCATTCAGAAAAAGAAAAACATCCTTCCTGAAGAAAAGAATGAAAACAACCTTGATTTCAGTCCGGAACTTTCAACAGAACTTTCCGATGAATTAAAAAAACCTGACCTATTAAAAAAACAGAGATCACAAGACAATATATATTTATCTGTGTTCAATATCCCTCAGGTAAGTAATTTCCTTATATTACAATCAACGTTCACATAATAAAATGTTTACAATAATTTTACATTAACTTCTCTCTTTTTCAGGCTCACGTGTATCACGTCAAAGTTGTATTTAATAAGTAATCTTTTTTTACAGTCTATGGCAGAGGTTCCCAAACTTTTTGCCTCAGGGCCCCCCCATACATATGGGTCACATCTCGTGGCAAAGGGAATCAGTTCATCCAAAGCGATTTCAGATAATCCTGGGTATTCCCCTGCAACTGACAGCCAGAATTCATCCAACGGAGTTGAGACAAAGGCTGCTCGCAGGGTCCTGTCACTGGATAGGTCCAGCAGTGAGTCCCGATGACAGGTTGCTGCCAGTGGTGGTGGCAATAAACGGCTGTCGGATCCATTCGTTGTTTTCGTTTTTCTCTTCCTGAAAGTACCGCTTGAAATGTCCAATAAGTCTGCGTAAATGATTAGTTATCAATGTTTTTGTCCCGTCATCCAGAAGCAGCTCATTCTCCTCAATAAATTCATGTTGTCCATCAAACATCTCCACACTTCCTTTTTCTATTCGCGCTGTCCATCGCTCCATCTTCTTTACAAATCCGATTACTTTGTCGGCTAATGACATAATGTTGGTATTGGGGCCTTGCAGTGACATTTTAAGTCCATTCAGTCTATCAAAAATATCTGCCAAGTAGGCCAGGTTTGTCAGAAATGTAGGATCTGTCAGACTTTCTGCGTAGGGCGACTGTATATCCAGTAAGAATAGAAAATAACATATCTTCGTGTAGTTTCCCCTCATAGCAGTATCTGACAAATATGAGCAGCTGTGCTGCATTTGATATATCTGTCGATTCATCAAGTTGTAGGGAAAATTTTCCGGATTTTTTTATACGATCAATAAGCTGAATCTTTATGTCGTTTGCCATGTCATCTATTCGTCGGGCAACGGTGTTATCTGACAGTGGGACCTGTTTAAGCTGACTCGCTATTTTTTCATTATCCATAGCTTGACACATGGCTATTGCTGCAGGGAGAATGAGCGTCTCGCCAATTGTGTGTGGCTTCTTAGATTTTGCAATGAGGTATGAAACTTCATAAGATGCAGCCTGGAGTTTGGTAGTTGTTGTAGTCTGTGTAGTCAATACTTGCTTTTGACCACGCAAATCTTGCTCTTTGCGACGGAAAAAAAAACAATTGTTTTATCAATGTGTGTTGGGTGTTTGGTGTGTAAATGTCTCTTCATTTTCCCCGGCTTCAAACTGTCATTTGCTAGTACCTCCGTACACATTACACATTGTGGACGTGCATCCCAATCAACCAGGAGACACGTAAATCCATACCGAATGTAATCGTCTTGATATCTCCTTCGCTTTGCTGAATTTAAGTGGGCCTGCGAATGCTTGCGTTTCCCTCGCACTTTCACTGGCACCACTGTATCCCCCGCCAGGCTATCCACAGTTCCCACGGGTCTTTCGATCTGCCTTGGATATGCCTCCTCTAGCCTCGGTGTGTCATTGTTAGATTTCGGTTCATCTGAGTTTGCTCCAGTTATTTTAGGCGTAGAATCAACGATTATATTTTTACGAATCAGCCAACGATCCATCTTATTTTCTACACTCTGAAAAGTTTTGCTAGCTGCTAGCGGGTATTATTATTTTGTATGTTGAAACAACATAGGCTATATCAGCTTTTAAAACTGTGATCGCCCCCTAGTGACAATTAAGGCAAAATACAAAAATTGGCATTAACCAGAATAACCAAACATAATTTTCCCTCTCAGCTTTTCACTCGCGCCCCTCCAATGGTAACGTCACACCCCACACTTTGGGAACCACTGGTCTATGGTACCAACTCTGGCAGCCATTTATAGTCCTGGCCACACCCTTGGAGTGTACCATTCTACAGGTAAGTTACTTTCTTACATATGCACTTCTTATCACCTTATGCATATCAAACATCTATCCATGATTAAATAACACAATACAACAATGCAACTAATGAATTAACAAATATAAACCTTGTTTTACAGGAATATTGGAAACCCCCAGTTATGTCATACCAACATGGTTTCTCCCAATCAGACAGGCGTCCACCATATTTTCATACTCTTTAAAATGATCAGATCTGCGCACATGCCCGGGAAACTCATGAATATTAATATAGTCTCCGCCCACTGCCTCTACAGATGCACAACTCACTTTTGCACCACATTTCACATATACCAATGGTGCAAAAGGGAGAGTGCGCGAAACTTGTCACTTGAAAGCAAAAAGCAGTATTTGAGATTCGTCGCAGCAGATTCAAGCAGGTATATACGTGTGTTTGTGCTAGAAAAATATACAAGACATTTGTGAGAAAATATTCTACAAGTGTGCAACTCTCATCGGATGAATTCACATACTGTTTGCAGATGAGTAAAACTTCTCCGTGACTTCACATTTTTTGATGCAGGTGTGTAAATGTGTTTTGCACCATATTCACTGTAGCAACTGTAGCAAAAATGTGAGCGTACGAGTTTCTTAATTTGTGATTTGTAGAATAGGATTTGTCCACCTGCAATGAAGAATTTGAGAAGGTGTAACTGTTGTGTTGTGTTTATGGAAGAGAAAAAAAAGTCTACAAGTTTGCAACTCTTAAAACATTTCTCTCTGTGACTTCAAATTTACTGATACACATGTGTGGCTATTCTCTACAACTACAAATTTCACTGTCACAGGCGTTCAGTTGATTTGTACCAAAAATACCTTCATAGCCAAGCGCCAGCTGATCGCCTGGGTCTCACAACCTGGATCAAATTTTCATAAATCTTTATAAAAAACTACAGATTTGAGCTTTAAACAACTACATTCTCGCCTGAAAAACTCTTAAAACTACATTTCGTGACACAAAAACAGTAGTATTATATTTCAACTGTAACGTTATATTAAAAAAATGACGCTTCTTATGTTGTCATTCCCCTTGTAGCACGCACGAGTGACGATACTCTGTCAACCAATCAACGTTCTGCAGTGAGTCTAGCTCCACCCTTTAGTACCGTACCACTGTGCTAGGTACCCCAACGGAAGGGTACCTAAAAAGTGGTACGGTACGGCATTTTGGTACCATTCACAACTTTTGACAGTGGAAACGGAAATAACTACTATAATAAATAAATACTGTACCGTACCGTACCACTCAGTGGAAACGAGCCATTATAGTCTAGGCCACACCCTTGGAGTGTACCATTCTACAGGTAAGTTACTTTCTTACATATGCACTTCTTATCACCTTATGCATATCAAACATCTAACCATGATTAAATTACACAATAACACAATACAACAATGCAACTAATGAATTAACAAATATAAACCTTGTTGTATAGGAATATTGTAAACCCCCAGTTATGTCATATACCCAACATGGTTTCTCCCAATCAGACAGGCGTCCACCATGTTTTAATACTCTGCTTTTAAAATAATACAGGTTTGGTCACTGGTGTTTCACAAGCAGGTACGTTATATTTCTCATACTGTGTAACGCAATCTTAAATAAAGATTTAAAATCAAACATATGTGTATTGTGATTATTTATATCAATGAATGAGTGAACAATGTTAGTGGCTAATGTTACCCAAACACATTGTACATATCCACTACACATAACGAGCAAATACACATCATACTCTCACATATCTTAAACACATTATACACAATACTTTCAAACATTCACAAACATTGCACAAGTCTGAGTATGCATGATATCAATGTCAGTAAACAGACCGTTTTTATGCTGCAACAATATATGTGTGTGTTAGATATATGGTGTTCATGATCATGGTGTTCATATTAATCCTGAAATTAAGTCAAGGTTACGTGTGACTTGTGCCACAGTAGACCTTCTGTTGGCTTGGACCAGACTGAATCGATGAGCCTTGGGTGCCCAACACCCACTGTTGACCGGGAGCAACACACAAGCCTTGCTATTTCAGAGATACTCTGACGCAGTTGACTTGCCATAACAATCTGGCCCTTGTCAAAGTCACTCAGATCTTTATTCCTGCCCATTTCTCCTGCATCAAACACATTGATAACGATAACTGATTGTTTGCTTACCATCTAGTCTACCCAGACCTTAATTTGTGGCTTTGTTAGGAGATGATCAACAATATTTGCTTCACCTGTTACTGGTCATAATGTTTTGGTCCACCAATGTATTTCCCAGAAGTCAAAATAATATCAATAATAACATCAGGTCCTCAGTGTAATAAAGAGATGGATCTCAAGATCATATAGCCACTCTGCAGAAGTGCTCAAATGTACAGAAGATCCTGGAAAGCCAAAGAATGTGTAGTACCAGGAGGATTTTTCTGAAGTACAGTGAGCAGCTTCACTACTCAAGAAAAACTCAGAGACTCATGAGCAGTGTTGGGGCAAGCAATGCATTACTTTTAAAGTTACAACAAAATATGAGTTACTTTTTCACATAAGTAATGCAGGTTACTTTGTTTTCCCATTTACTGACTGACAGCTCTCCTGTCCCCATGTTGACAGAAATCAGGAGTAAAGTGCAGAAGCATGGTGTGCACTTGCCGCTTTGTAAACATATACTGTATTATTGAAGTTCTAGGCCTAATGTGAGTATGCATTTACTCATTTCACTTGAAGAGAAACAGATTCAGTATTCCTCCAAATGAATAAAAGCAGTTAAATGCAAACTCAAAATACTGTATTATGCAAACCTGTAATAAGTAAATGTTAAATAACACACAAAATTATTAACCAATGTCTTTGCTTCTGATCTTCAGTGATACAAATCAAATGTATAATCAGCAAAAATGACTTGAGATAATCGTCACATTTGCTTATTTTATATTTTTTTTATATTGCTGAAGTAAGTGTGTTGAACTTTATTATCCTGCTTCCTATTCCAGAATGGCAGAGCATTTGTTTGAGCAGCATCCTCTGCTGTACAGGTGTGAACTTCCTTCAGCCTGAGCCTTATTCATTTCACTTTTAGTGTGAAAGGGCCTTTTTTGTTGTTTTGTTTTTTGGCATAAAAACAAAAAAGCAAATCTAGCCCAGGTGAGAAAAAGTAATGCAAAAGTAACGTAATGCATTACTTTTCATAAAAAGTGCCCCCGTGTCACCAAGCTTGGCCCCCCCTCTGGCCCCCCTAAATTTGGAATCGTAAAATCACACCAAACAACTGCGCCATTTTATCAGTTGCGGCGCCTTCATCTAAAGGCTACACTGCAGCACGACGGATATTCACATCAAATGTTAACGCAGAGGAACGGGACACTGCAGTTCACAAAAGTTCATAATTTGCATGTGCTTTAAAGCCTTGCCGGTTAAACATGTCATTCGCTGCTGATGCGCTGTTCAAATATGCGCTTTACTGAGCGCGTACACTCGACGCGCACATGCACTAAAAGCCTGTTACTGGACTAAGTTATCTTTTGAGTCTTATATTGCGCTAATACTGTCAAATACAGACAATGTTTACATAAACAAAGTTGGTTATGTCTAAAGTGAAACCAAACAGAGAAAATTAATTAAAATCTGCTTGTCATATGCGTGTATATTAGACGCGTCGCGTGCAGTTCTTAAAGAGACAGTAGCCCTAATAATAAACATGCTGCAGCTTGTCCTTAAAGAGATAGTTCACCCAAAACCAAACAGTTGCTGGTCCCCATTGACTTCCATACATAGTAGGAAAAAAATATACTATGGAAGTCACAGGGGTACATCAACTGTTTGGTTACTCACATTCTTTCAAATAACGTTTATTTTCAACAGAATAAAGAAACTTATTCAGGTTTAAAACAACTTAAGAGAGTAAATTATGACTTTTTTGGGGGAGAACTATCCCTTTAATGTTAATAAAACAACAAAACACACAGAGGAAATCATTCACTGCTCTTGACTGAGAACTTTAAGTCTGTTGTGTTTTATTTTCATATTTGTTCATTTAAGTACTTTCTTCAGTTCTACTGTTAAATACACCTATAGCTGAAAAAATAAAGCACTGTGATCTGCACATTTATTTAAAGCACATTTATTTCATTTGTATATTAAGTTGTGTATGTGTAATATGTATCTCTGTTCTTAATTTTTAATAACAAAGAAAATAGTGACAAAGATTTTTATCTTCGCCACTTTGGCCTAAATGTCTGCCATTCTTTTTTATTTTATATTTTGTTACCTATATTTTGTTACCTATAAGGCTTTGTTTTTAAAATAGGGACATTAGTTTGGCTGTAATGCTCAGTCACATGCAAAATAGAAAAACCAACATGAAAAAAGAATCGTGACAAAATCGTGATTTTCCTGAAAAAAAAGAAAATTGTGATATGATATTATTGCCATATCGCCCACCCCAGGCGTAAAAGTGCCTAGATGTGCTTATAGATGCTAAAAATGTGTTATTATTGATCATTATATCACACTACAATTAAACATAATGAAACATTCATTTGAATTGAAATTGTTTTATTAGCTTAGCTAATATAATTTATTAGCTTTTTCTAGAGATTGCAGTCATGCATGACATGGTGAAAAATGACTTGAAATAATACTGAAAATAGGTTAAGATAAATGTTAAATGTGTGCCCCCTAAAAGCACAAGTGGCCCCTGCCTTATTTTTGCTCAGTTTCATAAAAAGATTCACTGATTCATTTAGGTCATCAATACTGTTCCCATATACTTTCACAGAAAAATCTAACATCACAACAAGGATGTTATACAGCTTATATTACCAGTCTGTAGTAAGATGATGTTTGGTGTTCAATGTTCAAATGATGTTTTGGAGTTCAATGTTCAGAGATGTTTGTCAACTTTATTTGCATAGTGCACTACTCCCACACTGAAGCCTCTATAAACCACAAGCGCTCTATGCCCTGGATGTCACGGCAGACTACAAACAAAAGGTGTGAGGACTCAAAAGCTGGAGAAATAAGTATTTATTAATAAAAACACAAAACAAAACCCACGAGGGGGAAAACAGAACTAAGTAAATACAAAAACAATAACAGATATGAACACTCTGGAAGATCTCGGGGAACAGGAAACAAAAGACAACATACCGACACAGACTGCAAACAAGAGGGAACTAATAAAGGGAAACTAATCAGGAGGGAACAGGTGGATGAACACAATAATCAGATAACAAGGGGGAGGGATCAGACAATAACACGAGCACATGGCCCAAAATAACAAAACACCCATGTGCAGCACAAGACAGGACAGGCATGTGACACTGGAGTTAGGAATCATTTTTCTTTAGTTTGAGAGCTGAAATTTTACATTGTTTTTCACTTTTTAATTTCTGTATTTTTTTCCCCAACTATTTGTCTTAACTGACAGACGTGCAAACGTGCAATGGCTCAGTTTTTATTAACATGCTTCTTAGTTTTGATATCAGCACAACTGGTGAGTACTTTTCCTTACATTTATGAAATCTCTCTCTCTCTCTCTCTCTCTCTCTCTCTCTCTCTCTCTCTCTCTCTCTCTCTCTATATATATATATATATATATATATATATAGTGCTGGGCAATGATACGAAGAATAATGAAACGAATAATCGCATCCAAAATAAAAGTTTGTGTTTACATAATACATGTTTGTGTATTGTGTAAAATTATTTTGTATATATAAAGAAGAACTTAAGAAAAATGTGTTATTTATATATAAAATATGTATATATAATATAAATAATGTATAAATATATATACAGTATATACATGCAAATATTCCTTAAATATATATATATATGCATATGTGTGTATTTATATAGGCTTATACAAAATTATTATACGCAGTACACATATATATTAAGTAAACACAAACTTTTATTTTGGATGTGATTAATCGTGATTAATTGTTTCTATATATAAATCTTGTAACTATTCTATATGTGTAGTGTTCTCATATTCACATCATATTATCTTTATAGGTCAAATCATCTGGTGTGTTTGAGTTGAAGGTTCAGTCATTCACAACCAACAGCAGCAGTGTGTGTAAACAGTCCAGTGAATGTAAGGGTTTTTTCCGTGTTTGCCTGAACTACACGCAGGATGACTTTTCATATAGGCTGGCATGTTCAGATGGCACTGGACTGACCGGAACATTCAGCACAGACCAGAGCTCCATTTACACTAGTGCACCAATAACTGTGCCCTTTGACTTCAAGTGGCCGGTGAGTAGCTCAAAGTGAATGAACATTGAAAAATATATTAAACAGATATAATATCATGCTATAGGCCTACATATAGCATACTTTGCATAGGCATACACAACAAATGTTGTTAACTGGTTATTAACTGACAGATATCACTCAGATAGATCCTGAAATAATCACGTCTTTCTCACTAACGCTTAAAAGAAATGTGACTGCGGTCAGAGTCTTTTTTTATCCAATCAGAAGACTATGAGCCGCTTTCTGCCAGTAAATCATTTTGCGGATTCTCAAGGCAGCCCATGGGAATCAGGAAGCGGGGAAAGACATTAATAGATTGTCATGTGAGAACGCTGTGTTGCTACCGTTGCGCTGATTTTGGATTTTGTCTACTAAAATCAAAATATTAGATATAAAGCCTTGTGAAGCTCTGAAAAAGCTTTCCTTTGATCATGCAGGGAAAAGATTCAAGCCTCTGAGCATTGACAACAGTTCCATCTGCTGATTCGTAACATTTACAGTAGCCGTAAAGCCGACAATTAAAGGCAGGCGATTTGTTCCAAAACATTTTTTATTATGCTGGTTGAAAGTCTCTTCACATCTCGATAGCAATCGAAAAAGTTAAGTGGTCTAAATGTATTTATATATGTGTCTATATATCGTCTGTGGAAGGCATAGGACCATAAAATGTTGGTCCAATCACGATTTACTACCTGTCTGTCAACGTATGTATTTCCATACCTCTGTGCACCCTGCTCATGCAGACATCACACGTCATCAGCTCGTTTAATGCTATGCAGAGTTAGACAGACGTCAGTCACCGAGCACTGCAACCGAAACAGCAGCACCTTTAACAGTTCCTCCTGAACCAAAACAACAAAATTATGTTACGTTCACGCCCTAACTACTGTAATTTGGAAGAGATGGAAACCCATGATGTTATCGGAGCGGTTTGTTACTCGAATTTATGCATTTCAATGCTTTCAAAGCCAGCTCACTATTGCTAGCCTTTCTGAAAAGTATACACATCAGAGTTTACATCGTAAACAAACAATAACTAAAATGTCCAACAATTAAGTAAAGGTTTTTATATATGCATTGGAGCCTTGGTGTCATTTGTAACACAATTAATGTAAAGTTAAGTTCCCTGTTCGTGTTTGCAGATATATATTTTTTTATTCTTACCTGTGACATTGAGATGATGCATTTTTGCTCACCTGTCGCGACAACACAGAAAGCCTAAACTAACTAACACTCCATTCTATTTCTTATTAACGGTCTTGCGCTACATCCGACAACAGTACAAATGGATTTGGAGCGTTTTCTTTGAGTGCAACACCACAGCGCCCAGTGTAGCACGTGTTACAAAATTACTACTGTCATTACAGGGAACTGTCTCAGTGATAATTGAAGCATGGAACTCAGAGTCCTCCAATGATCAGTCAACAGGTATGCCCCTTTTTTTCTATTTCACATTTTATTTACAGACTAGTTTTTAATTAATGGACTTATTGTTTTTCAGAGAATCTAAACAGTATGATTAGCCACTTTGCCACACAAATAAATCTTACTATTGGTGAGAAATGGTCCCAGGGTGTGCATCTTGGAGAGCAAAGTAAACTGCGCTTTTCCTACCGCGTAGTGTGTGATGAATTCTACTATGGCGATGACTGCTCTGATTTCTGCCGCCCACGAGATGACCCGTTCGGTCACTTTAACTGTGACGCCGCTGGAAATAGAATTTGCTTGCCTGAATGGAAAGGCGAATATTGTGCAGAATGTAAGAGTTTTTTGTTGTTGTTGTCCATTAACATCAAAACAACCTATATATATACAGTACAGTACAGGCCAAAAGTTTGGACACATTACTATTTTAATGTTTTTGAAAGAGGTTTCTTCTGCTCATCAAGCCTGCATTTATTTGATCAAAAATACAGAAAAAAAAGTAATATTGTGATATATTATTACAATTTAAAATAATTGGTTTTCAATTTATTATACTTTTATTTCTGTGATGCAAAGCTGAATTTTCAGGATCATTACTCCAGTCTTCAGTGTCACATGTGACATCCAGTCTATCACATGATCCATTAGAAATCATTCTAATATTCTGATTTATTATGTGTTTGAAACAGTTCTGCTGCCTAATATATTTGATGAATAAAAGGTTAAAAAGAATAAATATTTTCTAATAATATAAATCTTCTTTACTATCACTTTTTTTGATCAATTTAACACATCCTTGCTGAATAAAAGTATTGATTTATTTCAAAAAAGAAAAGAAAAAACAATTACTGACCCCAAATTACTGACCAGTAGTGTATATTGTTGTTACAAAAGATTTCTATTTTTAAAACATTTGCTTCTTTTTTTTATTTTAATTTTACTTTTTATTCATCAAAGTATACTAAAAAAGTATCACGTTATGAAAAAATATTAAGCAGCAGAACTGTTTCCAACTTTGATAATGAATCATCATATTAGAATGATTTCTAAAGGATCATGTGATAGACTGGAGTAATGATCCTGAAAATTCAGCTTTGCATCACAGAAATAAATGATAATTTAAAGTATAATAAATTGAAAAACAATTATTTTAAATTGTAATAATATCAAATCAAATCAAATCAAAGTTTATTTATAAAGCACAGTAAAAACAACAATAGTTGACCACTGTGCTGTACAATGTCATACTAAAAAAGGTATAAAATAAGTGATATACACATATGCATATATACACATACACATGTACACATGCACAAATATACATACATGCGTATATACACACAGTACACACCTATACACAAAAACATGCATAACACATACATACATACATACATAAATATAATAAAGACCGCAATGCAAAAAAAAAAAAAGAGAGAATGAGTAAATCAGAACACTGATAAATGGTCTAAAAAGTCTAGGAACAGTTATATGCCTGAGAAAAAAGGTATGTTTTTAGCTTAGATTTAAATTCAGCTTCTGATGAAACTGATCTGAGGGAGACCGGGAGACTGTTCCACAACTTTGGCCCAACAACAGAAAAAGCCCGGTCACCTCGCAGCTTTAATCTAGATCTAGGGACCATCAGTAATTTTTGTTCAGAGGATCTCAGAGATCTAACAGAGGTTTTTGGGTTCACAATGTTGCAAAGATAAGTAGGGGCTGAACCATTCAAAGCTTTAAAAACAAAAAGTAAAATTTTAAAATCAATTCTGTAGTGGACCAGCAACCAGTGCAAGGAGCGCAGTACAGGGGTAATATGTTCGAACTTGCGAGTACCAGTCAAAAGTCTGGCAGCTGCGTTCTGAACCATCTGAAGTCGATTTATATTAGATTGACTAATTCCAACATAGAAAGAATTACAATAATCCAGCCGAGATGACACAAATGCATGGATCACTCTCTCAAACTCAGAAAAGGTTAAAAAACTCTTGGTTTTAGATAACAATCGTAGTTGGAAAAAACAAGATCTAACTACAGAGTTTATCTGTTTGTCAAATTTGAGTGAGGATTCAAAAATGACACCCACATTTTTTGTAGAGGGTCTTTCATAGCAAACTAAGTCTCCCAAATCATAATTAAAGGTGCCTGAAGGCTCAAAAACCATAACCTCTGTTTTGCTCTCATTAAGGTGCAAAAAATTTGAAGAAAGCCAAGACTTAATATCAGCCAGACATGCAGCTAAGGATCTCAAAGCTGTTTTGTCGTTGTGCTTCAGGGGCAAATAAATTTGGGTGTGATCAGCATAAAAATGAAATGACAGCTTGTGCTTGGTAAAAATAGACCCCAAAGGAAGCATATATAATGAGAACAAAACAGGAGCCAAAATGGAGCCCTGAGGAACTCCAAACATCAGGGCGCAGCTGGATGAAGAAAAACCATCAAGACAAACAGAAAAAGTCCTATCTTCGAGATATGATTTGAACCAGTCCAGAGCGCGACCTTCAATACCCACATATTTTTCTAGGCGCGATATAAGAATTTTGTGGTCGACGGTATCGAAAGCAGCGCTTAAATCTAAAAGTAGAAGTATCATTGAGTCCCCTGAGTCTACAGTTAATAAAATATCATTTAAAACTTTTAAAAGTGCAGACTCCGTACTATGATGCTTCCTGAAACCAGATTGAAATTTTTCAAATATATTGTTTGATTCTAAGAAGCTCTGTAATTGTACTAAAACAACCTTTTCTAAGGCTTTAGAAATGAAAGCCAAATTTGAGATCGGTCTATAACTTGATGAGACGGCCGGGTCGAGATTAGGTTTTTTAAGCAGTGGTTTAACAATTGCATGTTTAAAATATCTTGGAACGGTTGCTGTAAGAAGTGACTTATTTATTATAGCTAAAATACTTGGTCCGACAACATCAAAGACCTCAAGAAAAAACCGAGTGGGAACAATATCAAGTGGGCATGTAGTGGGTTTCAAAGGCTTAATTATGTCTTGAAAGGAGCTTAAAGAGATTGTCTGGAATTCATTACAAATTGGAGTGCAGAGATGCGGGACAGATAGATCATAATTTGAAGATACTATACGCTGTCTTATGTCAACTATTTTATCTGTGAAAAACCTGAGAAAATCTTCACATACTGCAGCTGAGGCATTCAAAGAAACAGCACTATTTGGATTTAAAACAGAGTTTAAAATGGTAAAAAGAGTTTTAGGTTTATGACAATTTTTTGCAATGATATCTGAAAAATACTGAGATTTTGCCAGTTTAACTGATTTTTGATACCCAATTAATGATTCACGTAGCATTTCAAAAGATACTTGTAGTTTATCTTTTTTCCACTTCCGTTCGGCTCTACGACAAACTCGTCTATGTTCTTGTGTGGTACTGTTTAACCAGGGTTCAGGTTTAGATTTTAGTCGTTTTTCTCGCACAGGAGCCACAGAATTTAAAATATCATTTGAAATGGAATTAAACAATGAAAGATGTTCATCTACATTTGAATTATTTAAGGAAGAATCAAGGTTCTACATCAAACAGGCCTCCTTAAAATAAACAGCAAAATCATCATTAGATGAAGGATTAAAAAGCCGAGTTTGCTGTGATAACCTCTTAGATTTCATAGTTTTACCATTTGGAAGAGAGCAAGTGAACATAATAGGCATATGATCTGAAAAACTCAATTCAAGAGTTTCAAGTTTGCAAACTGGAATGCCATGCAATAATACAAGATCTAAGGTATGGCCTTGTTTGTGAGTGGGACCATTTACCACTTGAATGAAGTCCAGAGAGTCAACCAGACTAAGAAAATCTTTAGCCAGGGAATTTGACTCGCAACAAACATGAATATTAAAATCCCCCACAACTAAAAGCCTATCATATTTAAGAACAGCTTCGCTCAAAAAGTTTGAAAACTCCTTTAAAAAGTCCTTGTTTGGTTTCGGAGGACGATAAACCACTGCAATCGATAACTGATGTTTATTTAGCTGAAAGAGTAGTATTTCAAAGCTTGAGTAGGATTCAGTCTTTAGGGTATGACAACAAAATCGGCTTCTCTTACGAGAGTTCTCTCGTACTGCGTTTTTACTAAAACGCTACGGGAAAAGTCTCTTTTCACGAAACACTGCAAAAAATTATCCTTTAATTTTCATATATGTAAAACGCGTTGCAGCAGCAGTCAGCTATGGCGAGACGGCTTGCTCGCTCATTGGCTGCTCTGCGGCAACTGCATAAGCCTATCGAGCGAGGCCTGGGGTGACGTCAGGCCAATGAGGGCGCTTCGCGCCCTCCTCGCCACTTCCCGCCGAGACGGAGCTCGAGAAGGCTGATTCACTTGATTTTAATCTCTTCAGCGAAGCGCACGCATCGCTGGATCACGAGGAAGCACGCGTCGTCTGATGCAAGCACTTCAGCGGGACGAGCCCTTGAAGCCGCTGGCCAATGCCGCCTTCTACCGCCGTACCTGCTGCGCTTTCCGACGCCATATCCTTTACATTCTTTGTTCTTGTGTATGTGTGTGTGTGTGTGTTCGCTTTGCAACACGCACCCCTAAAAGAGCTGCGTCTTTTTCAAGATGCCTTCTCATGCAGCGCTCGCTCGCTGACGGCGAAACGCCTTCACTCCGAGCCAATTGCCTACGGTGACTCTGAGGACTCGCCGGGCATCCTTTCCGAGGCTGCCCTTCCTGGAAGCGGATGGCGGGATTAGTTTTTCTTTACGTTACAAGAAAAGCTACCCTGCCTCTGCACGCGTCATTCACCGGCGAAGGAGAAAAGAGTGTTCTTAGTCCCACCGTTGGTCGGTCTGACCTCTTTTCTCTCACATTTCTCAGTTCCCTGTTCGGCGACTGGAAATATTATTGCAGCAAGTGAGTCTGTTACACGCTTGCCTGCCAGCAAACGCCGAAGAATACATGTTGACGCCGCTTTCAAAATCCTGTATCCCCCTGTGGCTCAGTGGTGGAATTATAGGTTTTCCACACGGGCGACCGGGGTTCGTATCCCGGTCTAGCGGCATATATATTTATGCCGCCAATGCTTTGCTCTGTCAGTCCCCTGAAGGCGACTGCAGAGATGCATTTTGCAGCCAGCGAGCGCGTAGTACCCGCTTGCCTGCAACCGAACACCGTTTCTACGGTTCCCGTGCGTCACTGGCGAAAGGAGAATGGAGTGTTTTCAGCCCCGCTGAAACTGGGCGATATCCACTCTTCTCACATTCTGGCATTTTGCAGGCGTCTGAAAATGCCAATCACTCTGTCTGTTCCCCGAGAGGCAACTGCAGACGTGTTTTTTGCTGCCCACGAGCACGTGGTACATGCCTGCAAGCAAACGCCAGTGTGGATAATACTCGCGCTGACTTTGTCTATGTATCTTCACTGTGGTCCAGTGGTAGATTCTTAGACTTACGCGCGGGGGATCCGAGGTTCGAACCCAAGGCCTGCCGGCAGAAAATTTTTATGCCGCCGAATGCAAATCACTCTGTTTGTTCCCCGAGAGGCAACTGCAGACGTGTTTTTGCTGCCCACGAGCACGTGGTACATGCCTGCAAGCAAACGCCAGTGTGGATAATACTCGCGCTGACTATATCTATGTATCTTCACTGTGGTCCAGTGGTAGATTCTTAGACTTGCGCGCGGGGGATCCGAGGTTCGAACCCCAGGCCTGCCGGCAGAAAATATTTATGCCGCCGAATGCAAATCACTCTGTTTGTTCCCCGAGAGGCAACTGCAGACGTGTTTTTTGCTGCCCACAAGCACGTGGTACATGGCCGGACTTCTACCGAAGTCCCGGCCACGGCCGATGATGCTATATGTGTAGAGAAGATGCCCACTGCTAGTGCCCATCCCTACACACTAGCACAGCCCTTCACACAGGGCCCGCGCTCATTTATTCGTCTCGGGTCGATCACGCACACAACATAGTGAACGTGCGTGCCCACTGCCTAGTGCCCACAAACACTATGTTCTGCATGCCTTGTGGTTTCTGTAAAGACGAAACCTGTGTGCATTCACTCTGCTCAGACAGACAGTGCACTCATTGCAGTAACTGTGCCCGCTCTCCCGCGCCCACACTTACTCACGGTATTTTCTGGTGTCCCGGCCACGGCCGATGGTGCTATAAGTGTAGTGTCGATGCCCACTCCTCAGTGCCCATCTCTACACACAAGCACAGCCCTACACTTAGGGCTCGCGCACATAAAATCGACTCAGGTCGATTGCGCTTCCAACATAGTGAAAGTGCCCGCACAAACACTATGTCTCACAGACCACAGGCTCTCTGTAAAAACGAGACCTGTGCGCGCTCGCTCTGCTCAGTCAGACAGCGCGCCCAAAGCAGTGAATGTGCCCGCTTCCCGCCCACATTTACTCGCAGACATGAGTCCCGCGGGACCCGCTCAGCCCTCCCTCACTCAGTCAAGCGCTGTAGTAAGGTCGAGGACGAGCGCTCTGCCCGCTGTAATAAGCGCGCCCCCCGCCTCGAATGCCACAGGCATAACGCCTACGTTATTGCGCCCCGAAGCGCCTCTGTTGCACGGCGAACAGAGCGCGCTTCGCATCCAGCCCTTAGCCAACCATGCAGAAGCATGGGCAGCGCTTCCAGGGGTTTCGGACTGGGTGCTAGGCATTATAAAGAGAGGCTTCTCGCTACAGTTTTGTCGACGCCCTCCCCGCTTCACAGCGCGCGTCCAACTACGGTGGTTTCAGAAGTAGCACACCTACTTCGCGCCGAAATATCAAAACTGATAAGCAAAGGGGCGATAGAGCGTGTGCCCCAAGCTCAAAGCGAAGGGGGGCTATACAGCAGATACTTTCTAGTACCCAAAAAGGACGATGGTATCAGACCCATACTGGATCTAAGACGGCTGAACAAAGCATTAGTGAAACGCAGTTTCAAAATGCTCACGACCAGGAAAATCCTCGCGCATGTTCGCCGAGGAGACTGGTTTATGTCAATAGATCTGAAGGACGCGTATTTTCAAATACAGATAGCGTCACATCACAGGCGATACTTGAGATTCGCCTTCGAGGGTCAGACATACCAGTATACAGTCCTGCCGTTCGGTTTGTCCCTGGCACCTCGTACATTTACGAAATGCATGGACGCAGCGCTCGCTCCTCTCAGACTCAGAGGCATGCGAGTGCTGAACTATTTGGACGACTGGTTGATCCTAGCCCAATCACGATCTCAGCTCGTGAAGCACAGAACCATTTTACTCGATCACCTCGAGAATCTTGGTATCACGGTCAATTGGGCGAAGAGTTCACTGAACCCCAGTCAAACGATTTCGTTTCTGGGTATCGTTCTGGACTCGCAGTCTATGACAGCGCGGCTGTTGCCACAGCGCGTGCTGCACATTCAGCGCGCGGCGAAGTCTTTCCGCCGCGGCGTTTTCACCCCGCTCAGGAAGTTTCAAAGGATGCTGGGTCTTATGGCCTCAGCATCGTCAGTTCTCCGGCTGGGCTTGCTCCGCATGCGCCCGCTGCAGTTCTGGTTGAAAGCGCGGGTACCGCGCGGAGCGTGGGTGTCCGGTCGATTACGCCTCAAGGTCGATCAGAACTGTGTTACAGCCCTGGTGCCTTGGATGGCAGACGACTGGTACCGATCAGGTGTAAGCCTGGGGACTTCCTCGGGAGTGAGGATGGTGTCGACAGACGCATCCACCTCGGGATGGGGAGCGCTGCTCGAGGGCAGACCGTTCTTCGGCCTGTGGTCGGAACGAGAAAAGCTCCAACACAAAAACTTAGAAATGCTGACAGTGCACAACGCGCTGACGCGTTTTTGTCCCCACATCAAGGACCAACACGTCATAGTCCGTTCGGACATCATGGCTGTGGTGTCCTACATAAATCGCCAGGGCGGTCTGAAATCCACATCCCTGTACAGGTTGGCGAAACGCCTCCTAATACGGGCTCAGCACAACTTGCGCTCGCTGAGAGCAGTGCATGTACCTGGGCTTCAGAATGTGGGCCCAGACAGACTGTCCAGGAACAACGTTCCCCCGGGCGAGTGGTCTCTACACCCACAAGCAGTCCGGCTGTTGTGGGAGAGATTCGGCAGAGCGGAGGTGGACCTATTCGCGTCCCACGAAAACGCCTACTGCCCTGCGTTCTTTTCAAAGAGCGACAGCGCGCTGTCCCGAAGGTGGCCGCGCTGCCCGCTATACGTTTTTCCCCCCATCTCCCTCCTGCCACAGGTGTTGGAACGGGTCAGGGAAACAAAATGCCCAGTGCTGCTTGTAGCACCGTTCTGGAAGAACCAAGCATGGTTCCCAGTCCTGATGCAGTTAGCAGACATCGCTCCATGGCCAGTGCCGTTGAGGAGAGATCTCCTCTCGCAGGCCGGGGGCTCGATTTGGCACCCACACCCGGAGCTGTGGTCCCTTCATGTGTGGGCGCTCAACGGATATCCGTTGGTCTCGCAGAGGGAGTCATGAATACCATCACTCAGGCTAGAGCACCGTCGACTCGGCGGCTTTATGCTTCGAAGTGGTCGGTTTTCTCCGGCTGGTGTACAGCTCGGAGCCTATCACCCCTCGAATGTGAGGTAACGGAGGTTCTCTCCTTCCTACAAGAGCTGTTGGATAAGGGCAGATCCCCTTCCACGCTCAAAGTATATGTGGCGGCTATTTCAGCGTTCTCCGGTTCAACGCTGGGTCAGTCACTGGGAAGGAACGATTTAGTCATCCGCTTCCTCAGGGGAGCTAGGAGACTGAATCCACCCAGACCTCCTTCAGTCCCTATGTGGGACCTTTCTACGGTCTTGGCGGCCATGAAAGGTGCCCCTTTCGAGCCTATCCAGTCTATTAGCCTCAAACATTTGTCTTTCAAAACAGTGTTTTTGATGGCTCTCGCTTCAGTGAAGCGCATAGGCGATCTGCACGCGCTCTCCGTGAGCCCGGCATGCTTGGAGTTTGGTCCTAATGACTCTAAAGTCATACTCAAACCTAAGCACGGCTATGTGCCGAAATCCCTCAACACGCCTTTTCGGGCTCAGGTTATTTCCCTGTCTGCCCTGCCGGCATCGAGTGAGGAGGGGGACTCGAGTTTTCTTTGCCCTGTTGGCTTTAAGAGCTTATATGTCCCGCTCTGCTGTCTTCAGACAGACAGAGCAGCTCTTTGTCTCGTTCAGCGGACGTTCCAAAGGAATGGCTGTTTCGAAACAAAGTCTATCCAGATGGATAGTTGACGCCATAGCGCTGGCTTATACTGTCAAGGGCATTCAATGCCCGTTGGGAATTAGAGCGCACTCTACGAGAGGCGTTGCCTCCTCGTGGGCTTGGTCTAGCGGGATTTCCCTACAGGATATATGTACGGCGGCAGGCTGGGCCTCTCCGTCTACATTTATCAGGTTTTATAACCTAGAGGTTCCCGCCTTACAGGCTAAGCTTTTGTCGGTGTAGTCGATTCAGCTGTCTAGCTAGACCTCTGAAATCGCAGGCGCAATGCGCTACCGACTATCTTGGGCAGAACTGTGTAAGACCCACATTTCCCACATTAGTTCAGGCTCCCTACCCTGTCTATGTGATGTCATATTCGCGTCTGTGGACATGTCTATGTAAGGACGGAGGGAATCCCCTCTTGTCTTTAGACTCTCCCTGTGAGGTCGCGTTAAGCCTGCGGACGCTACAGTATAGGGAATTAAGGCTCCCCTCCCTTATTCCCTGACTCTGTGTGAGTCTATCAGGTGATTATGCACTGTATGCCTGAAATAGCTTCCGGTGATCGGTGTTTTTATCCCAGCACGCACGGCGTTTTACAAGGGGTTCCCGTAGCGTTTTAGTAAAAACGCAGTACGAGAGAACTCTCGTAAGAGAACGTACTCGGTTACTAACGTAACCTCGGTTCTCTCTAGAAGAGGGAACGAGTACTGCGTTCTCTGCCGTGCGTATGGTTCACTCTGGTTCGCTTCGGCGATCAAAATCAAGTGAATCAGCCTTCTCGAGCTCCTTTTATAGAGGTAAGCCACGCCCGTCTCGGAAGCGAAGCGCCCTCATTGGCCTGACGTCACCCCAGGCCTCGCTCGATAGGCTTATGCAGTTGCCGCAGAGCAGCCAATGAGCGAGCAAGCCGTCTCGCCATAGCTGACTGCTGCTGCAACGCGTTTTACATATATGAAAATTAAAGGATAATTTTTTGCTTCAGTGTTTCGTGAAAAGAGACTTTTCCCGTAGCGTTTTAGTAAAAACGCAGTACTCATTCCCTCTTCTAGAGAGAACCGAGGTTACGTTAGTAACCGAGTACGTTTTGAACACCGACGCAAGCCCACCGCCCCTGCCAGAAGTTCTAGGGCAGTTTAAAAACGAGCAGTTTGTTGGCACAAGTTCGGAAAAGGGGCTTGTATCCCCCGCAGTCAGCCAAGTCTCAGTGATTAACAGAAAATCCAATTTATTTGAGGTAAAGAAATCTCGCAAGATGAATGTCTTGTTGATCAACGATCTTGAATTTACCAAAGCCATCTTTACCTGTACCGAATCGCAGTTCGTCTGTGTAGCACAGCACAGCGAGCGAAGATTGTTGAGATTTACACCCCCGCGGCGAAGACGTGGTGTCCGGAGACGAGGAGAGCTGGAATACTTGCCCTGAGTCACAGGTAAAATCCAATAATACGCCACTTCGAGCGAGCGCCATGATGCAAATCGGCCACATCCCAACTCAAAGCGACCCTAGCCATGGCATGATGGATGTAAGCTTGTTAGATGCAACTTTAATTTGACCGCAATACCCCCTCTTTTCCCCCTTCTTCTGTGGCGCTTCTTTTCAGGAAAGCTCCATGGCAGCTGGCTTCGAAAGGCCGGGACATTCGTCAAGAAGGGAGGGGGTGGGCTGTTAAAATTCTCAGATCTCAAATCAGTGTTTGATACAGCCTCAATAGAGTCTCTTATGTTTAAAAGCAATTGACGGTCATACGTAATCAATGTAAAAACTTTTGGAATAAAAATAAAAAACAAAGCCAGGACAGAGAGCAGACGGCCAGCCAAGCACACCGGCGCCATCTTTCTCCCCTACCCTATTCTTTTTTTTCCCCTCAATATATCACAATATTACATTTTTTTCTGTATTTTTTATCAAATAAATGCAGGCTTGATGAGCAGAAGAAACCTCTTTCAAAAACATTAAAAAAAGTAATGTGTCCAAACTTTTGGCCTGTATTATATATATATATATATATATTATATATTTTCAGCTATCTGCTCATCCGGCTGTAGTGAGATACACGGTTATTGCCTGGCCCCTGGTCAGTGCAAGTGCCGCTATGGGTGGCAGGGCCCCCGCTGTGATGAGTGTTTACCCTATCCAGGGTGCATGCATGGCACCTGCAAACAACCCTGGCAGTGCACGTGTGACGAGGGATGGCATGGCCTGTTGTGTGACAAGGTTCAAAATGTCTAAATTCAGAAATTCTGTGTTTTCCTGGTTGTGTTTTCATTTATTATAGGCTGCTATGGGGAAGAACACTGAAATACAAAAATATGCAATTAATCGCATCCTAAATAAAATTTTGTGTTTACATAATATATGTTTGTGTATTGTGTATAATTATTTTGTATATGTAAAGAAGAATTTAAGAAAAATGTGTTATTTATATATCAAATATTTATATTTATATACAGTATAATATAAATTATGTATAAATATATACAGCATTTACATGCTAATATTCCTTAAATGTATATATGCATATGTGTGTATTTATATAGGCCTATACAAAATTATTATATGCAGTACACACATATATTATGTAAACACAAACTTTTATTTTGGATAATTAATCGTGATTAATTGTTTCTATATATAAATCTTGTAACTATTCTATATGTGTAGTGTTTTTCATATTCACATCATATTATCTTTATAGGTCAAATCATCTGGTGTGTTTGAGTTGAAGGTTCAGTCATTCACAACCAACAGCAGCAGTGTGTGTAAACAGTCCAGTGAATGTAAGGGTTTTTTCCGTGTTTGCCTGAACTACACGCAGGATGTCTTTTCATATAGGCTGGCATGTTCAGATGGCACTGGACTGACCGGAACATTCAGCACAAACCAGAGCTCCATTTCCACTAGTGCACCAATAACTGTGCCCTTTAACTTCAAGTGGCTGGTGAGTAGCTCAAAGTGAATGAACATTGAAAAATCTAACAGATATAATATCATGCTACAGTAGGCCTACATATAGCATAGACTTTGCATCAGTGTTGGGAAAGTTCACTTTCTACATGAACTAGTTCAAAGTTCAGTTCACAAATTTTAAAATGAACTAGTTCCCAAATAGAACCACAGACAATTATTTTATCTGTTTTAACCACTGATCTTAATTAATTTTTTATTATTATTATTATTTATTTTTTTTACCACTGATCTATATCAAATGACTGGATAGCTCATGACGTCATAAACAGTGAAGCCACCGTGCCGCCATATTGGTATTCCCTAGTGAGCTCACGCGTTCTATTGAATCAGTAGGAAATTTGATGATTTGACTGAGAAAACATTGCCTAACGAGACACCGTTTTTAAATCGAAAGTCTCCCTGTACATTTTTACAACACAAACATCCTATGCATTTAAATGGGTATTTGTTTAAAGTCGGAAATTTGTCTTGCTTATTAAAAAACGGAATTAAAAGCTGTATGAGAACACTATAACGTAACGTTAGTCGGCCTTCACTGAAGAGCTATCTTCACAGGTAAGAAAAACAGTTTTATACTATTAATTAAATAGTGAATGCTAAAGACCTATATTTTTGTGAATTTGGTGAATATTCAGGTGAATATTGTTTCGTGGCCACAAATTAATAATACCTCAGCACGTTTTACTAATGTGTTCCCTCGTTTTACTATATTGTGGCCTCGTTGTAATTCGTTAAATCAAAGTGAGGGAGGCAATTAGTTTAACGAGTCCACGTTTTATTAAAACGAGGGAACAAATAAGACGTCGTAACAACAAATTATTTAGATCAGTGGACAGGTCGCATAAAAGAACCAGCAGAGAGAGAGCTCTCACCGTCTTCAGACAACACGAGCGCTGTAGCCTATGCTCTCTCTCCCTCGCGCATATGAACATCAATTGACACAATAGTTGTGTTTTCTAGATAAGTAGTTTGTTCAAATAAAGTGTTTGATTAGTTAGCAAGTAGGCTACATGTTCAGGAAATGCATAATACAAATTGTATGGGTTGTAACAGTAAACGGACTCTGCACGAAGCTCTTTTGAAGCTGTCAATGGACACTTTATTGTGGTTATTGCTGCTCTGAGGTTTCTTATAGGCTACTGTTGACTGTTTTATCATTGTTTTTTGAAGAAGCAGCAGCATTACTCTTGCCCAGGGCCGACGCTAGCTATAGGCAGAGCAGGTGATTGCCTAGGGCCTCGGGCTTTGAGGAGGGGCCTCCATAACCGTAACATCCCCTAGTCCACCAGTCAAGACAGGCAGAAATACTATCCTCATTGTTCATTGGATATTGTTGAATTGTCACTCATCTGCATTTAAACCAATTAATGTTTCCGTTTCAAAGCGGGTGCCGGCTTCTGAAAGTTTGTGTAACGAACGCATCCATCAGGTGCTTCGAAGCAAAAGCCTAAATAGGCACGCAAAGAAGCACAGCTCGTAATACAGGTGTGTGAGTTGTCGTCATCTATTTTGGAGTGATTGCAATGTATTCTAAATATAAACTTGTACTGCAGATCAGCATCATTTCTGGAAAAATCATTCACCGCTTTATTACGAGTTTAAAAGAGCGCGAGCGTCATTAACGTGCCCAGACGCGACGCTTTGAATTTGCGCGTACAATGAATAACATCGCTTCGGGAGCTGACTAGTAAAAAAGCTACAAAAGTAAAAGACAAGACGTTTATATTCAAAGTTAAAAAGCCAACACACTACAACATTTTTAAATATATCAAATAAAGGATCTCATATCTATGGGTCTATCTTCTAAATTCTGCTGATGATTAGATTATACCCTGACGGCTGACATCATAGCCCACTTACGCCAATAATATCAGTTTAGAATTTTTTTTCTGCTCAGTAGCGATCGTGTCTTTCTCTTCCACTTGATTTGTGTATAGCATATTTAAGGTAACAATGCAATACATAATATTTACATAATATTTTACATATTTGGCTTGATGAGCATAAGAGACTTCTTTCAAAAACATTAAAAATGGTAATGTGTCCAAACTTATGTACTGTGTAAGTAAAAAATACTAAATTTAAAATTAAATGTTGTATAAATAAAAAGGTTAGGAATCATATTTGTTTCAAGTGTTTTTTATTGGGGGTGGGGGGCCTCCAACATTAATTTTGCCTAGGGCCTCCTAATGTCTAGAACCGGCCCTGCTCTTGCCTCGGTGGAAACAACACGCAACAATTGTGCATATAAATTACTAATTATAGGGCTTGAATTAAAACATGTGGGTATAGTACAGTATAACTATAAACTTAAGATTTGCATAACAGAAATAAATCATAAGCAAAACAGCAGGGCCTAGACGTCAGAGGTCCGCATAGAACTCCACAAAGAAAGATCTCTGCCGTAATCCAAGAGAGGAATAGACTGGGTGATACAGCTTGTTGCTATAGGCTACACACGGCATTCATCATGTGACACTAGCCACATTCAAAATACACGATTGTTAGATAACCAAATAATTATACATAAACATTTATCAACGAAACAATCCTAACAATCTGACACACACACACACACACACATACCTCTGCCATAATCCAAGAGTGGAATAGACTGGGTGATACAGCTTGTTGCTATAGGCTACACACTTGCTCGTTGCTATAGGCTACACACGCGCTCACACTTGTGTATCAAGGATTTCCTCCCTGCGTTCAACACAAAATCAACAATATAAATAAACTAAACATCTCTATACATTACCGCAAATGCCAAACTCGCACCTCGCTATGGCGCTTCGGGGTCACAACATCGGAAGGAGGCGGAAGAGAAAACGTCAGGAAGTTACGCTGGTCTACTTACCTTTGCGCTATTTATAGAGCAAGCTAAATACACGCCCCACCCCGTACACCATCCTTATTCACTCGCTCACAATCCATTCCTACCTTCTGACCTAAATCCAGGGTCTAAAAACAACTGTCACTCCCTCATTATGGCCAAGTAAAGAAGTCGCAGCCCCATTTGCACTAATCCCCACGGCCCTAGGCAAGTGATGAAAATTGGAATGTGTCCCTGCGGTTTCTCTTGCAGACCTGCGTGGGAAATTTACTCCACTGCCCGATGCCTCTTGCCAGCCATCAGAATGTAATAGCCCCACCACCAACTCTGCATGGCCAGGGGGAGACACAGCTGGAACTGGCAAGGAATTTAATCCACTGCCCGATGCCCCTTGCCCATCATCAGATTGCAATGGACAAACCACCGACTCTACATGGCCAAGGGGAGACACAGCTGGAACTGGCCCGATAGCAGGTGGAGTCCCTTCTGGCAGTGGGACACAAATCCATTGTCCATCCTCCATTTCTTCTTCCCTTCCAATATTCTCAGATCGCAAAGGCTCAGAGCCCATACATGGAGAAGGATACAAAGGCAAAACATCAGGCACAGATTTCAACATAGTACAATGTACCCTTTTTACCAGTGTACATTTATCTGGAGGGGCTATAGAATAAACAACTCCTCCTTCCGTGGGTGCTCGAATTACTGTGTACTTTGTCGGACTCCAGACATCTTGTATTTTATTTCTGCCCCGATTACTGAAGTCTCTTCGTTAGACTAACTGTCCTTCTTTCAAGTGGCAGCTGTAACCCTTCCGATCATGCCTCTCCTTCCTCAACCGTGCTGCCGCTTGAATTCTCTCCTGCGCACCATCAAAAACCACTTGCAACCGCTCCCGATGTTCCTCCATCCAGTCCATTACCGTCCCTGCTTTCGGAGAAAGAACTCTTCCAAGGAGAAAATCAACTGGCAAATTAGGTTCTTGGCCAAACATTACAAAATGTGGGCACTCGCCTGTTATCTGATGTGTGGTGGTATTATAGGAGAACAACAATTGGGGCAAATATTTAGGCCAGTCAACTTTAGCAGACCTGGGAAGCGTACAAAGGAGGCTGTGCTGTGTTCGGTTAAAGCTTTCACATTGGCCGTTGCCTTGAGAATGGTAGGGCGTTGTGCAGACCTGGGAAGCGTATGTGGTGGAATTTCTCCCTAAACCTAACTATCTGGGGCGTCTCCAAATCGACACCCAATCGATCTTAATATCTGTGGCGTCTCCAAATCTACACCTCAGGGTTCAACTTGCATAAGCCAGAGGCCTCACTTTCCCTTCTTGCTCTTGCGACAACACTGCTCCCAGCCCGTTCTTGCAGGCATCTACTTCCAAAATGAAAGGCAGTGAAAAATTAGCATAAGCCAACACAGGAGCAGTAGTCAGACGCACCTTCAGATCTTGAAAACTCTCCTCACAAACCTCAGTCCAAGCACTGGTCACCGGTCTCCGCGCACTCTTTTTGTCCTTACTCCCGCCCAGTTCCCCAATCAGATGATACAAGGGAGCCGCAATCACTGAGAAACCTTTAACAAATCATCTATAATAACTAGCGAACCCCAAAAAGGATCTCAGTGCTGCTACATCCGTTGGTCGGGGCCAATTGGCTACAACAGCGATCTTCTCAGGGTCCGTAGAAACTCCCTGATTTTAGCTTAGTTGTTCTTTATGTGTTTATGTGTTGTTTTGCTGCTTTTATTTTTATATGCTTGTTCTGTAAAGCACTTTGGTCTGTCTAGCGGCTGTTTAAATGTGTTATATAAATAAATGAACTTGAACTTGAACTGATTGGATATCACATGTCCCATATACTTCACCTCAGTCTTGAAAAAACAGCACTTCTCCAACTTCACCTTAAGACCTTCTTGATGAAGCCGACTCAGAACCTTGTCCAAACGGTCCAAATGTTGATCTATAGAGCAGGAAAAGACAATAACATCGTCGAGGTAAAGCTTGGAAGTGCTGGGACCCAAACATGCGCTCCATGAGTCGCTGAAATGTACTTGGTGCATTACATAACCCAAAGGGCATACGATTAAATTCGAAGAGCCCAAAAGGGGTACAAAAAGCAGTCTTACATTTATCCTTCTCTTCAACAGGCACCTGATTGTAACCGCTTGCCAGGTCCAAAGTTGAAAACCAGCGGGCACCTGAAAGGTTATCAAGGGACTCCTCAATGCGAGGGAGGGGAAAAGCATCTGTCCGAGTTTTGCGATTAAGCTGGCGATAATCCACACATAAACGCAAACTATTGGGGATGCATAGGGGCTGCAACTCTCCCTTATTACCTGACTTTCTAAAAGTTGATTTATATGTGCCTTCACAGCATCATATTCAGCAGGTGGAATGCGCCTATACCTTTGTCGTACAGGTACCTCATCAGCTAAGGGGATCTCATAACTAATAAGGGTAGTACAACCTAAATCTCCCTCATGGGTAGCAAACACTGACTGATACTTTGTCAATAGACAAATAACTTTACTCTGCTCTGACTCAGATAGGGCAGACAAGTCAACTGACTGTATCAACTGCTGTACTTTACCAACTTGCACTTGTTGCATATTAACTGTTGCCTGAACTTCCCCCGCCCCCAGTGAAAAGGGAACCTCCTCGACTCCTGCAGGTAAGCAAACTATTTGTGCTGGCTTTAACGTCCCTAAGGCGAAGCGTGAAGGAACGCGAGCATCAATACTGCCAACATTAATCAGGAACATAAGCTGTACCTTTAAACAGCTGTACTACAGCAGGGATTACTAGCACAACATTAGACAATGGCTCAAAAACAACAGTCTTAGACTGGTTAATAAGGTGCTGAGAACAGGTAGCCGCCACTAATTTCATGGCGCCCCCTGGTAAGTGGACAGGGTACCTATCCCTAACTCTTGCAATCCCGGTACTGGACCTAACCGACGAGGTAGTATCACGGCAAAACTGGAGAGCCTGTTGCCACTCCTTAGGGGCCTGCTGGACACATGGGAGGCTGAAAAGAGAAGAACCATGCTGGCTGAACAACAAGTCATAACACTCACTGATAATATTCATTCCCAGAACACCTGGAATATTTGTCTTTGACCACAAACTAGGGGTGTCTTTTACCACAAGGATCCCCTTATTCGGAATAACTTTTCCCAACACCTCTACATTCACTTCTGCATACCCAAAATATGGTATATCAAGCCCATTAGCTGCTTTGAGTTGTAACCAATTACAAGAATGAAGTTGTTCACAACTTGATTACGATGCACAGGGGGGCGTTTAGGAGGATTGTGTAAACGGGAAAGCTGTTCCCCAAGCTGATTTAACTGTTCTTGTTGTCGTTTCAACAGTTCTTTTATTTCAGCAGAATAATTACCTGTACTAGAAGTGTTTGGTGTCGTAGATATATGCGTAGCACACAGTGAAGGCACAGAGTAACTCCGTGCCCGCCCCTCTACAGACAACCCCTCCCGCTCCCATCGAATAGCCTCTTTACGAATATCTAAAAGTGTATGGCTTGGATGGGCTCGGACAATTTGTTTCAGTGCCCTTCGAAGGGCTGGGTCAGTAACGTGTTCAACAAACTGATCTCTCAACAATATAGCCGAGTTAGGCATTGCATCGGGGGCACTTTCCAACACTTCATTTATAAGCCTAAACAGAGCATGAGAATACTCCTGTAATGATTCACCCTCAAGTTGTTTACGGGAAAAGAATTTATCTTGCAATGCAACATAAGACTGAGGACATCCATACATTTCTTGGAGGATAGAAAGTCTCTTTTCTGGATCCTCCCTCTCTGCTCGAGACCTATATTTGATTTAATTTTTGGCTTCCCCCTCCAAATGATCATAGATAAAATAAACTTGATCAACAGATGTTAAACCCCGAGCCCGCACACTTGCGCGGACCTCATCTACCCATTCGGTAGGGCTGCAGCTATCGTTTTTTTTTGTAATCGATTAATCTAGCACTTAATCGATCGATTAATCGATTAATCGGATAAAAAAAATGTGTGTGTTTTCAGACAACCAAAACAAATAATCCATTACGAAAATGATGTGGCTGTAAAATGATCAAGCATTTTCTTTTATTTCTCAAAAAAAAAGAAGAAAAAAAAAAGAGGTATTTATTCCAACTCCAACATTTGGCTCCAAAACTAAGCCTATTTATTGCAATTTTTACCCATTTAGTGTTTATAAGTGCCAGTGCCAACAATTATATAACAATACAGTTAAGTCAACTTACTGTAAAACATGTATAACATGTAAAACTAGAATGTACATTTCCTGAAGAAAATGTGAAGTGGTGCTTGCAGTGGCAAAACTCACCACTCGGTTGCTAGGGTTTTACTAGGCGGTTGCTATGGTGTTCTGGGAGGTTTCCAATGCATTCTGGGTGGTTGCTAGGGCGTTGCTAGGCAGTTGCTAAGGTGTTCTGGGTGGTTGCTATGGTGTTGCTAGGATATTCTGGGCGGTTGCTAGGCAGTTGCTAGGGTGTTCTGGGTGGTTGCTAGGGCGTTGCTAGGCGGTTGCTAGGGTGTTTTGGGTGGTTGCTATGGTGTTGCTAGGCAGTTGCTAGGGTGTTCTGGGTGGTTGCTAGGGTGTTGCTAGGCAGTTGCTAGGGTATTCTGGGTGGTTGCTAGGGTGTTGCTAGGCGGTTGCTAGGGTGTTCTTTGTGGTTGCTAGGGCATTGCTAGGCAGTTGCTAGGGTATTCTGGGTGGTTGCTAGTAGAGATGCACCGATTGATCGGCTGGTGACCGGAATTGGCCGATTTTCACGTGATCGGCCATGACCGGCGACCGGCCGGTCAGTCGGACATATGCCGATTTTATGCCGTTCAAATGCACTCGGGCACCGCATGATTAACATCGCGCAACATCAGCATCACACCTGCACACGGAGCGCACATGTAGGAAACCTTGTGAATTACAGCCGTTTCACTCGCAAATGTCAGCGGCACGTGAGCAGCGCGTTTTTTCCGTTGTGCATGTTAATCAGTGAGTGCATTCACACCGGCAGCAGGAGCAGCGCGTGAGCGTCAAGCAGGAGCGTCGCGTGAGCAGTTGTGAAGCGCGGGTCTATTTTTGCAGCGCTGTTCACGCTCAATTAAAGTGAAAGCACACTTTTGATGGACAAACTAAAAATGATTTTACACAAAAAGTGCTCAAAATGCACAGAATAAGTACGTCTAGTGTGTTTTAACAAGAACTCCAGTATGTCAGAAAAGAAAACGTAGATTCAAAAATATTTGTAGAAGATTTATCCATTTAAACTTGTTTGCATTATTCAGTTTTGGTTGCAAGTATGGTTATGATTGTAAAAATAAATAAAGTAAACTAGCCAGAAATTATAGAAATATCTTTATACTGCAAGGCTATATATATATATATATATATATATGTGTGTGTGTATGTATGTATATGTATGTATATATTTCCCACATAAATATTTGTGTGTGTTGTAAAGTGGTTAGAAAAATCGGAAATTGTAATCGGCCTAGAAAATTGTAATCGGTGCATCCCTAGTTGCTAGGCGGTTGCTAGGGTATTCTGGGTGGTTGCTAGGGCGTTGCTAGGCAGTTGCTAGGGTGTTCTGGGTGGTTGCTATGGTGTTGCTAGGCGGTTGCTAGGGTATTCTGGGTGGTTGCTAGGGTGTTCTGGGTGGTTGATATGGTGTTGCTAGGCGGTTGCTAGGGTATTCTGGGTGGTTGCTAGGGCGTTGCTAGGCGGTTGCTAGGGTATTCTAGGTGGTTGCTAGGGTATTCTGGGTGGTTGCTAGGACGTTGCTAGGCAGTTGCTAGGGTGTTCTGGGTGGTTGCTAGAATAGGCACAAGCATGGAGCGATATTGCAAGGCCACGAGAGTAAAATTGCTTTAAAAAATAAAAAAAATAAAAAAAAATGTTTTTTTTTGGTTTAGGGTGGTTGCTAGGGAGCTCTTAGTGGTTGCTAGGGTGCTGTAACTGGTTGCTAGGGTGTGGCTATGAAGATTTTAGGCCATTACTTATCGGCTGCTTGATAATATAAATCCTCTGAGGGAGAGAGAGACAGACGGAGGGGTGTCAGGCCCTTTGGAGTCTGTGTGTGTGAAAACGTCGGTTTGGATTTGAATTTTTTTAGAATGCCCAAAGTCAATGGGACTTTTTTGGCCGCTTTTTTGGCTGCTGTGCGAACATCGTACACCCGATCGCTTAAAAAAGTCATAGCACACCTCTCCTCAATGAGCCGGTCAATTTGACACCTCACTCAGGGGTCTGTGACAAATGGTGCGGAGGCGCATTACGCACCAAACTGTTGTCCTGAATAATAAAAAGAAGAAGAACTAGATGCGAAAGTTCGTCTAGACAAACTTTAAGTTGGCTTGAGAAAGTTTGGACCAGAAAGTTTTTTGCTAGGTGGTTGCTAGGGTGTTCTGGGTGGTTGCTATGGTGTTGCTAGGCGGTTGCTAAGGTATTTTGGGTGGTTGCTAGGCGGTTACTAGGGTGTTCTGGGTGGTTGCTAGGGTGTTCTGGGTGGTTGCTATGCTGTTGCTAGGAGGTTGCTAGGGTATTCGGGTTGGTTGCTAGGGTGTTCTGGGTGGTTGCTAGGCGGTTGCTAGGGTGTTTTGGGTATTCTGGGTGGTTGCTAGGGTGTTCTGGGTGGTTGCTATGGTGTTGCTAGGCGGTTGCTAGGGTATTCTGGGTGGTTGCTAGGCGGTTGCTAGGGTGTTTTGGGTGGTTGCTATGCTGTTGCTAGGGTGTTTTGGGTGGTTGCTAGGCGGTTGCTAGGGTGTTCTGGGTGGTTGCTAGGGTGTTGCTAGGTGGTTGCTAGGGTGTTCTGGGTGGTTGCTAGGCGGTTGCTAGGGTGTTCTGGGTGGCTGCTAGGCGGTTGCTAGGGTGTTTTGGGTGGTTGCTAGGCGGTTGCTAGGGTGTTTTGGGTGGTTGCTAGGCGGTTGCTAGGGTGTTCTGGGTGGTTGCTAGGGTGTTGCTAGGTGGTTGCTAGGGTGTTCTGGGTGGTTGCTAGGCGGTTGCTAGGGTGTTCTGGGTGGCTGCTAGGCGGTTGCTAGGGTGTTTTGGGTGGTTGCTAGGCGGTTGCTAGGGTGTTCTGGTTGGTTGCTATGGTGTTGCTAGGCAGTTGCTAAGGTATTTTGGGTGGTTGCTAGGGTGTTGCTAGGGTGTTCTGGGTGGTTGCTAGAGTATTCTGGTTGGTTGCTAGGGTATTCTGGGTGGTTGCTAGGCGGTTGCTAGGGTGTTTTGGGTGGTTGCTATGCTGTTGCTAGGGTGTTTTGGGTGGTTGCTAGGCGGTTGCTAGGGTGTTCTGGGTGGTTGCTAGGGTGTTGCTAGGTGGTTGCTAGGGTGTTCTGGGTGGTTGCTAGGCGGTTGCTAGGGTGTTCTGGGTGGCTGCTAGGCGGTTGCTAGGGTGTTTTGGGTGGTTGCTAGGCGGTTGCTAGGGTGTTCTGGGTGGTTGCTAGGGTGTTGCTAAGTGGTTGCTAGGGTATTTTGGGTGGTTGCTAGGGTGTTGCTAGGCGGTTGCTAAGGTATTTTGGGTGGTTGCTAGGGTGTTGCTAGGGTGTTCTGGTTGGTTGCTATGGTGTTGCTAGGCAGTTGCTAAGGTATTTTGGGTGGTTGCTAGGGTGTTGCTAGGGTGTTCTGGGTGGTTGCTAGGGTATTCTGGTTGGTTGCTAGGGTGTTCTGGGTGGTTGTTTGGCAGTTGCTAGGGTGTTTTGAGTGGTTGCTAGGCGGTTGCTAGGGTGTTCTGGGTAGTTGCTATGGTGTTGCTAGGTGGTTGCTAGAGTATTCTGGGTGGTTGCTAGGCGGTTGCTAGGGTATTCTGGGTGGTTGCTAGGGTGTTGCTAGGCAGTTGCTAGGGTGTTATGGGTGGTTGCTATGGTGTTGCTAGGGTATTCTGGGTGGTTGCTAGGGCGTTGCTAAGGTATTCTGGGTGGTTGCTAGGGCGTTGCTAGGCAGTTGCTAGGGTATTCTGGGTGGTTGCTATGGTGTTGCTAGGCGGTTGCTAGGGTATTCTGGGTGATTGCTAGGCGGTTGCTAGGGTATTCTTGGTGGTTGCTAGGGCGTTGCTAGGCGGTTGCTATGGTATTTTGGGTGGTTGCTAGGGTGTTGCTAGGCGGTTGCTAAGGTATTTTGGGTGGTTGCTAGGGTGTTGCTAGGTGGTTGCTATGGTGTTGCTAGGCAGTTGCTAAGGTATTTTGGGTGGTTGCTAGGGTGTTGCTAGGTGGTTGCTAGGGTGTTCTGGGTGGTTGCTAGGGTATTCTGGTTGGTTGCTAGGGTGTTCTGGGTGGTTGTTTGGCAGTTGCTAGGGTGTTTTGGGTGGTTGCTAGGGGGTTGCTAGGGTGTTCTCGGTAGTTGCTATGGTGTTGCTAGGTGGTTGCTAGAGTATTCTGGGTGGTTGCTAGGCGGTTGCTAGGGTGTTGCTAGGCGGTTGCTAAGGTATTCTGGGTGGTTGCTAGGGTGTTGCTAGGCAGTTGCTAGGGTGTTATGGGTGGTTGCTATGGTGTTGCTAGGCAGTTGCTAGGGTATTATGGGTGGTTGCTAGGGCGTTGCTAGGCGGTTGCTAGGGTATTCTGGGTGGTTGCTAGGGCGTTGCTAGGCAGTTGCTAGGGTATTCTGGGTGGTTGCTATGGTGTTGCTAGGCGGTTGCTAGGGTATTCTGGGTGATTGCTAGGCGGTTGCTAGGGTATTCTTGGTGGTTGCTAGGGCGTTGCTAGGTGGTTGCTATGGTATTCTGGGTGGTTGCTATGGTGTTGCTAGGTGGTTGGTAGGGTATTTTGGGTGGTTGCTAGGGAGTTGCTAGGCAGTTGCTAGGGTGTTCAGGGCGGTTGCTAAGGTATTATGGGTGGTTACTATGGTGTTACTAAGTGGTTGGTAGTTGTCACAGATGATTACTATTGGAGTTCTTAGCATTTTCTTGGCATGATTTAGCACTTACCTAATCGCTATTAGCATGTAGCTATTCACAGCTAGCATGTATAGCATGTTGGAATTCCTCTTTGCTAGCATGAGTCAAAAGAGCCAACCCCCATCTCTATACGATGTTCTGATGCAGAGAAATAGGTCTTGCAAAATGGTTGCTAAGGTACTTTGTTTGGTTGCTAAGGAGTGGCTTGGCAGCTGCCAATCATGAAACTCTAAAGGCTGCTTGTCAGTATGAATGATATAAACCAACTCCCATTCCTCTGTGACATTCAGAATGAAAGATATCCCTCTATGGATTTTGGTTGCTAAGGTGCTTGACAATGGTTGCTATGGTGGGGCTAGCAAGTGTCTCATGAATGGCTGTTTGCTGCCCTGAGTCAAACTTGTCTTAACCCCATCTCTTTATGATGTTCTGATGCAGAAATATAGGTCTTGTAAAATGGTTGCTAGGGTACTCTGTTTGGTTGCTATGGAGTTGCTTGGCAGCTGCCAATGATGAAACTGCAAAGGCTTCTTGTCACTATGAATGATATAAACCAACTCCCATGCCTCTGTGACATTCAGAATAGAAGATATCCCTCTAGGATTTTGGTTGCTAAGGTGCTCGACAATGGTTGCTAGGGAGGGGCTAGGAAGTGTTGAGGTGATTCATGATTGGCCGTTTACTGCCTTGAGTGAAACGAGACCACCCTCGTGTTTCTATGACAATTCAGTCCGGAGATATCCCTTTGATCTCTTTCAATGTAAGTCTATGGGACTTGTTGCTAAGGTGCTCTAAATGGTTGCTAGGGCGTGACATAATAGCTTCACAATGATCCTGAGAGACTGATTGGTAGTCTGAGTAAAATGAGCCTGCCCCCTTGTCTCTATGACACTGTGATCCAGAGCTACGTTCAATACAAAGTCCCTATGCAATTTACCATAGTAGGAAAAGCATGTGTGTTTCACGGGACGTTCGTTCCCCATAGTAAGTCAATGGGGCAACTTTGGGACGCTCCTGACCCCCAGGGGTGCAACTTTTACCCCATTGTGAGGTATGTTCTTACAGAGCCTGTCAGCCTCTTCAAATGTGGCAAATCACACGTTTCTGCGAAATCATGCTCAGAGCTACGTGTGGTCAAAATTCGTCGCAATGTTAAGTCAATGGGACTTTTTTGGCCGCTTTTTCGCCCCTGGGGCGAACACCGCACCCCCGATCGCTTATAAAAGTCATAGCACACCTCTCCTTAATGAGCCGGTCGATTTGACACCTCACTCAGGGGTCTGTGACAAACGGTGCGGGGCGAGTTACGCGCCAAACTTTTGTCCAGAATAATAAAAAGAACTAGAATGTACATTTCCTGAAGAAAATGTGAAGTGGTGCTTGCAGTGGCAAAACTCGCCACTCGGTTGCTAAAGTGCGTTTAGCTAGTTTTTAGCAAGATTATAACAAAATTATCATCATGCTAGCATTATAAGCATGTGACTAACATAATGCTAGCATGTTGCTAGCATGATGCTAATATGATTAGCATGTTGCTAGCATTATTAGCATCATGCTAGCATTATTAGCATCATGCTAGCATCATGTTAGCATGATTAGCATGTAGCTAGCATGATGCTAGCTTGTTTTACCACGTTGCTAGCATGGTTTACCATGATTTACCATAGTTTACCATGATTTACCACAATTTACCATAGTTTACCATGATTTACTATAATATACCATGATTTACCATGTTCAAGTATGATTTACTATGATTCTAGCATGATTTACCATAGTTTACCATGATTTACCACGATTTACTATAGTTTACCATGATTTACTATAGTATACCATGATTTACCATGTTCAAGTATGATTTACTGATTCTAGCATTTTTTACCATAGTTTACCATGATTTACCACAATTTACTATAGTTTACCATGATTTACTATAGTATACCATGATTTACCATGTTGAAGTATGATTTACTATGATTCTAGCATGATTTACCATAGTTTACCATGATTTTCCACGATTTACTATAGTTTACCATGATTTACTATAGTATACCATGATTTACCATGTTCAAGTATGATTTACTGATTCTAGCATTTTTTACCATAGTTTACCATGATTTACCATAGTTTACCATGATTTACCACAATTTACTATAGTTTACCATGATTTACTATAGTATACCATGATTTACCATATTCAAGTATGATTTACTGATTCTAGCATGATTTACCATAGTTTACCATGATTTACCATAGTTTACCACGATTTACCACGATTTACTATAGTTTACCATGATTTACTATAGTATACCATGATTTACCATGTTCAAGTATGATTTACTGATTCTAGCATGATTTACCATAGTTTACCATGATTTACCATAGTTTACCATGATTTACCACGATTTACCATAGTTTACCATGATTTACTATGTTCAAGTATGATTTACTATGATTCTAGCATGATTTACCATAGTTTACCATGATTTACCACGATTTACTATAGTTTACCATGATTTACTATAGTATACCATGATTTACCATGTTCAAGTATGATTTACTGATTCTAGCATTTTTTACCATAGTTTACCATGATTTACCATAGTTTACCATGATTTACCACAATTTAGTATAGTTTACCATGATTTACTATAGTATACCATGATTTACCATGTTCAAGTATGATTTACTGATTCTAGCATGATTTACCATAGTTTACCATGATTTACCATAGTTTACCATGATTTACCATAGTTTACCATGATTTACTATAGTATACCATGATTTACCATGTTCAAGTATGATTTACTATGATTCTAGGATGATTTACCATAGTTTACCATGATTTAGTCAAAAGAGCCAAGTCCCATCTCTATACTATGTTTTGATGCAGAGATATACGTTTTGCAAAACGGTTGCTAGGGTACTCTCTTTGGTTGCTAGGGAGTAGCTTGGCAGCTGCCAATCATGAAACTCCAAAGGCTGCTTGTCAGTATGAATGATATAATCCAACTCCCATGCCTCTGTGACATACAGAATGGAAGATATCCCTCTTTGGATTTTGGTTGCTAGGGTACTCTGTTTGGTTGCTAGGGAGTGGCTTGTCAGCTGCCAATCATGAAACTCCAAAGGCTTCTTGTCACTATGAATGATATAAACCACCTCCTGTGCCTCTGTGACATTCAGAATGGAAGATATCCCTCTTTTGATTTTGGTTGCTAAGGTGCTCGACAATGGTTGCTAGGGAGGGGCTTGGAAGTGTTGAGGTGATTCATGATTGGCTGTTTGCTGCCCCGAGTCAAATGAGACCACCCCCACGTTTCTATGACAATTCAGTCTGGAGATATCTCTTTGAACTCTTTCAATGGAAGTCTATGGGACTTGTTGCTAAGGTGCTCTAAATGGTTGCTAGGGCGTGGCTTGATAGTTTCACAATGATCCTGAGGGACTGATTGGTCGTCTGAGTAAAATGAGCCCGCCCCCTTGTCTCTATGACACTGTGATCCAGAGCTATGTTCAATACAAAATCCCTATGCAATTTACCATAGTAGGAAATACACATGCTGGGCCGTCCTACACCATAGTAAGTCAATGGGAAACTTTGGGCAGCTCCTGCCCCCCAGGGGTGCAACTTTTACCCTATTGTGAGGTATGGTCTCACACAGCCTGCCATCCTCTTCAAATGTGGCAAATCACACATTTCTGCGAAATCCTCGCTCGGAGCTATGACTTGTCAAAGTTTGTTGCAATGTTAAGTCAATGGGATTTTTCGGCTGCTTTTTCGCCCCTGGGGCGAACACCGTACCCCCGATCGCTTATAAAAGTCATAGCACACCATTCCCGAATAATCCGCACGATTTGACACCTCATTCGTGGGTCTGTGACAAAAGCTGCGGCACGAGTTACG